>NW_019268524.1:4779610-4885955 GCF_002738365.1 Cucurbita moschata
TTTTTTTTTTTTTTTTTTTTTTTTTACTTTTTACTTTCAATTTTATTTAATTTCATTATTTTAAAACTATTTCAGGTATGCAATTGAAAAATTAATATAATTTTTTCAAATTATATTAAAATTTATAAATTTTATCAAAGTTATTCAATAATTAATTCTCTCAAACCTAAATTTGTTCAATTATATAATATAAAAAAATTAGAAAATTACAGATTTATAAAATCCTAAAAATAGTTTATGAAATTAAAAAAAATAGAATTATGGAAAAGAAATTTGTAATTTAATACGAGGCGCGGGAGGCACTGTCGTGGAGCAACGGTGGCCATGTTTGGGAGGAGAACGAGTAAAGGATGAGGTGGCAGAATCAGTCACGTGGGTGGGGGGTGTGACGTGGAGGAGATGAGATTGGAGAAAATCTGGAATGGTGAGGTGGAGATATGAAGAAGGGGTAAAGGAGGATTCGGTGCCACGAGAATATTTGGAATAAATACGTGGCGGAAAGAGAGAGAGAGAGAGAGGAATGTGTGGAGGATAAAAGAAAGAGACTTAATAAAACCGGGAATTTTAAATTCCGAAATTGAAATTCAGACTTGTGGGGCCCACCTCATTACCCACACACTTTCCTATTTCACGTGGACCCCACCCAACCCCTTTTTAAATTCCTTTTTACTTTTTTTTTTCTTTTAAATATTTGTTTAACTTTTATAATTTTAATAATATCTTTATTATTAATTTTAAAAAATTAGCTTCAATTTAGTAGTGTCTCCAAAAATAATTATAATTATTATTATACCCTTAATTTTGTTCATGCTTGAATTATACCAAATATATCTCAAATTTACATTATTATTTTACTTTTGAATTTTAAAAATAGTTTCAAAATTACCATTTTATTAAAATTTAAATAAAAAGTGAGGTGACAAATACTCGTAAAAATGTATGTCACCTGAATAAACCAGCTTCTATTACGCTGTTTAGACGCTTATCTAATTTTCTTGTGGTTTCAAATTTGAATTATAAAGATTTCACCCGAGATACTTTGACAACAAATTGTAAAAAAAATATATATATAAATAACTTTAATTAAAAACGAAAAATAGATTAACAGCGTTTAAAGAACCGATAATTAAAAAAAAAAACCTGATTAACTTAATCCAACATCGGGATCGAGTCACAAATTTTTAAACCAAACCAACGTAAACTTATTATTATTTTTAAAATATATGTTTTTGCTTATATATATATATATATTATTTATTTATTTTTTAACCATTCTTAAAATAATTTAAAATATATATTGAAAATGAATTTAATTTTTTAATTAAATATTTGAAAATAAATAAATAGATATTTTAATTAAAAAAATTGAGTTGGGTAATAATCCCCAAAGCCCAACTTTATAGCTTAATGGCTTTTTTGGGACGTCGAATCTGTTTACAGCCCAATAAACTACGTGGTTGTGGGCCCCACGCAATTTCCTCCAATTTTCAAAATTTATATAATTAATCATCATTTTGTTTAAACTTTATTGGTGAAGGTTTGATTTTTCCCGACAATTTTCATCTTATTTAGAAAACATTTGATTTCGTAATTAAATTCCAAAACTTAAATGAAAATTGCCGTAAGATGCACATTATTGGTATAAATAGTCTTTATTAACCGTGCTCGTGGTTCATTCATGGGTTGTGTATAGACTTCAATGATCGTCTCAATAGGATACAACAATTAATTTGAATATAATAATAAACAAGTATTTTTCACTCTGTTTCCTTTTTTTTTTTCCTCCCTGTCTCGTTTTTCATTTAAACGAGAATATTCCACCATCGCTAGTAAATATTGTCCGTTTTGGTTTGTTACGTAATCGTCGTCAGTCTCACAGTTTTAAAATGCGTTTGGCGATCCGTAGCAAGTTAAAGTGGTCAGTATCTGCTAGCAGTGTGCTCGAGTAGTTATACTATTCAAAGTGGGTACTCATAAAGTCTCGATATTAGACATCTCTAATAAAAATATATGCTTAGCTAAAAACGACCCTACCTATGAATTTTTCTTAATATCAAAGTCAAAGATTGGGCTATACATCGAATCATAATAGTTGAATGAAAATGATATTTCGTATGTGATTGATAGCCACATGTTGATTCAAATGAGGGCCTCATTTTCAAAGCCTTGACTTTGACTTAGAATATAAAGCAAAAATATTTTTGTGATCGAGTTTTTTTTTAACATTCTTAAATAACTTTTAAAAACTTCGTATTTTTTTTTTCCAGTCGTTTGAGCTTGGAAGTAATTGAATTAGTCTGGCCAAGCTCGGGTCATAGTCTCATAGAAGGCTACCCTAAGGTCGATCTCTTAAAGGGGACGTGTCGTGCATCCCTCTAACTAGTTGCTTTCCAATTTAATTTGGTCAAATTTATATTTAACATAATTCTTCGTGGAAATGTAAGTAACATTAAAAAGTTTTCATATGAGGGTCCACCGCTAATAAATATTGTCTGTTTTGGCCCGTTACGTATTATTGTCAATCTCACGGTTTTAAAATGCATATATTAGGGAGAGTTTTCATACCTTTACAAGAAATGTTTCGTTCCTCTTTCCAACGTGAGATCTCATAATCCACCTCCCTTGGGAGCTAAGCATTCTCGCTGATACGATACCATTTGTAATAGCTCAAATCCACATCTAGCAAATATTGTCTACCTTGGCCAGCTACGTATCGCCGTCAGCCTCATAGTTTTAAAATGCATCTGCTAGGAAGAGGTTTTTACACCTCATGAATGTTTAGTTCCCCTCTTTAGGGGTGTGCATGGTTCGGGTTGGGGAGTTTTTTGACCCAACCCAAAAGTTCGGGTTGGTTGGATTAGTAACCCAACCCAACCTGAAACTTTTCACAACAAACCCAACCCTCTATTTTCGGGTTGTTGTCAATCTTTTTTTTAAAGTTTTATTTATCCTCATTTTATAATTATTCGGATACAATCTTATATAAAATATATTAAAAGTTCACAAACAAACAACAAATCAATCTATAATTATTGATAAAAAAAAAACAAATTCAATAAAAAACAACGACAAAAAACTGTAACATATTAATATAGTTCAACATTGTCATAAAACAAAAAACAACTAAATATCGACATTTTTTGAAAATCGGTTAAAGTGACAAAAATACAATGATAAATTCTGAAATTAAATAAACAATAATTAGTTTAAGGATATTGTATATAACAAAAATAAAAAATATATAAAAATATTTTAATTGAAATAGTAATATAATAATGTTGCAACAAATAATAAATATATTATAATTTATAATATATATATATATATATATATATATATATATATATATATATATATATATATATATATATAATTTATGATCTATTATAAAATAGTATAAATAGTTATATGTTACTTTATTAAGAAACATGTATATAATATAAACAGAATAATAAAAACAGTATAAATAGTTATATGTTACTTTATTGACTACTTTCGCAAACCTAATAATTCGAAAAGATTCTTAATATATTGTATATATTTTTATTTGATTTGGGTCAACTCGAATGTTTTGCCCATAAACCCGAAACTGAACCGATTCAGTTCGGGTTCAGAAAAATGAACCCAATCCTATCCGAAATGCTAATCCAACTCAACTCAACCCAACCCTTATAGTTCGAGTTGGGTTGGTCCGGGTTGAATGTATACCCCTACCTCTTTACAAACGACGTGGGATCTCACATTCATACACTGAACCCTTCCTATACTGAAATTCATAGTACTAACTTATGCATCTGAGTTGGTGCAACCACCACATCGGTATGCAGATTTTTCTTATTTTGCAAGTCACGTTCCTCTCCTCTCAAAAAAAATTTTACCGTTATTATTCCGTGAATGTCAAATACTATTTTTTGAAACCGAAATTGGTCAAACATATTCGCAGTTGTTGCCACAAACAAAAAAACATTCGTGGAAGCATTCAACTCCGAAAGACAGACAATTTGTAGCCCTTCTTATATTTCTACCTAAATTCTAGACTTTTGTTGTCGAATCCATTGCATCCCGTCTTATATTTCTACCATGGTAGTTCCATAAAATAAATATTATTATTTTATTTTTTCTTCGTAAAAACCTAAGGAACCATCGGAGATTATCTTATATTGACTTTCACATAACAACAATCAGTAAAATTTGGAAGAAGAATATTTATGACTTCTTTAAGGGTTTCATCGATTTTTTTTGAGGTAAATGTGTCGGATCAAGCTAAGAAAGGATCACACATATGAGACCAACCATAGAGACAACACTCAACCACTTGTCGGAGTCGGAGGGTAAAAAAAATTAGATTTTAGCCCAATTTCTTATCGGTGCGATCTTTCTGTTGGCCTGATGGTCACATCAATTACCCATGATATGGTCACCCCGGAAAAGTAAGCAATAAAGTAACGTGACCCTATTGCAGAACATACGTAAAAATGTTGGAACCATCAACGATTGAATTCGATTTCTAAACTATGATTAAACGCGGATAGATTAATTAATTTTTGGTAGGTCGAAAATTCAAATCCCGACTTTTACTTTATTATTTTATGAAATTCTTTCCATAAAAATAATATATTCTATAGTTTCTTAGTAAAAAAGCATAGCCAAAATTTGAAGTTAAGTAAAACCACGACGAACAGAGTCCACGAACCCACAAGTCAATGGCCGCCCTCTCATTTCATCTCCGCCACCAATCTTCACTGCATTCATATGAAATTCAATGCTCTTATACAACTCCGCGGAAGAACACCCTTTCCATTTATCAAATTACAGACAAAATCCAATGCAAAAATGGTAAATCTCTCTCTACTTCTGTTTCTATTTGTTTTTCTCTTCTCTCCGCCGTCTCTGGCGGTTGATATCTTAACCCCATCTCAAAACCTCACCAACGCCGCCACTTTCGTCTCGGAAAAAGGGTTTTCCGAGCAAACCCCAAGAAATTTCACGAACCCTTTTTTCGGAATCTGGCACAACAACCTCATCACGATTCGCCGAATCGATTACCCAACGGACCCATTACTCCGCCGAAACGGAATCCACCGTCGATTATCCGCCGGAAAAACCCCCGACGACCTAGAACCGGCGATGTGGAAAGGCTCGAAGGAGCTCATGAGAAGCGAGGCTTTGCACCAGTCGGTACCAGGGGATTACTGCGACACGTACGGTCTCTGCGGCGCATTTGGGAGCTGCGACATCGAGCAAATGCCGGCGTGTCAATGCTTAAAAGGGTTTCATCCCAAAGTGCAGGAGAAGTGGAATTTGATGGATTACACAGATGGGTGTGTTAGAAATCGGTCATTGAATTGCTCTACTGATATAATCGGGTTCGCAAAGTTGCCTGGGCTCAAACTTCCAGACATGAACATGTCGTGGGTGAATGAGAGCATGAGCTTGAGTGAGTGCAGGGACAAGTGTTCGAGGAACTGTTCTTGTGTAGCGTTTGCAAACGCTGTGGCTCGTGGCTCAGGGAGTGGCTGTGCCATTTGGGTTGGGGATCTTGTTGATATCAAAGTGGTTCGAGGTGGAGGCCAGGATTTGTATATTAGAATGTTGGCTTCTGAACTGGGTATGTATATGAATTTGTTCTGTTTCTCTGGCTGTTCTGTTTCTTATTGTGTTTGAATGTGTAGAGACGACGAAGAAGAAGAGCTCGGTTGTCGTCGGCGTTATCGTCGTCGCAGCCGTTGTCGTGGTTGCTGGTTTGGTTCTTGTTGGGTTTTACATTAGGAGGAGGAGGAGGAGAAGAAGCCATGAAAGTAAGGATGTAGAAGCGCAAGAACAAGACTTGGAGCTTCCATTACTTGACTTACTGACAATATCTACTGCCACAGACAATTTCTCAGCCTCCAATAAACTTGGAGAAGGTGGTTTCGGCGCGGTTTTTCGGGTAAATTTCGCCGGTTATAAAGAAAATATATCGAAAACGATGATCGTTGTTGAAACAAGTTAGTCTATAAACTTTCAGGGTAGACTTGCAACTGGACAAGAAATTGCAGTAAAGAGGCTTGCTAGCTATTCGAGACAAGGAACGGATGAATTCAAAAACGAAGTGATACTCATTGCTAAACTTCAACATCGAAATCTCGTGAAGCTTTTGGGTTGTTGTATCCAAGGGGAGGAAAAGATGTTGATTTACGAGTACATGCCTAATAAGAGTTTGGACTTCTTCATATTTGGTTCGTATCGATCTTTATTCTTGGTAATCGTTAGTTTTTATTTTTGACTAACTGTAGCTCGTTATATTGGTTAGACCCGGCTCGAAGAAAGCTTTTAGATTGGTCTAAAAGATTCAATATCATATGCGGAGTAGCTAGAGGGCTTCTTTATCTTCATCAGGATTCGAGGTTGAGGATTATACATAGGGATTTAAAAGCAAGTAATGTCTTGCTTGATGTTGATATGAACCCAAAAATCTCGGATTTTGGAATGGCTAAGACGTTTGGAGGGGATCAAACCAAAGGAAATACGAGGAGAGTTGTTGGAACGTAGTAAGCTTCAATTCTATTGAACTTCAAACTTGTGTAAATCTATTAGTTTCACTGTAACCTCCCGAACCCACCGCCTTGGCCCGTTACGTACCTCCGTCAGCCTCACAGTTTTAAAATGCGTCTTCTAAGGAGAGGTTTTCACACACTTATAGGAACGTTTCGTTCCCCTCTCCAACGAATGTGGGATCTTACAATCCACCCCCTTGGGGCCAGCGTTCTCGCTAGCACTCCCAAACCCACAACTAGTAGATATTGTCCGTTTTGGCTCGTTACGTATCACCGTCAGGCTCACAATTTTAAAACGCGTCTACTAGGAAGAGGTTTCTGCACACTTATAAAGAATGTTTCGTTTCCCTCTCCAACCAATGGGAGATCTCACATTTACATTCTCGACTAACATTTTTTTTTTTAATGTTATCTTGTAGTGGGTATATGGCACCCGAATACGCCATTGATGGACAATTCTCCGTTAAGTCCGACGTTTTCAGTTTTGGTATTTTGTTGTTGGAGATCATATGTGGAGAGAAGAACCGAGGTTTTTATCGTCCCAATCATGCTCTCAACCTTATTGGACATGTAAGTTACGGACTCCACTCAATCATTACATAACTTGCAATCTTGAGCTGAACAGTGACTGACACTTTCATTTTTAGGCATGGAAGTTATGGAACGAAGGAAAGCCGTTAGAGTTGATTGATGCGACTATTGGAGACTCTTATTCTTTATCTGAAGTGGTTCGATGCATCCATGTTAGCCTTTTGTGCTTACAACAACAACCCGAGGATAGACCAACTATGTCGAATGTGGTCCTAATGCTAAGTAGTGAGAGCGTCTTAGCACAACCAAAACAGCCGGGATTCTACATGGAAAGAGATTCTCTTAAAGCAGATTCTATTTCGGGCAAGAATGAATCTTCAACTACCAATGAATTAACGATTTCCCTAATGGAAGCTAGATAGCGGTGGTCTGTACGTTTCACATATTGTAACTAACTTTTTCAATGCTGATTCTTCTAAATTGTTCTATCTGTTTGCACATTCATGCAAAATGATGTAACCATGTTCTAACTCAAATGAATATTAATTGATATTTGATATACTAGCGATAGACTCAAAATAACACCAAATGACACTAAATGATATACACGTATGCTAAGCACGAGTTCCAAGTCGCCAAAACCAACCTTTGCTCGACAAACCACCCATGGCCCCTGTCATTAACAATGAAATTGATTCGAGTGTCGCTACATTGGCTTCAAAAGTCAGACTTAATCAATTCTTAACATGGACCACCAATCAAGTCAAGTAAAATTTATTAATTCTTTATTTCATTTCTATTATTTTTTATACATTGTTATTATTTTTCGAATGTGTAATATTTCTTTACACACGCCTACGTATGTGCACATGGACCCACCAATCAGACATATACGTACCCATGAACCTGGCCTTCAATTAGCACAAGCTCATGCTGCAGAAGCTACAGAGGAAAAGGAGCTGAGTGTCACGGTCATGCTTGTCCAGGGCATGTTGCCCATGGCCGCATGCCCATGACAAGCCAAACCCTTGTCATGTCTTTTCATTCAAGTGTTTTTCCTTTTGTAATTCTAGAGCGTATGACACCTCAAAAATATCATGTCTAGGCCTGCCAGAACTAAAATGACCCAGAATGTACTATAGGGGGATATGACAAGTCGTCAACTTCTCCCTACCCAAGGTTATATATGCTAAGCCGTTGTTATCTTTCTCTTGCTTACTTATATAACGTCTCTTTCTAAAATCTCTCTCTCTCCTCGTTTTCTAAAACCTTCTTTTAAAACCGAGGCTAGAGGCTTGACCGTACGTCGCTTGGCCGTAGGCGACGCAAGAACAAATTGGCTTAACTCACTTGTCGCTGGAAAGTGAGTGCCGCACAATCGCTAGTCCGCTGCCTTCGAAAGCGCAATTGTGTCACTGAACTCGCATAATATCATGACATACATTAATATCATAATGTATGCGCATCCGTACTCATCATAACAAAAAAGTATCCCAATCCACGTGACATACAAAAATGCATGAGATCCCCATAACTTTAAAAGCATGTCATAAACATAATATGCAAATCGTATATTCATCCTTTCATAAATACATACTTAAATATAACAACATTTCATAATCTTGTAATAATCATGCTAACATAGTGTGCATGACATATCATAGTATGACTTCACATAATACAATACATGTCATCTTAATCACAAAATAGGGTACATAGAAGAGCCATAGAGCATGGGTCGTTCATACTTCATTTCATTCCTACAATCAATGTGAATTAGTAGAGCCACATACTATGATTTGGTGCAGTACAAAAGTTGAAATGGTCAACCATTCTTGTGGGTATAGCTGGGTCCTCCCAAGTCCCATCAATAGCGTTGAAATTGATTGTTACAAAGAAGTCAAATATTGGGTCAATTTTTCACATGGGCCTTACCTCTAGGCGGATGGCCAATCAAGTTTATGTGTTTCTTCATTGGGTTGATTGGAATTCAAGTCTTGCAGGCTCTCGTCGCACACTGTGCGGTGCCCTTTAACTGAAATTGTAGCAAAGCCGAACGAAACCCAATGCAGAATGGGTAATCTTCCTCTGCTATCTTTTGTTATGACCCTGTTCTTATATTCATCTTTCAATATCTCATCGGCTGTTGATTTCTTAACCCCTTCTCAAACCCTCAGCGATGGCAACACCCTGGTCTCGGAAAATGGGTATTTCGAGATGGGTTTCTTCAGTCCTGGAAATCCCATGAATCGTTACTTGGGAATTTGGTACAAAATCATCCCGATTCCCACTGTGATTTGGGTCGCCAATCGAGAAGCCCCGATCAAGGATCTTCATGGTGTTCTAAGAATCAACACCACAGCCAGTGAAATCACTCTCACCCAGAATGATGATCTTGTTGTTTGGTCAGCAAAATCGTTAAAACCAGTGGAAAATCCCAGACTGCAACTCCTGGATTCTGGGAATTTGGTCCTGAAAAATGGGAACTCGGAGGTGTTCTTATGGGAAAGCTTTGATTATCCAACGGATACATTGTTGCCAGGAATGAAGCTGGGATGGGATTATAAAACTGGCTTGAACAGAAGATTATCCGCTTGGAAAAACTGGGACGACCCATCTCCTGGAACATTGACCATGGAAATGGAGAATCATAGCTACCCAGAACCCGCCATGTGGAATGGTACTCAAGAGTTCATGAGATCCGGACCTTGGAATGGGATTCGATACAGCGCCAAACCCTTCACCGCTTTCCCAATTTTCGTCTTCCATTACACGAAGAACAAAGATGAGGTTTATTACAGCTACCAGTTGATTAATCAATCAATGATTGGAAGAATGGTGTTGAATCAATCCAAGTTCAAGAGAGAGGCTCTGTTGTGGTCGGAAGCTGAGAAGAACTGGAAGGTATACGCCTCAATACCGAGGGAGTACTGCGATACGTACAATTTTTGTGGTGCTTTTGGGAGCTGCAACATTGAGAGCATGCCTTCTTGTAAATGTTTAAAAGGGTTTAAGCCAAAGGTGCCTGAGAGATGGAATTTGATGGATTATACAGAAGGGTGTGTTAGAAATAGGCCTCTTAATTGCTTGGATGAAGTGGGGTTTGCTAAGTTTGTGGGGATGAAATTGCCTGACACTAAATTTTCTTGGGTTAATGAAAGCATGAGGTTAGATGAGTGCAGGGAGATGTGCTTGAGGAATTGTTCTTGTATGGCGTTTGCTAATACTGATATTAGAGGATCAGGCAGTGGTTGTGTCATTTGGGTTGGTGAGCTTGTTGATATTCCTGTGATTCTTAAAGGTGGACAAGATTTGTATGTTAAAGTACTTGCTTCTGAGTTAGGTATGAGCCTTGTTCTCTTTTTTTTAAACTCCGTTGTAGTAGTTCGTTTTCATTGTGAGATCCCACGTCGGCTGGAGAGGAGAACGAAACATTGTTTATAAGGGTGTGGAGACCTCTCCCTAGTAGACGTGTTTTAGAAACCTTGAGGGGAAGCCCGAAAGGGAAAGCTTAAAGAGGACCGTATCTGCTAGCGGTGGGCTTGAGCTGTTACAAATGGTATCAGAGCCAAACACCGGACTATGTGCTAGTGATGAGGCTAAGCTCCAGGAGATGGACACAAGGTGGTTTGCCAGCAAGGATGCTGGCCCCAAAAAGGAGTGGATTGTGAGATCCCACGTCGGTTGGGGAGAACGAAACATTCTTAACAAGAGTGTGGAAACCTCTCCCTGTTAAGAGGAAGTCCGAGAGGGAAAACCTAAAAAAGATAATATCTGCTAGCGGTGGGTTTGGGTGGTTACATTCATGGTCTTCTTTCCTAGCTCTATTTCAGTTGTTTTCTTATTGTCTGAATCTTTAAATGCAGAGACAAAGAAGAAGAGCTCGTTGACCATAGTTGTAGTTTTAGCTGCTGCTCTCATTGTTGCTGCCCTGCTTTTGGTCGGATTTTACGTTGTTCGAAGCAGGAAACACCTCAGAGGTAAGATTTGCAGCTGAAATGTCTTCGTTTTTTATGATTATCACGCTTACTTAATGGCATTTTGGCAATTCCTTCTCCCGATCTTATCCTCTTTGGACTTTTCGTTTTGGGCTTTACTCTTAAGGTTTTAAAACGCACATCTTAGGTAGAGGTTTCCACAATGTTTCGTTCCCCTCTCCAACCGATGTGGAATCTCACCATTCACCTTCCTTGGGAGCCCAACGTCCTCACTAGCACACCATCCGATGTCTGGCTCTGATATCATTTGTAACACAGCCCAAACCCTTTGGCCAGTTACGTATCGCCATCAGCCTCACGGTTTTAAAATACGTCTACTAGAGAGAGGTTTCCACACTCTTATAAGAAATGCTTTGTTCCCTTCTCCAACCAATGTCGGAGTAGAGCTAGACCCTCCCCATAGTAGACGTGTTATTGTAAGATCTCAAATTGGTTGAAAAAGGGAACAAAGCATTCCTCTTAAGGACGTGGAAACCTCTCCCTAGTAGACGCGTGTTTTAAACCGTGAGACTAACAGCGATACGTATCTGCTAATAGTGGACTTGAGCCAAAAGGCTCGAGGTTTAGAACAAATCTAGACTAAGCCACGAGAAGATGAGCAAATGTAGCTAGGAAACATCCCCCAAAAACTTGTCTGTGGCTGTGTTTTCTCATCAAGGTTTAGACTCCACACTCTAGTTTGATAATCTTAGCTCCCATTTTAACCATGTTTAGCTTCACCCAACACACGATCCATTTGGAACGACTTTTCAAGTGCTTTTTAACAGGCTCGAAATTACCGTTCCTGATATGATTTTCCAACTTGGCAAACAGGTAAGAAGCTTGAAGTGCAAGAGGAAAGCATGGAGCTTCCATTATATGACTTATCAACAATATCACATTCGACAGACAATTTCTCAAACTCCAACAAGCTTGGAGAAGGCGGTTTTGGTGCTGTCTTCTGGGTACCAAACAAAAAACATATTGAAAACGATGATCATCATAATACAACGCAATTGACCATTGGCCCATAAACTTGTAGGGTAGGCTTCCAAACGGACAAGAAATTGCAGTAAAAAGGCTGTCCAACCAGTCAAGACAGGGCATGGATGAGTTCATGAATGAAGTAAAACTTATAGCCAAACTTCAGCACAGAAACCTTGTAAAGCTTCTGGGTTGCTGCATTCAAGGGGAAGAAAAGATGTTGGTCTATGAATACATGCCTAATAACAGCTTGGATTCCTTCATATTTGGTTTGAATCTCTAAAAACTCTGTATCTTTAGCTATATATGTTCGTTTTGAACTAACTTTGGCTCGTTGTGAAACCGTTTAGATTTGGCGGGAAGGAAGCTTTTGGATTGGTCGAAGCGATTCAACATCATATGTGGAATAGCGAGAGGGATTCTTTACCTTCATCAAGATTCTAGATTGAGGATTATACATAGAGATCTCAAACCGAGTAATATCTTGCTTGATACTGATATGATCCCGAAAATCTCGGATTTTGGAATGGCTAGAACTTTTGGTGGCGATCAGATTGAAGGAAACACTAAGAGAGTAGTTGGAACGTAGTAAGTATCTCTAGTTTCGTATTCTCCTCCTCGAGAGTTCGTTATTTCGTTGGTTTAATGCTTTACCTTTTCGGGTGTGTTTTATAGCGGGTATATGGCACCGGAATACGCTATCAATGGACAATTTTCTATCAAGTCTGATGTATTCAGCTTTGGGGTTTTAGTGTTGGAGATTATAAGTGGAGAGAAAAATAAGGGGTTTCATCGTTCAAATCACGCTCTCAATCTTATTGGTCATGTAAGTTACGTACTTTGATGATTCACGATCAACTATAATCCTTAATTAAATGGTGTATTTTTTACGTTTAGGTATGGAGATTATGGAAGGAAGGAAGACCATTAGAGTTTATTGATACATCCATTACGAACTTGTACGCTCCATCTGAAGTATTGCGATGCATCCATATTAGCCTTCTGTGCTTGCAAAAACATCCCGAGGATAGACCGACTATGTCAAATGTGGTTCTAATGCTAAGTAGTGATGGTGCGTTGGTGCAACCGAAACAACCTGGATTATACGTTGAAGGAGACTCACTTGAAGCCCGTTCTTTTTCAAATGAAAATGAATTTCTTACTACTAATGAGTTAACTATTACCCATTTGGAGGCGAGATAAGTGTGTAAAAATTTGTAGATATTATAGGTCGGACACTTTATCAGTGTAAATCATGTTAAGCAATTGAACAAGTCTATGACTAATTTTAGCTTACCATCATTGTCAGCCTTACAGTTTTAAAACGTGTCTGTTAGGGAGAGGTTTCTACACTTTTATAAGGAATGCCGATATGAGACTTCACAATCTAATTGTGAGATTAGAACTAAACTCGGGCAGTGTGCTAGTAAGGATGCTGGCCCTTAAGAGGGTGGATTGTGAGATCCCACATCGGTAGGAGAGAGGAACGAAGCATTCTTTATAAGAGTGTGGAAACCTCTCCCAAACAGACGCATTTTAAAATCATGAGCGTGACGGTAATACGTAATGAGCCAAAGTGGATAATATTGGCTTAAGTGAGCTAATGGGCCGACACCACTCGTCGGCCCAAAAAGTTCTTTGAAAAATCTCTCCTAAAACCTCTTTTCCCGTAAACATCATCTTTTCGTAGAAAGTTCGCTATCCTCTTGGTTGTTTCTCTGTAATGCTAATGGCTATCAGTCTCTCCGTTTCTCCTCAGTCACTAATTCCACTTCAGAAGCCATCGCTCTTACCACGAGTTCAACAAGGTCACTTCCTTCAACTCAAGTCAGTGAGTCGGATTTCGAGTGTTCGCATTCATTCCGGCTCTCAATCGGGGGTTTTGGTGCGAGCCGCTTTGGATAGCGATTACTCGTCGGAGAGGAGTAGTAGCAATGAGAAGAGGGAGGAGATTATGTTGCCTGGTTGTGATTATAACCATTGGCTTATTGTCATGGAGTTCCCCAAAGAACCTGCTCCGACGAGGGAACAGATGATTGATACCTACCTCAACACTCTTGCTACTGTATTGGGAAGGTTCTCTCTCTCTTTTTCGCTCTGTCTATATCTTTATGTTCGTTTTCATTTCAAATGTTTGTGTGAGAGTTTCATTTGAGTAAAGAGTTAAAGAATCGCTGCTCGGACATGCATTGGTTTCGGAGACTGAAAATGAAATTATAGAAACGCATGAAGTTGTTGGAAATTGACATGTTATGTCGATATGGAAGCGTCTTGAGTTATGTAAATATTCATTAGATAACAGATAGGAGTTTGGTGAGGTTGGAATTTCGTTGTTGAAGTGAAACAAGAACGATCATTATCCATTTGCCGAGAGATGGTTGTGCTTGTATCTGTTTCTCGGTTCCCTCTTCGTTGCCTATTTTACTAGTTTTAGGGCACCTCTAATAGGGATTTGGTGCCAATGTGATTGCTTCCTCCTCCTGCTCGCTCTGCTAGTCTTTTTCTTTCCCTCTTTTAGAGCACCATTTATAATAAGAGAAACCAGTGGATTTACTAAAGGAGGTCAGAACAATAAAATGATAGTTACACACGATATATGAGAGAGAGAGATTGGAAAATGTGATTTGAACCTTCAACTTATACCAAGATATCACGAAATTAAATGGTCAAGGATTTGTTAGACTGTGAGATCCCACATCGGTTGGGGAGGAGAACGAAACATTCTTTATAAGAGTATTGAAACTTCTCTCTAGCATACACGTTTTAAAAACCTTGAGGGGAAGTCCAAAAGGGAAAGCCCAAAGAGGACAATACATTCTGGTGGTGGGTTTGAGCTATTACAGTTAGTATCAGAGCCAAACATCAAGCGGTGTGCTAGCGAGAATGTTGAGCTCCGAAGGGGGTGGACATGAGGCGATGTGCCAGCAAGGACGATGGGCACTGAAGGAGGTGGATTGGGGGTCCCACATCAATTGGAGAAGCGAACGAGTGCCAACGAGGACGTTGGGTTTCAAAAGGGGGTGGATTGTGAGATCTCACATCGGTTGGGGAGGAGAAAACATTCTTTATAGGAGTGTGGAAACCTCTCCCTAGCATACGCATTTTAAAAATTTTAAGGGAAAACCCGAAAGAGAAGCCTAAAGAGGATAATATCTGCTAGTGATAAACTTGGGCTGTTACATAGACACTTTGTTATTCATGGTTCTATTATCTATTAAACACAATTGAAACGTAGAGGATTTATCAGACACTTTTCTAATTGAAGGACCTGTAGGCACATCTCTTAAAATTCAGGACTAAACATTTATTTCATTAGAGTGTGGTTAATCTGAAAAACTTGAGAACTGAACGTTCTGGGATTTTGATGAATCGTTGATCAAGGTTATTTTCATCTCTCATGTATGGATTTTCTCGGAAACAGCATGGAAGAAGCTAAGAAAAACATGTATGCCTTTAGCACCACCACCTACACTGGATTCCAATGCACAGTGTCCGAAGAAACATCCGAGAAATTCAAGGGTAAGGATTAGTTTTTGAATTTTTTTTGGAAGTCCTGTTCTGACCATCATGCTGAGAGTTGCCATTATAACCTTTTCATTGCAGGATTACCCGGAGTTCTTTGGGTGTTGCCAGATTCTTATTTAGATGTCAAGAACAAAGATTATGGAGGTTGGGTTTATATCTTCTCTGTATCTTTCTATCCCCTGCTAGTTTGCAACCATAACAGTAGGATTAGGAGCTTCTTTTCTGTAGTTTTGATCGATTATCATAGTTTTTTTTTTTGGTTAACTTTTAGGTGACAAGTATATAAATGGGGAGATAATTCCATCAAAGTATCCTGTTTATGAACCAAAGAAACGAAGAGAAACAAAATACGAAAGTAGGAGATACGAAAGAAAAAGGGATGGCCCTCCTCCCGAACAACGAAAGCCGAGACCCCAAGCGACCAGAACGGAATCAAATTCGGATTAAGGTAGTACACAGATTTTCCTTCCATTATTTGCAGTGATTGCATAGGAAAATAGAATGTTTTTGTTCATTTCTTTTGCAATCCATTAGTATAATATGACTTGAGATTGAGCTCTGAACTGAACTACCAAGAAAGATAGATGCAAAATGAAGAGGTTGTTCATAGAATTTCATCTTTGGACTTTTGTACATGTTGTGTTGTAGTTCAACCTGAAAAGGATTTTTGTTCTGTGATATGATTTTATAGCTTAGGGTATCATTGGAGAATATAATATATAGTTTTAGAACGGTTATTTTTATTAGTATTCAAACCTTCTTGAACTGCAGATTGTCAAGAATCATGGACTTCCACAATTATATGACATTGTCCACTTTGAACATAGACCTCGTGGTTTTGTTTTTGATTTTTTGGGTCTCATTTCCTTACTTATAAATGTATGATCATTCTCTTAATTAGCCGATGCGGAGGACTTCTCACCAACAATCTTCAACACACGTTATGGAGGAATTTTGAGTGGTTTTGGTTGATGGATGAGCTCTCAATACCATGTCTTCATTGTTATATAAATATTTAAATATTGGTGTTACTCTTTATATTTAGGTATTTTTATGTTTGATGGATATTTATCAAATCTATCAAAGATGAATGTGGAATTTACAGATAAATCAAGATATGGATAGATATAGTAAATAACTTTTTAAAAATAAAATTGCTGCCACAATCTATGCACAATAATGGCCTTTGAAGAGAGCTCTGACATTTGACTGATTGTCTGGACTTCTCTTCGTGTTCACCTCACAATCAAAAATCTTTTCTACTTTTTTTTTTTTTTTTTAAATGTCGATTATCTTACCAATTTTTCTTATCCAATTAAAAATACATTTGATGAATATTATTCACTTTTTTGTGTATATTTCTAATAATAAGTTTGGATTGTTATCCACTTTAATCTTAACATTTGTAACTTTGTTTTTTTGTTTACCAAAACTATAATGAGAGAGTCGAGGAGGAGAACGAAACACCCTTTATAAGGGTATGAGAGGAGAACGAAACACCCTTTATAAGGGTATGAAACCTTTCCCTATCAGACATGTTTTAAAGCCTCGAGGAGAAGCTTAAAAGAGAAAATCCATAAATGACAATATCTGCTAGCAGTGGTTTGGATCCTTATTTGTTTATCTAGTTTTCTTATTTGTTTCTTTTAGTGTCTTATCAGGTGTGTTAATGTCCTTATAAACATATTCTCTAACTTAATAATACTTGACTGCATACAGGTTTTTCAGGAATCTCTTTGTCGTATACCATTTAATTATTGACAACAAGGTAAGGGTGTTGTAGTGACCATGTTAAGGAAACTGTTTACCAAAAATACAAGTCTTCACAAAATCGTACGATATTAGCATACGATACGACGAGACAAAAACAAAAATTAGAGAGAATTTTTTAAGCAATTATTGGGAGAGAATTTTCTATGGAATCCCTAACCACCTTTTAATTACTTTCTTAATATCCTAATTATTGTGCTCTCATTTGGACCGACGCCCGGTTCAATTCACTCGCTAAAAAATCACCCGCCCGGTCTCCAAGTCGCAGCCCCTCCATACTGTTTGGTCTTCGTGCGTCAAATCAGTTTGCTACGGTCACCATCACCCGTCCACATCAGGTAACCGTATCATCATTACTCTCCTGGAATTATTTTTTATTTTTTTATTTTTTTTTTCTCGTAGCACAGTAACGCGCGTGACTTCATAGTGGCATGTCGTCGTAATTATTGTCCTTTTCAATGTCTAGTTTTGGAAATTCGGTTTCCGAAAATTATCGTGGGATTGGGATTGGCCGATACGAAGAGAGATTTATATTTTTTTTTAAAAAAAAAAGTCTTGTTGTGAGTTATTTTACCGTTTTGCCCATCCCTTGAGGTTTTTATTTTTTTTTATTTTTATTTCTTATTTTAACTACACGACAACGTTTTGCCGTTCGCGTCCTCTGTCTTTTCCTCCGCCGGTTGTGGTGTTTATTTTTTCTCCGTTTCCCCACCTGAAAGCTTCGGATTGGGTTCGGATTTTCATGGACGAAAATGCCCCTTTTGTGGTATTAAATTTATTTTTATTCTAATAGGGGTGTGCACGGGTTGAGTTGAGTTGAATTGGATTAGAGAATTTTTTGGACCAACCCAAGTCGTGATCTTGACACACTCACGATCAGCCTAGAGGTAAATCCAAGTCTCATATTCATTTTTCACCCCGCTTTGTGGCTTCATCGGATCTTAAGTGAGAAATCTTCGTCGACTTAACATCACTTGTGCATAATTCAAGCTTGTTCGACCACACATGCTGTTTGCACGTGCATGTTCAATCATATGTGACACAAACGACTTGCCTCAACACTACATCAAGTCACTCGACTTGATATTGCCTCTACTCAGGATCAAGGTCTCTCAACGCAACGTCGTATTGAACATCATCTTTGTTCCCAAAATTTTGTGTTGGTCTAGTTCGTGACCCGAACAATCCAAATAGAAATCTTCTACTCATACGATTTTTTGTTCGTTGTATTTATATTCGAACAAAAATTATACGAAATTGACGGTTCTTGAAAATTTAAAATATGTTACGCCGACTACTAAAAATGAAAACGCTCAAGCTCACAGTTAGGGTTGAAAATTGAGGTACACTTCCCTAAAAAAAATGATGTTTAGCTCATATCCCATAATCAGCAATGATATCAAGAACTCAATTTTGTTACCACCAAATCTCAAAACCTTGAAATTTACACAATGGTATCATAATGCTAATCAAAATGTCTCTCATGTGAAATGTCCAAAATACCCCCACAAGAACAAAATTCCAAAAACTAAGCTCCACTTCCCACAAGCCCCCAAAAACAGAGGATACTAAAAGAAAACAAACCACAAACATCTGAAGGATCCCTTACCAAATATACCCCCTACAAGGACAAAACCGTCATTTCACAACACCCTTCAAGCTCATCTCATTCTTCTTCCCCCAAACAGTGTCCCCCACCTTTCTCTATCACAAAACCCCATCAGCGTCCATCTCTCTCTGTCTCTCTCTGAAATTCTCCAGCCATGGCTCTGTTTCGCAGCCAGAATCTTAGCCTTTGGATCTCAATGATCTTGTTTTTGGGTTTTTGTTCTTGTTTTTGCTCTAATTCTAAGGACGATTCTTCAATTCATGAGCTTCTTCGATCCATGGGGCTGCCGGCGGGGCTTGTGCCGAAGCAAGTGAAGTCTTACACAGTGGCTGAAAATGGTCGGTTGGAAGTGTTCTTGGATGGTCCATGTATGGCTAAGTATGAAAACAGAGTGATTTTTGAGAGTGTTTTTAGTGCAAATCTTAGCTATGGGAGCTTGATTGGAGTGCAGGGAATGTCTCAAGAAGAGCTTTTTCTATGGCTCCCTGTTAAAGATATCATTGTTAATTATCCTACCTCCGGTGTGGTACTCATCGACATTGGTGTCGCTCATAAACAGCTCTCTCTGTCCCTCTTTGAAGATCCTCCTGATTGTAGTATCCCTCAAGGTGAATTCTCTTAGATCTCTTCGATTCTTATGGGTTTTGTTGATTTTGATTAATGGGTTCTTCCTGTTTTTCATCAGTTCTTCATCAATGGCTTCTCTTGCCTCTGTTTCCTCTGTTTCCTCTGTTTTTGTCTCTAAATTGATGGAGCTTTCCAAATCTGTCTTTAATGGCTTCTTTTGACCATATTTTCTCCTCTCTCTTTCAATCTAAATTGATGGGTTCTTCTTGTTCTTCATCTTTCTTTTCATTAATGGCTTCTCTTGGCTCTGTTTCCTCTGTTTTTCTTCTCATTAATGGCTTCTTTCTATCTCCTCTGTTTCTTCTCTTCACAACTAACAGTTCAGCTCATTAATGGCTTCCATTCGTTCCATTTTTGGCGAGCTCCATTAATCTTTACATTCCCAAAACGTCTATGAGTTGAAAGTTAGAGACAAGAAAACATGGGAAACTTGCAGTTGAAAGCTCAAAGTTCATTATTTTTGGTTCTGTTTTGTAAAACATTATAGTAACTGAGTTTCTTTGTGTCTGGTTTTGCAGCTGCGTTCAGGAATCATCTCAGGAACCAAAGAGCCTTTGAATCTCTTAGATAAGAGAGCCAAAAATAATAATAATAATAATAAATAATAAAAAAGTTGTCAAATTCAAGTTTCCACCTTTTGTATTTATATCATTTTATTGTGTAATAATTTGTATTTTATTTTATAGTTAAAAAAAAAAAAAAAAAAAAAACCCAATCGATCACATTTTAGTATACCTTCAGAACCCATGTGCCTAGTTCTCGATAACTCGATCAATTTAGACTATTTAGCTCAAATTATGAAGGTTCAATTTTTTTTAGTTGGGTCGACCCATATATAAATAGGATTACAGTTCAATTCAACTCTACCTTAATTTAAAAAAAAAGAAAGAACAACCCGACCATTAGGTTCGTTGTGGCAATTAGGGTTGTTGAGGTCACTAACCCAACAAACCCGAAATTTTTTAAATTTTAATTCAATTTTTTTTTTTTTGGTTAAAAATTACTAGGGATTTTTGTGTAAATATTTCTCCTTTTTGTATTTCTTAAATTATAATTAAAAAAAAGAATTAAATAAAAGAAAAAAAAAAAAGATAAGGAACCAAAGCAAAGGATATTGTAATTTAATTATTAATTATTAATTTAATTTATTTGATATTTTTTGCGCAATTCTCAATAATTTATAAAATGTGGGGTCCGGAGGTTTTGTTATACGCGTGAGTGTGGACCCACTACCTATGCCCTACGGTATATGCGGGACCCACTATTAGCATGCATAATTTCCAACGTGGGCTCCAGGTCATTACTGCTAACCACGTGTCGTACTTTGATTAGTGGAAATTAATTAACAAGCTTAAGATATTTTAACATTGTTGACGTGTACAGGACTTTCGGGGGTCCCTACAGATAAATATGCCGAGATTTTCTTCAAGCATTGTCGATATTTATCGTTTAATGGAATTTAAGATTTATGCCTTTATAAATAAAATATATTAATTTAGTTTTTAATTTTAATTATCTATTTAAAGCGTAGTAATTAAACGTGGATGTGAAATCACGTGTACCGTTCAAATTTTGGTGTTTTTTTTTTGTCGAAATTCGAATAAGGTAATATACTTAATCTTCACATGACAGCAACCGTAAAATTTGTTTGGTGGAAAAGAACGTGACATATAAAACAAAAAAAACCACGAGAGTGTGGTGTTTGTCACCCGTTTTAATGGTGAAGTTAGCAGCGAGAATTAAGGTACAGTGAAGCATTTTATTCGTGTCGAGATATATTATAATATTTTATTCATATTTAAATATCATTATCTCGATATATATATATATATATAACTTATTTTAATATTTGAGGTATAAAATAAATAAATAAACAGTTTAATTAATTAATTTTTGTTTATTAATTATATGTCACTTCAGTGTACATCTAGAGTTGCACTCTTACGTACTTTTAGGACAAGTTGTGTCTATTGATATAATTATTATAAGCAAGTTGTTACTTCACGACTTGTTTGTAATTACAGTTGGATAAGAAGTTTATTTTACTCGTGTAATTACATCTTTTTACCTTAAATGTCACTGATTTTTTAATGAACAATTTGTTTATATGATCTAAACATAAACTAGGTCCCTCTCGAGCTTGTAAGAGAGTGAGAATCTATTGTTCAAATATCGAAATCAATATTTAAGAGAACTATTCATCTACTTACACTATATGAGAAAGAATTATAAACGCTAAACATTTGTAACAGCTATTAACTGGGTCGTATCGATAGAATTATCATAATAAGACACCCAATATTATATACATATTATAAACCCTTTATGTTATTACTTGAACATTATTCATTCGTATGTTTACCATATATTGTTAAAGATTACACTAATAACCTTGAATTCTTCGTAGAAATGTGAAAACTGCAAAATTAAATCCTTGATTAAAAGGCTTTAAAGTATAAGTCTCAACACAGAGGACAAATGATAAGGCAACCTTAATCCTCGGCCCAGCAATCCAAGGTTTTGTTTTTAGTAAGAAAGTAATTAACATCTCGAAATTTGGATCAATCAAGAGATAATGCTAGAATTAGATTACCTCTTGCGAAGCAAGATTTGGAACCTTGTTGTAAATTGAGTCACCTCACAATCTAACTTATCAAGGCTTGATTGAATGACTCGGTACCACAAAAATTGCTTGAAACTTAGAAATGGCAAAATTGATGCTCGGATTTTTAAGGAAAACGTCTCAATTCGAGATCTCAATTTCATTCATTTACCAATCTCATTTTTACATAACATATTGTGGGTATTTATAGTCTCCCGAAAAAAGACGTTTCTGGCCGAGATTCAATCCCGATCCCCTTTAATCTCCACAAAAGACAAAGTCAATTTTGACCATTTGACCATTGTAAAATGAAAACGAAAAAAAAAAAAAACAATAAAATTTTCTAATAAACGCTGATATGTTCGAATGGCTAAGGAGACAAACTTAAAATCTACTCGTGTAGTTCAAGCCCTGTTGTTGACGTTTTACAGTTTTCCAACTTCAACCATGTATCAGCTTCTAATTCTAGAAATGATGGTTGAACCGAGCCGATCCAATTTTGTAGATGAAGAATGAATGTTTGTTGAATCTTCTTCAGCTAGGTCATATAGGTCATAGATTTGGATGGTATCAAAAATCGTGCATCAGTGTTCTACGATATGAATGGTCGACAAGAGAATATCAAAAGACATAACTAGATGACTTGAATTGTAGTATACTCAAGCAAAAGGAGAAGCTCGGGCGAGCAAGATCATGTAACTCTAAGGTTGGGGTAAGCTCGATGGAGCTTAGATAGCGCAACAAATTGCAGAGTAGATCATGAGACATTAATGATTGAAATACGAGCTCAAACGAGCTAGATTATATGATACCGATCATTAGGATGAGTCACTTGACATCAGTTATGGAGATAATCTTGAATAAGCTATAGAATGTGAATCCAACGATTGGGATAAACCATATAATATAAATGATTGAGGTATTTTCGGGATAATATTCTAGATTACGTGGCAAGTGAACTCAACAGTTGCCACGGTGGTGCCTAGTGTCCAAATATTCGGATTTTTATTTTATTACTTTTTATCAGAAACGAATATTATCTTCGGATTAAATTGTATGCAACCGATTGCATAGTAACTTCTTCCAAACCACTTGAAATAAATCTAATCAAGTATTTTATTTCCGATCTTAAGATTCCCGATTACATCCGACGGTCGTAAGATAATTTCAGCAGCTTTGTATAGCGTGGCAGAAGTTGATTAGTGGGATATTATGTATCATAACGCAGCTTATTTTTCCTCCATATACCGACCTAAAAAAGGAAAATTAAAATTCCAAAGCGATGATAAACTGGCGAAGGCTCTTCAATCCTTTCTCGTAGATTCAGCCAATCCGATTTCACTGCCATGGGAGGAGGAGAATTCGTTAGGGCAGCGGCGAAGATGGCCAGCGCCGGTAACGCCGGTTTCCGAGGTGCATCGACGGTGCCTCAGTTCGGGAAATTGCTTCGCGGCTCATCGAGGCCGGTGTCGGTTTCCGTCGGATCGTCTTCTCCGGTGTCGTCGGCGAAGGCCACCGCTGGCGCTGAAGTGGAGGTTCTGCAGAAACCGATGTGGGAGATTGATGACTGGGAATTCGCCAATTTCGAAGACGATTTGGCCATGGAGGCCGCTGGACCTAAACCGAGAATTGTGTTCGGGAACGTTCCGAGTTTCGAAGAGGCGAAGGAAGCTACGACGGAGGTTAAGGAGGCTTTGGATAAGTATGTCATGAATTTCTTGAATTCGAGTTTTGATTGAACTAATGAATGGTTTTATTCTGTGTTCTGTTCTTTACACTGAACTTGGAATCGAATTGACTGGTTTCCATTTCATTAGTTTGTGAATAATATGTGTAATTGTGTGTCAAACAAAAGAAGAACAAAATTGTAAGAAAATTCATTCAGAATCCTTCATTTATCAAAGGAAGAAATGTCCACTGTTTGTCGGAATATGTTTTTGGTCTCTTCATTGTCATGCAATGATGTTATGTTTACCTGAAAATCCAATTTGAGAGCTTTGAAGTGCCATTTCTCGAATTCAGGTTGTGATTTTCGTTCCAATATCATGTACTTTAAGAGCAGTAGAACCATTGTCGCTGTAATTTACGAACCTCCTTGCCTCCATTGCTGCTCCCCAATAAAATTATGTTCAGGGGTGAGCTTCTGCTTGATTTTTTAATTGATTTTTTAATTGATTTTTTTCAGGGTATACTTGTCTTCTTCACCAGAATCTTGTGGATTGAATCTGATTGTATCTTCAAACAGTAAACTAGTGCCCGAGTCTTGTTCATCTATTCAGACAAGTCCACAGACTTCGGTGCCTCAGCACGCAATTCAGGCATTTAGGCTGCTCAAGGAAAGTGCTGAAGCTCAGGTAATTAGAAGGCTGAACTTTAATTATGAAGACAAGTTTGAGCATTATTTAGCCAGCGAATTCATTTAGAAGTCTGATCTTCAGAGTTTAAAACGTCATTTCTGTATTGCTTTCTCCTATTCAGACTGTTGTTGCCTCAATTGCCTCTGACCCAAATGTCTGGAATGCAATGTTGGGCAATGAAGCGCTTAAGAGCTTCTTGCAATCATATCAGACCAGTAAGACTTTATTCAAAGTTCAGATTTTAGTCTCTGATAGTTCTGTAAGCATGCTTCTCTTATCACTAATGGTGTGATTATACTTGTAGACAAAGCACTTGAGTATCAAGAATTATCTGCGAAGCTTGAAGAGTCTCCAGAAGTAAGCTTTGTCGAGGAGTCGAAAAACGAATCGAGTAATGTCTTTCACGAGACACTAGAATACATTAAAACATCAATCGACGACATGCTGGCTACAGCATCCATTTTTCTTCAGAAAATATTCGGATCCTCACCATCTGAAGTTTCTGGAAATGACAAAGCAACCTCTGGATACTCCACTGCAGAGATTGCCATGGGATCATCAATCATGGGACTGGTTATTGTTGTCATTGCCGCACTGGTTGCGAAACGAAACTAGATGTCTAAATATGGTGTTGTAATCTGTCGACATTTCGGTCTTTGAATCTCTTAAAACTGTTCTACTGATCTTAGACATATTACTCGGTTTCTTCGAACCATACAAGACAAAAGGAATAGTTGTAATTATTAGCTATTTCACCTTTGTTTTTGGTTATTATTGTTGATTGTTACAGAACATATGGGGAATTCTATTATATATAACGTTTATATAGCAAATTCTCAGCTTGAACAAAAACTAAGGGGTGAAAGTTATTCTACTGTAATAATTGGTCTTTTCTTTTGCTTTCTGGGAAGCTGCAAGGCTGTTCAATCTTACATTTTATTGTTTGTTATAAAGATACAAAATTGATCAGCAGAAGTATTCTACAGTAAGAAAGAAAAGGTTATAAAACGATGGTTTGGGGGATGATTCACTTGCTTCCACTTAGCCAAGGCCCTTGCCATTCTCCAGGGGAGCTTAGGAAAGGGCTTTGGTGAACTACTGGTCAGTTATGTACATTATGTCCCCTTTTGCTATTTGCATTTGCCCTCTGTCTCGTCTATTCGGTGCATGTGCTCGGTCGGGTTGGCCTCGCTGATAAAAGAACAGAAGCTTGCCATCAGTACTTCAGGAAACCCGACGACATCAAGGTTATTCTACTGGCAAATGATATAAAGGGTGTTTAAGTGATACCTTTTTCAAGACAAATGAAAGGTAGAGATATGCCACTTCCCACTCGTCTGGAGATAACGTGCCTGCGTTCGAGAACAAGAATGAACATTTCTACACATCGAAAAGCTCCTCTAGAGCTAATAAGTTGCAGCAAAGACTTACTTTGATCTTGGTTGCCATCACCCAAGGCACCAAGCCGTCGCATTAGATCGACGAATTCGGGTTTTTTCAAGTACTCGTGCACGAATTCATGCGAGTTCTTGACAAAAACCAACTCTAAGTCATACTGCACATTATTTAACCAGAAACAAGCTTTAAGTTAAAAGAAACAAAAACTACAATAGGGAGTGAAAAGCGCACACAACAAACAAGGAAACCAAAAAGGAACTCTAAAAATACAAGAAACCAAATTAAACAATGAAGAACAAAGCACCCAATGGAGAAACAGACAATAATCCAAGAAGCAAAACCATGAAACCGAAGAGCCACCGACGTCTTCCTGTCGATTCCTCTTTTAAAACACTACCAATCCTTATCAAATCCGAATTGTTAGAAAACAACCTAGGATGGAGCCTTTCAGCTCGTACTGCTCACGCTCCACTCCAGATCTTCACATCTCCTCCACCATAGTGTGAGCTGGGAGCAGCTCCAAAAGGTGAGGCCAACTTTCAAATTCGCTTTCAACAACACCACGAAAAAAGTCAATTATGGTAGCCCACTAATCTGATCATAGGTGAAAACCAATCTCTTGGTCTCCCGGAAGTGCACAAATGGGTAACTAACTGATTGTCTGTACTCCGGGTCCGTGTTTGGATTTGGATCTAGACATCACCGATTGGAGAAGCTCAACTACATTTTGAGGAAGTAGCTACAGAGCCTAAAGATCAAATTAGATTCACTTTCTTTCCATTACACATACAGCAACATTTCTCGGAGTGGAATCTTTAAACTCGACCTCAGCAGGAAGAAACCAAAAAGATTATGTGGTAGCAAAGTTTCAAACCAACTAATTTAAGAGTTGAAGAAAGGGCATCTTTTGAATTCCCCAAAGTAATTCCCAAGAGCTTACAAAATCTTAGTGGGGGTAAGCTCTGGAGTGTAACCCAACCTCCATAACCTTTGGCCACCTAAGTCTTGCTATGTTTCATAAAAGACTTCCAATTTTCTTCCACCTTCCCTTTTAACCAGGACCTCTTAACAACCTGCCGTCCCCCGTCCTCTTCAGAGCTCGAATGACCATCAACGAATTCCGTTCGAGCTTAAAAACCTACTTTTCTTCTCAAAACAAATAAGATTGAGGTTGGAATTTCATCCCCTTACACACAGAAACCACAGAATTCAGATTTATGACTCGGTTGGAGGAAAATCACTCGTACTACAAAATCTTCCCATCTTATTTCGGCCCGACATGCCTTCGGAAATGACTGGTTCGGTTCCCCATATACATCAATAATGTCTCCTCAATCACTTCCCAAATAACAAACCATCCCCTTTTGTTGATTCCAACAGGAACCAGAATGAACACGCACTCGAGTTGCTCATACCACATTTATTAGTTCGAAGAAACAAGTTTTTGAGTAAACGACGCAGAATTGCATGTGATAGTTCATTTGCAGAAACTAAACATAGATATATTCGTAGTGAGAAGACAATAAAAGGTTTCGATATAAATATTTGTCAAGTTTTCTAGCGTTGCGAGACTTCGAGCATTCAAATAAGTTGTTACCTCTTCAGCCAATGATTTAAAAACATGAAAAGGGACGATCCATTCAGGGCAATCAACAGCATCCTGCAACAGGAAGATACCTTCAATATAAAACCAAAATCACAGAAACATAGCCTTTGGCCATGAACAACCACACCTCTAAGGAAATTGAGCTATATAATAAGGCCTGCAACGCTCATATATTAGATATCGTACCTCTAGATGAAACAAGTACTTTATACCAAACGGGCTGGAAGCGTTAAATTTCTGAACCAGCAAAAACGAATAGTTGTCAATTTCAAGTTCAATCTAACTACTGAATAAAATTATTCATTACAAAACAAAGGGGTCGTCTTCCACCTTTTCGGCATGTTCTTCATCAAAGCGTATCCAATAGACGCTATTTCCAAACGTCAAGCCTTGAGCTGCAAATTTACAATGGAAGAAGCATCATTGGTCTGAAGAGATGTACATTTGTATGTTCAGAAACAGGAAACCACATCGCATCACATCACAATTTATCGAGTCGGGTACCAGAGGAGTTCATGGCAATTCATCGCAAACCAACCAAAAGGTGAAGGGAAGGTAGCAAGCAAATCTCTTCATACTAACATATTAACTTCAATAGTAAGTAACATGGGGGTATGAATGGTGACTGAAGAACATGTAGAAACCAATGTACAATGAAAACATATTAAAATCTATGAGACGAATGTTGAACTTATACAACGCTGCCCATTTCTCCGCCAAGTTCATAGTTCGTTGTTACTTGGAGCAAATATTTTCATTGCTAGATGAATCAACACAATCAAAATCTTACTATATTATGTCATTCTAGAAGAGCTTGGGACAGAAATGGTATTTGCCTATGGGAGATGAAAGTTGGAAAGTCGAAACAAGAAAATACCTTCTCTAAGCTTTTTGACGATCACGTTAGCATCTGGCATGGTTCCAATGAGAATACCTCCTGGGCGGAGAAGAGCTGATATATTGGCCAAGGCACGTCGTGCACGAGCCTCGGTGGACCAAGAATAATGCAATGCAAACTGCAAGTTTTAGTTTCAATGGAAGATTTAGAAATTGTTCAGATAAACTCTTAAGGAATCTTCTGGTTTTAATCCAATTTCATAAATTTTTCTTTAAGAACTACATGTATGGGTAGAAAAACCATCAATGTGCCTCATATTTTGATTGCATGTACATTGTTCCTTAATCGGTTTGGATGATGTTAATTGCAAAAGATCTAATAGCGGAAAGTAGATACCAAACCGAAAAACCGTTTACTTTACCCTAACAAGAAGGGCATAAATCACTGATATCACCCACCTGGCAACTGCAAATGTCGAATGGAGCATCATCTGCTAGGATATGATCCAGCCTTGCCTAAAAGCCAAATTTGCAAGTCAATCGAACAGTTCAATGATAATTGTAATCATATTCACACTATATTGGGCGAAATTGTGAGATTCATTTTTTTCAAACTGGACTGACTTGGAAACATCAGTATAACGGCAGTCACCGGTACAATTGAAAAGCTCAACGGTACAGAAATCAAGAATGTGTGCACAGAAAAGGGAGCGGATTTAAATTCACTAGCTATTCGTCTAAGTTCTACTACCTCATAACAATCTCCACATATGAGGCGGGCAGGGAACGAAAATTTTTTACGACGTTGATGATGATCAGCGTCACCATTGTAACGAGTACGACAATCTTCTATCTGCAATACGACACCATAATAACCTTAGACACATGATTTCGTCACAGGCACAACACACTTAACGGCACAACACACTTAACGACGGCCCATGCTTGAGAAAATAAAGGGATTGTTTACTATTCAACTAAAAGGTTATAAACACTAAAGGAGCCGAGATACTCCGGAAATAACTTCAAAATGAATAACTCTAACAAGAATTTCACTTACTGATCCTTCAGCTATATCAATGCCAACATAATATCCAATTCTGGCCTTATCCCATTTGATAAGATCACCACCCTAGCAAGTGCAAAAGAAAAGTGTTCAACGCAAGAGCAAACTACAGCAATTCTTGAAGATTAAAGAGACATACCTTGCCACAGGCAAGGTCGAGAACGGCATCTCCTCGACGAGCATAAAGCTGAACCAAGACACTCTTAATCTATCCAATGAGAACAAGTCATGAACGAACCATTAAAATGATAAAGGATCGAGAATCAAACATAAGGTTTAACTATACAGTAATCAAAATACAACAAATACCCAATTGTTAAGCTTTTTTAAATGGATGATAACACTAGCCTCTCGCTCTTCCAAAGTCTGATTTGTCCTAGCACTGTAATGATCAGCCACTTTCCGAGCAAAAATTTTGGTGGTTTCATCTTCTAAGAACTCAGTATCGCCTAAAAAATAGAACTCCAGAACCATTATTACAGTAATCCCAAACTTCAGATACAACGAACTATACATATTCAAGTAACTCCACTGGAAATCATGAAGCAACATGAAATTAAATGTCAAACCCACAAAGAAAAACAGATCCAAAAAGTGCAAAAGTCGATTGGCAGACGAATTGAAACCATATAACGAAACGAATTAGAATTGCACCTTCTGGGTTGTGCTTGAATCTGGATTGAGGTGGCCCCAAAGACGCCGATGGGGATTCTGAGTATCCTCGTTTCATAGCTAAGAAGGGGAAGAAAGAACCTGAAATCAGGGGTGCTGTTGATTATAACTCAAATACGAAAAAGGGGGTTTTTGTTTCTTATTCCTATTATCTATTGAGCAGTATGAGGGCTGCTGTTAGTTTCTGAATCGAGAGAAACAGAGACGAGAAAACCCCATTGGCTGTATGCAATCAGAATTTGTGGGGAATTAAAAGGGGAAAAGGGGTTTCTTCGTAACCCCAAGGTTGAATAAAGTTGTAATTCTACGAGAGAAACGCAGCGCCGGGAAGGAGTGCTAACGGTTCGGTTCGGTTCGGCTGATTCTATTTGGCCCGGACCGGACCGAACCCCTGCGTTTTAACGAGTTCCATGAAGATTTTTCGATGTCCGGTTAATACCGAACCGGTGAGTTTTATGGTTGGTTCAGTTCGTTTTAAACCCTTTATTATTATTATTATTATTATTAATAGAAAACAACAATTTATATTTCAACACGTTATAATTTCTTTTCTTTTTTTTATCTGTTCAATTTTTTGTTAAATTTACCGGCTGATTTTACCGTCGAGTAAATTAAGAATATATCAAAAAAAAAACGGATTTTAACTGAATCAAACGATATATAAAATTTAGTCTAAATATGGCACAAAATCAATAATCAGGTAATATTTTCAAATATGGCAAATTCTAAATAAATAAAAAAACAAAAATAATTAAATATCAATACTCTTTGTTGACGTGTTTTCAAGTCAAATCTATCTTGGAGTAAAAATTGTTGAGTCTGGACGGTGTCTCAGTCCCAGTGTGGCTGATCATCCTCACAGACAGGCTACTGATCATCGATTTTGGTAAGCTATTGCCTCACCAACTAGCTAATCAGACGTGAGCTCCTCCTTGGGCAGATTCCTCCTTTTGCTCCTCAGTGTATGGGGTATTAGCCGCCGGTTGTTGTTCCCCTCCCAAGGACAGGTTCTTACACGTTACTCACTCGTCCGCCGTCGGAAATCTATCTTGGAGTAAAAATTGCGGAGTTTGGACCGTATCTCAGTCCAATGTGGCTGATCTTCCTCTCGAACAAGCTACTGATCTGGCAAGCTATTGTCTCACCAACTAGCTAATCAGATACGAGCCTCTCCTCGGACGGATTCCTCCTTTTGCACTTCAGCGTCTAGGGTATTAGCAGTCGTTTCCAACTGTTGTTCTCCTCCCAAGGGCAAGTTCTTGCGCGTTATTCACTCGTCCGCCACTGAAAACACCACTTCCTGTCCAACTTGCATGTGTTAAACATGCGCTAACGTTCGTCCTGGACCAGGATCAATTTTATCATAAAAATTAGCTTAGTTAAACAAAAACATGAGTTTAAAAGTTAGTTTTAAATATCATAAAAAATTTATAGTTTAGGTGATATTGTCCAGTTTGACCCTAAGCTCTGGTGACTTTGATTTTGACTTTTCCAAAAAAACATCCTACAATTGTGAGAAGATAGTATTTATTGATTATAAATTTATGATCATAAAAAAAAAATTAAAAAAATAAAAATAAAAATTCCTAGAATTTTCTTTTAGTTTAACCGATTTTCCCCAACTCCAACCATTATAATTTATAACAAATGCAGAGCTTGTCATTTTCCCTCTTTACGTTCTTCGTCAGAAATTCGTTCCTGAACATCCGATCTGCAAGCTTCAAGCCGAGACGAATTCATTTTGAATTCTCTCTTTTTCGATCGTTTCAATCTCAGCTAAACCGGAAATCGACTTGCATTCTTGAAGAGTCGGAAATGGCGAGTTCGGTAAGTTGATTAATCCATGTCTTTTAACAATTTTTATCTTTCTATTTCGTCATTTGTATCATTTATTCAATTTCAGTTTTGATTTATCTTTCTATTTCGTCATTTGTATCATTTATTCAATTTCAGTTTTGACATATTGTGTGCATTGTTATGCTTGGTATGATATTAAGAATGAGAAATAGAATTGGGAAGGTATATATTATCATTGATATTGATATCCTTTAAATAGGATACAAAGAGTACAAATGAGGAAAATATAAAATAATTAAATACTGAGAATAAAATAAAATATACTATAAATCAAATCATAAATGGAAGAATATTAAGATATAATACGTAAGATATATTCCATAAATAATTATCTCGAACATATGAGTATACAATAGTTACAAGAGTATGAGGAATAAATCAAGTTTGATTCATCTGTTTGTCTTCTGATTTGAGCATACTCTTAAACCATTGAACGGATGCCTTTGGAATCCTTGTGAGATTGTTCTTGTAGTCAATATAGTAGAGTCCAAATCGGACGGTGTATCCCATGTTCCACTCCCAGTTATCGAGCAGCGACCACGCGAAGTAGCCTTGTACATTGCAGCCTTCTTCCCTGGATTTATTTAAGGATGCCAAAAGATTTAGTGTTGTTGAATCAATCCGGTGAAATTTCATTTAATAAAGGATTATCATTAGCATTTTGAGTTGTTATCACCTAATGGCAGTGGATAGATTTGAGAGATAATCTCTGTGGTAGCTTATTCTCTTATCATCCTGTAATGCCTTTTCCAAAGGTATGGACCGTTTGTTTGGATCATCCATTCCTGTCAGAACGAGTTGAAACTTGTGTCATTTTGTGAAATTTTTTAGTTCAAAGTTTGGAACTATCATTACTCACCGTTCTCTGTTATAATCACTGGAGGGTTCCCATACTTGTATTTCAAATAAATTGCCAATTTCCGGATTCCCCATGGAACAATGTGTAACCAGCTGGAAGCTGCCTGGAAAAGGATGTTTGTATCAGCTCACTTCAATTAAAATATACAAGAGAACCTCTTGGGATCCAGACTTGTTTGAGACATACTCTTTCTCCAATGGTAGAGACACCTTTGTGTGCTGCAATAGAGCATTTGTAGAATAAAGATCGATTACCTTCTACTTTTGATTTATAGCCAAACATGTACAATTTGCAAACTCTTTTTGAGCAAATATATGAATATGGAGAATAATATTGTGCTTAAAAGCTTACGGGTAGCAATGACATAAGAATCTGTTGAGGCGTCATTGAATATCAGTTTTCGAATCCCAATCCTGTCATTTCGAGCATACAAGGAGGTGTAGTGGTTCAAGCCAACGAAATCCAGGGACCCTGTGAGGAACTTTGAAGTTACACCTGATATTTTTGGTAGTCTTTCCCCCACAAGCCTTCTCATTGAAAGAGGATATTTGCCAAAGAAAATTGGATCAAGAAACCTGAAAATTTTCAAGGTTGTTCCATCAAATTCTTGAAATTCAATATCTGGTAAGTGCAATCACTTAATTAATGGAGATGAGCAGTTACCATCCAAGTTCAAAGTCAAGGGCTCTAAGTGCTGCTTCTCTGTTCTCGTCATTTTCAGATATTGGTTCATACCATATGGCATCTAATGCTATTCCTATCTGACCTCCTTGTCTTTTCTAGTAGACAAAAAAACATAACATATTAACCTCTTAGTTTACTTATGGCTTATTTACGTGCTTCAAAGTTTCTGGAGTTAAAATTGCATATTATAGTACCTTGAAATGAATTTGGTAACTGTGATAAGCAGCAGCATGAGATAAGAGAATATGATGTGCCACTATATATGGTTCAGAGGATGAGTTTCCCTTCTTGCATAATATATGACCCAAAAAAGAACATCTACCAGGAGCTTGAATTCCTAGGTCATAGCTTTTTATTGAGTAGCCATGTGGTTCATTGAAAGTGATCCAGTTCTTCACTCTATCTCCAAATGCTTGGAAGCACGTAACAGCATAATGTTCAAAATCTTTTCTACAAGGAATTGAGCTTGTTATCAACTGATCATCATTTCCAAGCATTGGTATATCATCTGGTTTAGTTGTACTTACACTATCCTTCTGCTCAGCCATCCTTCGTACTCATCTTCAAGGACTTGTGGAAGATCCCAATGGTAAAGAGTTACAAAAGGTTGAATTCCTTGTTAAAAGGAAAAACCCACTTCAGTGATATATTACCATAAGGAAAATTGAATGCTGAGAAATGATTTAACAGATGACCTTTTTCTAGCAAAGCATCTATAAAATCATTGTAGTAGTTTATTGCATCTGGGTTTGGCTTTCCTGTTCCATCTGTTGATAGTTTCTCATAGGCAGTTAATGATATATTGTTGGGAAGGAAATGCAGTTGGTTTAATTACTTGAACTGTTTCTTACTTGGAAGGATTCTTGGCCATGAGACTGAAAATCTGTAGGCATCCATTCCCATATCCTTCATCAGCTGTATATCGTCCTATAATAAGAACATAATTTACATCTAGTTAGTAATAAGAAGGGGAATCATAGAATGACTATAATAAATGAACTCAAGTATGACAGGTGTTTATCCTCCCATTATTATATTTTACAGTTGGTTTGTCATTAATGCATTATTTACTTCTCTCTCTGTCTTCACCTTAAATCTGTGGTATTGGTCAACTGTCCTGTCTGCATTGCTGAAGTCTAGTATTCTTCCTAAACAATGCACCAAAAGAAATAGAAATTTACTCACTACTAGTATGAATTATATTGTATTCAAACTAGTCTTCTGTCGTAAAAATAGAAAAAAAAAAGTGTTCCATCAAATTTTAACTTGCCTGGTTCCTTCACAAATGTATCCCATATGCTGGCACCCCGATTTCCTTCATCTACAGCCCCTTCGAACTGCCATAGAATATGTTATTTTTTCATATTTTTAGAAACCCAGCAATGAAAGTAGCCACAAATCCCTCCTTACCTGGTATGCCGATGCTGCAGTTCCAAAAACGAAGCCATCTGGAAACTCAGCTCTGCTTAGACATTCAGAATTAGTAAAGAACTGAATAATCAGAGAGCAAATCAGAATGATTCTCATGGGGAAAAGTTTGAATTCCTGATGAGAAGATGAACTCTCAGGTCGTCCCGTTTTAAATTCCCCAAATCATTCTTAAGTACTTCGTCTTGTTAGGTATTTCGCCTGCTGGAATAGGAAAAAAAAAAAAAAAAAAAAACAAGAATGGATAGAAATTCAAAATTGTTAAGAACAACAATGGATAGATTAGCTGAATTATGAAATAAGTTGCGTGTAATCTATCTCAATCTCAATCTCTTCCTTTCTTCCTGTTGTTCACTTTTTTGAATCTATATGCAGTTGGTGATATCAAAAGAGGAGAGAAATGGATAGAAAGGAATCTAAAGATGACATCCGGCAAGCAACTGTCATTAAAAAAATTGCTTCAAAGTGGCGTGTCTGTGGAGAAGAAGCTCACGTTTGAAAAGCTTTAAAGCTTCTTAATTTGATGAAGCCAAGCCAACAACCGAAAGACCAGGGCGGTTTGCATTGAAAGGTAAGTCTTCTCTTTTTGTTACTGAATCCAATATATAGTTTTTTTCCATTACGGTGGTGATTATTATAATGCCCTGCTCCAAAATAGTGGAGAAAAAAAGGGGATAAGGTCAAAAGAGGATTAAATTTAGGGCCCTGCAAGATCTTTCAATTACGTTTTTTATTTGTTAAATTTGCAATTTAGACCAACCTTAAATTTTCTTATCCCATCTTTATGGACAAATTTTTTTTTTCTTTCTTTTTCATATTTTAATTCTTTGGGGGTGTTTGTTGAGATGGAAAATGACATGGGTTTATAAAACACATATTTTTGGAAGGAAAATTAATTTATTTTAATACTTTTTCTTTTTTCTTTTTGTTATTTTTGTTATTATTTTTTTTTCTTTTGTATGGTTTCTTCCTCAACTTATTTATTTATCTTGATTATTTTCATTTTTTATCTATTCTTTTCTTTTTCTTCTAAATATGATTTTTTAGATTATTTATATTAGTGTTGTTTCTCTTTCTTTTATAATCTTTTATAACCTTATTTTCTTCCACGAGTGTTTGATTTAATATAATTTATTCCACTATATACCATATTTAATTTTTAGGGCTAAAAAGTTACGATTAAAAGTTTATATAATTTTATTAAAATTATGTTTTTTAGAATAATTATTAAGATTTATTATAAAATAAACTCAAAGACCTAAAATTTAATGAACATGAATAAAAATTGAATTAAAATTAAATTAGTGAATTTTTTTTTTAATAATCTAACTTAATAAAAATAAAATAGTAAATAGTAAACCATAATTAATTATTTAAAATTAAATAATTTAATAAAATTATTAAAAATACTTTATTTATATGAAATTCTATAACGTTTCTATTTGATTTAAGTAAATTAAAGCTAATATAGTTCTAGTGGTAAGATATTTTTTCCTTTTCAATTTATTATTTAAGAATTTCTATTTCGTGGATTCATGAAGACATTTTTTAAATTATTTTGTTGACTATTAAAATTAGTCGATAATAAGGTTACAGACATATGAGTTATTGAAAATTTATAAAATAAATTAGGCCACATCTAAAAATAAAAAAGCTTATGCTTATTTCTTTAGACATTTTGACTTTTTCTCTTTTAGGTGACCTAATAAATTTTTGCAAACTCGCTAAATATGATGTCATATAAACTTATCATTGTTTTGTTTTTAATGTATACGCTTGTATAGTTTATTATATAATGTGGTATATGTTAGAAGAACACGACTCTTCATAATGGTACGATATTGTCCACTTTGAGTATAAGCTCTCGTGGCTTTGCTTTGGGCTTCCCCAGAAGGCCTCATACCAATGAAGTTAGTATTCCTCACTTATAAACCCAGAATCACACCTTAAATTAGTCGATGTAGGACTTCCATCATCCAACAGTATATTCTTATTATATTCTTATTATGTTTAATAATAAATAAATAGATCTCATTAATAATTTTTTAACAAATAGAATGGATAAGCAGCCACCCTCCCCCGTAATTTTTGTCCTTTTCTTCCCCACCCTCCCATTTTTAATAGATAAAAATATTAATCATGAGAGGGATAAATTATATATGGGTCAATATTATTTCGTTGGAGCCTCATGTTTATTATAAGATTTAGGTCCAAATCTCAATAAACTAAGCTAAACTTATTAATCAATCCCTACCTCTACCTCTACCTATGCTAAAAGCTTTTAAGTTTTTCATGTGTTAACATGATTGTAACAGTCCAAGTCCACCGCTAGTAGATATTGTCCTCTTTAGGCTTTTCCTTTCAAGCTTTTCCTCAAGGCTTTAAAACGCGTCTATTAGGTGAAGGTTTCCACGCCTTTACAAAGGATGTGTTGTTCTCCTCCTCAACCAACCAACGAGGGACATACAATATAGTTTTTCTAAAAAACAATAGATAAGATAACAAACTTTAATACCAAAACTTTATTTATTTATTGTTTAATATTAAAGTTTCTATTATTTTTGGTTGAGGTTATCCATGATCGAAAGAAACTTTGATAAGTTTCTTTAGCATATACTTTGTTTTGACAAATAACTCGTGGTTGAGAGTAGAGAATTTAAATTACACGCCATAATAATAATGATAGTAATAGACAACGACCATTAGATAAAATCTATTGTGATCAAAGGACCAAAAACACTTAGAGGGTATGTTTTGCAATAAATATTATGTTTTTATTTAAATATTTTTTAGTGGATTTTTTTATATTGGATTATGTGATCCAAACACACAAATTCCTAGAAATAACTTTTTAATGCTTTCGGTGTTTTCTTATTCTGAATTTGAAACTTCAAATTGGAAAATTACGCTATTAAAAAAAAAAATTCAATAAATATATTTTTTAATTAAAATATATTAATAAATTTATTAACAATATTCAAATTTTAATAAAACATTTGTAGGTAAATCACTCCTATTATTATTATTATTATTTTTTTTTTATATATTACTACTAAATGCCTTTTGAACGACTTTTTAAAGTGGGATTTAATTTCTAAATTTATTATCAAATACATATTAAAAATACTAAAAATATATAATACAAATTTATTATTTGTTGAATCTCCTTGGGACAATTTTATTTCCTCCAATACTCAAAAGAATAATAATGTGATAATTGTCTCTTAATATAGGATGAGAAAAATTTTGAGAAAAAAAATTATTAATAACGTGATAATCCTCTCTCTTAATCCCCCGTGCCACCCCGACTATATTCTCCCGACCTCGATCTATGTCTTCCCATCTAGACCCGCTAGTACCACAGCTGATTTTAGTTTTTTTTTTTTCTCGAATAACTTATGGTGTAAGCATAGGACTTTAAAATAGGATAAATTATAAAATGTGAATTTTAACATAAAATACAACAAAGCTTTTAAACCCTTTAAAATTTAAAATTTAAAATACAACAAATAAGTAGGGAGAGAGCATTTGCAAGCAAGCCAAGCCCAAATGTAGGTTTTTTGGGCCACATCTATCACTTGGGAAAGCCCAATCAATTTTTATTTTTATTTTTATATATTACAGAAATTAATAATAAAAATATCCATTAATAATAAATCATCACAACTATATTTTATCAAATCATAACATTTTTTAAAACTATTAAAATTAAATTATATCTTTTGTGGGATTTATAATTCAATCATATAAATATTATTAACAATATCATAACCTAATTATTCATTTAAAATTAATTTTATGATTTTTTTTATTTACATAAATATTCTTTAATACCTATTTTTATTTTTAATTAAAGTATATTTATTTATATGAAATACTCCCACTTAATTTGAATATATAATTTTGATAATTTAAAAAATTAATATAAATGTATAATTGTAGGGCAAAAATATATATTTTTTAAAAAAATAATCAAGGAAGGAATAAAAATATATTCTTACCAAGGCCAAACCCAAAACTAATCCGAAAGCGGATAAAGCTACACCTGTTCCCAAACACCCGTCTAGGGCAACCCTCAATCGGTCTCTAAAAACCCTAATCCCCATCTTTTCTCAGTTCTCAATTACAGCGCCACTTCCTCCCCTTCCCCCAAATCACCCAATCCCTAATTCAGATCCTCCAATGGGTCGTGTCATCAGAGCTCAACGTAAGGGTGCCGGATCAGTTTTCCGGTCTCACACCCACCACCGCAAGGGTCCTGCCCGTTTCCGCTCTCTTGATTTCGGGGAGCGAAATGGTTACCTGAAAGGTGTGGTCAGTGAGATCATCCACGATCCCGGTAGGGGTGCGCCGTTGGCCCGCGTCACCTTCCGCCACCCCTTCCGCTACAAGCACCAGAAGGAGCTCTTTGTCGCCGCTGAGGGTATGTACACTGGTCAGTTCGTTTACTGTGGAAAGAAGGCTAACCTCGTCGTCGGTAATGTGCTTCCCATCAGAGCCATTCCTGAAGGTGCTGTGGTTTGTAATGTTGAGCACCATGTTGGTGACAGAGGTGTGTTCGCTAGATGCTCTGGTGATTATGCCATTGTTATCAGTCACAACCCAGATAATGATACCAGCAGGTAAATTTTGATTTCTGCACTTTCTCCTTTTTGTTATTTTCTGAAACAGAATCGAATCATGTTTGAATAAGAACTATGGGTTTTTCTTTGATTGTTTTATGTGGTTGTATACTTTTCAGGACTCGTTCTTTCTTGCTAATTGTTCTAGGGATGTTTGTGCTATAATTCGTTTAATGAAGTTTGAACTGAATCGAACAAATGGGTTTGATTTGAATTTGCCTTTTGCGGTCAGAGATTACAGATTTAAGATCTCTGTTTTGGGTTACAGATTCCCTTTCTCATATATTCTCTGAAATTAGTTTATTGTTTTACTAAGAGTTCTATTTGTGCTCTAATTAACAAACAGTAATTCAATTGATATATGTGGATAATCTTATTGACATCTTTGAACAATTTGTATGGGAAGGATTGTTTGGAAACAAGAGGATAATTTTGGAAGGAGTGGGAGAAGATAATTTATGACATCTGATTGTAATGGGTTTAGCTTCCATACGGATTAATTCTTATTGTCAATCATTCTTATTTTCTTTCATTTTTATAGTTTCACTTGATTGTTGATATAATGTTGTGCTTTGGTTCAAAGATATTGTTCATCTGTAAAATAAGTTTTATTTGTGTTCTGTTCTTGGAGTGATGCCTAAAGTTAGTAGTTTTACAGCACGGAGTTCCTCTGTTATCGATGAACATGAATATCGATATGCTATTGAACTTTTATCACAGGAAAACTTGTACTCCTTTAGAATATAAACTCTCCTTGTTTATGTTTACTTGCTGCGTGATTTGCAAGCGTTTGCCACTGTGTCTTCATTTCTCTGAAGAAGGCACATGTAGAGTACCCTCTTTGATTCCTAGCCTGCCTTCATCTCGAAAAGTCTGTGTTTTGCAGGATTAAGCTACCATCTGGAGCCAAGAAGATTGTCCCAAGTGGGTGCCGTGCTATGATTGGTCAGGTTGCTGGAGGAGGAAGAACAGAGAAGCCTCTTCTGAAGGCAGGTAATGCTTACCACAAGTTCCGTGTGAAGCGTAACTGCTGGCCCAAGGTTCGTGGTGTTGCTATGAATCCAGTTGAACATCCCCATGGTGGTGGTAACCATCAACACATTGGTCATGCCAGTACCGTCCGCCGTGATGCCCCACCTGGTCAAAAGGTTGGTCTCATTGCTGCCAGAAGAACTGGTCGGCTCCGTGGACAGGCTGCCGCCACTGCTTCCAAGGCTGATAAAGCTTAGAGCAATAGTTTCATGTGTTGGACGCTTATTTTGCCTAATCCTTAGCCCTTTTTCATTATGTTTGATTGGATTTGCATTGTGTTGAAGAAGACCATATTTAGAAGTTTTTGTCCCAAGTTTTGTTACAACATAGATCCTTTTTTAACATCATCCTCTCTCCTATTTTTGGTTGCTACAATGAACTTGAGAACTTGAATACCAATTTATCCCTCTCACAATCATCCATATTTCCTGTTTACCTTGCTTTCTCTATGGATAATTTATCAACTTAAACAGGCTTTTTAAATGTGATACAATTACTCGATCCCTTCCGTTTGGGCTCAACGAGTGCCTTATTTTTGGACGGTTTATCTATGAGGTTCCTCGAAAGTCTTTTGGTTGACTTCCTAAAGATTATCTAGAGCCTTTGTTGACCCTAGGGGCTTGATTGGACTTCAAGAACCTTTCGGTGACTCCCTAACGATTATCTAGAGCCTTTGTTGACCTTAAGGGCTTGATTGGACTCCAAGGTTCCTCAAGAATCTTTCGTAGCTTGGCTCATCATTGTTGAGATAATGGTCTACTTCTTCACATTTACTATGCAATGCATGCTGTTGTTGATAGACAGAAGAACCATGGTATGCACTTCTGTGTACTAGCTAAAGCGTTGTGTACTAGCTAAAGTGTTACTGTTGGGTCTAAAGTGTTAGTTGGGTGGAGAATGACTACAAATTATCTAGAATCATACGGTTAGAATCACTTCCTACAAATTATCAAGAACCACAAATTATCTAGAACAATGTCTGACTCTACAAATTATCTAGAACCATTGTCAGACTCTAGGAGCTTGAGCTTGATTAGACTCTGAGGTTTACCATTGTCAGACTCTAGGAGCTTGAGCTTGATTAGACTCTGAGGTTTCTCAGGAGTCTTTTGATCGGCTTCCTAAAGATTATCTAGAGCCTTAGTCGATTGGACTCTAAAGTTCCTCAAGAGTCTTTTGATCGGCTTCCTAAAGATTATCCAGAGCCTTGGTTGATTGGACTCTAAAGTTCCTCAAGAGTCTTTTGTTTGGCTTTCTAAAGATTATCTAAAGCCTTGGTCGATGCCCGAAGAGGTTGATTGGACAAACCGATGACTAGTTGAGGGATTGATCAAACCAGCCAAGGTCAAAGTCCCTGAACAAATCAGCTGCATGACCCTACGTCAAATTGTTGGACTAGCCCTTTTTGGGCTCGCCTAGACTTAACCTTGTAAAATGAAAACAAAATTATAAAATTGTTTGAAATTATTCACTTATTGGGCCAGTCATTACAACCAGCGGCCCATTAAAAAACCAGATTGGGCCTCATTTGTTTGGGCCAGTCATTCAACCAGAGGCCCATTTAAAAAACCATATTGGGCCTCATTTGTGTCGTGCCCTACTAACGACAGAGATAACCAGAGAAAATAGCGGAAAGACACATTTTTTCTTAGTCTGTTCCAGACAGGGTTTAGCAGCTTAAACCCACAAGGCCATGGCTCTCAGATCGGCTGCGGCGGTGGCTCCTCGGAGTTTGAGGCGGCTCATTACAGGTACTTCATCTCGTACTCTACCGATAATCTCGCAGGCAATTTGGGATTGGGAGAAACTGGAATCGAGCACGAATGCCTTCGTTTCTGGGCGGCTTTTCTCTAGCACTTCAATTTCCAGTTTCATTCCTCCGCCGCTCCCTCCGTCAGCTCAGCAGCGTGAGAAGCCTGAGCCTAGTACTAACCTTTTTGTTTCCGGTAACTCACTCTTTCTTAATCTAGATGTCTTTCGTTTAATTGTTTTAATAATCGTGTAGTTGTTTCTCGTAAATGTGTCGCGATTTGTAAATCGACCATTTTTCTGGCGGTGAATCTGCGAATATTATTGTGTTTAATGGTTCTATTCCTGCCGAATCAGTTCTGTGTGGCTATGGTGGCGTTACGTATTGGAGTTTGTGGAATTTCAGTTTTCCTGTTGTTTCTTTTTCCTTCTCTTTAATTATTAATTTGTTCGATAGCTTTTTAGTTAGTGTTAAGACATCTTTTTGAATTTCATACTTTTTCCCCTCCGCGTTCTTGAGTTTGCTTCACCCCTGGATTAGCAATTGTTGTGATGCATCCGTATATTTATCAAGTTTTAATATCGGAGAGTTAAGTCGTGGTAGAATATCAAGTGTTGTATGCTTAAGTCTATGCTTGATCACATGAGGTGGCTATCCGTGCTCTGGGAGGGGCGTTGGATTTCTCTACTTTGATCTCTTTTAATGATTAGTTCTTGGAGGTTGGAATTGAAATTTGGCTATGAATGTGTTTTTTTCATTCTTCTGTTTGTTCCCCAGTAGAGGAATTATCTGATTTTTAATCTAGATAATTGAATTATTGTTGTTGCTCTAAAAAAAAGTCTTTGTTTTTCATGTGTCGTTGGTGTTTATCTTCTTTCAGGCCTCAGTAAACGCACTACTACTGAAAAACTAAATGAAGCCTTCGCAAAATTCGGAGAAGTTGTTCATGGTCTGTCCGTTCTCTTTGCTTATGTTTGATTTGTGCTTAGGCCTTTAGAATTGCCGTCTTTGACCTTTTGTTTTCCCTTCTGTTTACAGCAAGAGTTGTGACTGATCGAGTGACTGGATACTCTAAAGGATTCGGCTTTGTTAAATATGCTACTTTGGAGGATGCAGCTAAAGGCATAGAGGGTATGGATGGCAAGGTAAGTTGGCATCAATTCCCTCTTTTCTCATTCGAGACGTGAAGCTTGTCTGTTGTGTAGTTTTATCCACATTTATACAAGATTCCTGGATCTCTTACTCATGTTTTGTGCCTGTGTTAGGAGAGAGGCCAGGGTTGTTGACTACTCTACGAACAGAAACTCTAATAAATGAGAGAGAAAATAAATTAGAATATGTTTTATTATGCTAATGGGGCGTACTACCCAAATAAATACAAGATTCCTGAATATGGCTAAGATAGCATTCTAGAGCATTTGATCAGCAGCATGGAAAACATATTACCTCGTACAATACTCAGCTTTTTTATTCTTTGCCTTCAAGTTGGCTGCATTTTTTATTCTTTCAGATAGTAATGGATGTTTAAGTTTAGCTGCTCGAATTGTCTAATTCTATGGCATATCAACTTCACAACATTTAGAAAAGACACTGTAGGGGTGAGTGATACTCATATCCGAGGTAAACCATAAGCTCAAAGCTGTGTGTGGTATAATTTTTCTTGGATTGAAGCCAACACATGGTGGTTGCATTTTGATCAAATATTCTAAAGAGTATAACCTTGTTGCCAAAATTTGGGTGGTATTTGACAATCCCTTGTGAAGGTCTTTCTCACCGTTATTTTGACGGTACGCCCCTTTAGGGTGTGAAGCCTTTGTTGCGGATGCATGTTGCCTGGACTTTCTTTTGGGTTTTATGCAAGAAAAGAAACCAAAAGGTGCCCTTCGACAAAGAGCTCACCTTTGGTGGGTGTTTTGATTTTGTTATTTATCATTACTATTATCATCAATTGTTAAAACCATTCCAATATGTTGCTAAATTGTTAATGAGCCTTCGTTGGTCAAAAGGTCTTTAAAGAACAGACTTAACAACACAAAACAATTGTAATTAAACAATTAATTGATTTAGGTCTCTTTTAAATCCATTTTGTTCATTTTTGGAGTTCAACAATTGTAGGGGTGGGAGACTAAACCATTTACTTTGACATCACTTCCCTAGGTTTTCTTCACTATAATTTTTGACATTTTGGTAGAAGAATTTTGTCATTGGCTGTTCAAATTAACTTGATTCCATGCAGTTTAACATATACTCTGGTAAACTTTAGAGATTAGAATGGGGAGACTGGTTTGATGCTTGCTTTTGAACACACGCTGTAATTTGTTTATCATGATTGAATGATGATGAAACTCCATTTATTTTACCTCAATGTTTTCCAGTTCCTGGATGGTTGGGTTATATTTGCTGAGTATGCAAGGCCAAGACCACCTCCCGAGCACCACTCTGCTCCTCCGCATAGCCAGCGACCATATTAATTTTTGCAAGGAAGAATGCTTGCCATATCCACTAAGCTCTCCTGGTATGCAAACTGGCACGCAACATTTATACACGATTCAAGTTCTTTTTTCAACGGAGGTTCGTTATTCTCTTCCATTGCTTAGAACCTTTTTGTACTACGGAACTGGAGATTAGCCGCAAGAATCAGAGTATATTTAAATTGAGAGAAGAAATTTTATACGTACCATGTATGACCCTACTGCTAAATACACTTAGTTAAAACTAATTTATATATAAATTCGCAAATAAACTTACTTTCCAGTGCATTTTTTGTCAAGTGAAATTGGATTGAATATAATTTTTTTTTTTTTTTTTTTGATATGCTGCGTAGAAGTGAAGAAAAGCTTGATTCAAGCTTAATAAAGGGAATTATGTATGTAATCTCATTACAGAAACTAGAAAGAAATACGAGATTTCTTCTTGCTTATGAAATGCTGAAAAGTTCTTCATCAATTTTAACCTACAAAGTATAAATGCATATCTTTTTTGCTTGCATGATTGAGAAACAAAACTGCACAAATGAGCCAAGTTGTTCTTCTCTTTGTAGTTCATTATGTTTTAATTAGCTTTTATGTTTTCTTCGATGGTTCATTTGATTTAGATTCTGCCATTCGAAACTTTCCCTTTCAACGACAGACTAGACTAGTTTTGAACTAATTTTTTAACTAAATTCATGTTCATTCCAAAGCTTGAAGTATCATTTGTAGAGATAAAAATTTCAAACGTTTCATGTGACGTTTCATGTGAGATTCCATATCAGTTGGGGAAGAGAACGAAACATTCTTTATAAGGGTGTGGAAACCACTCTCTAGACACGTTTTGAGCAAGTCTAAATAGGACAATATCTGCAAGTGGTGGGTTTGGACCGTTACGAATTGTTATATCAAAGTAGATCACTTGGTGAATTGAAATGGAGTCTCTAATAGTTCTCTAAACTATATTAGATTTATTTTTACTATACATTTTCTTTCTTTCACTTGTTTCAAATTAAAGAACATGCATACTCATTAGTAGGAACACATTGGTCTCTTTTTGGCATATGCCAACTAGAAAGCTGACCTTCAAGCACCACCAGGAGAGGTTCTTTGTCCCAACTCCATTCCAGCCATGGTGTCATAGAGAGGCTTATTCACCGTCTCCGGCAAGAAAAACACCAAACTCCCACCCACCAACCCACACACTGCAAACACCCCAAACGCTAAACCACCTCCCAAAACCACCACAAACGGCGCTAAAACCGCCCCCATTTGAATCGCCAAGGTGGCGCAGCCCATCGCCGTGTTTCTCACTGCCGTCGGAAACAGCTCTTCCAAGTACAAAAACAGAAAATTATAGTTCCCAGCCATACCAAATATCCCCATAATCCCACACACCATCCTCGCCACCTTCCACTTTCCATGGCTTCTCAGCAAGCTCCCAATGAGGCAGAATCCTCCACTGAGCCAGAATGTCCCTACTCCTATCCCTTTCCTCCCAAGCCTCCCTAACAGAGCTGCAGTTATGGTGTATGCTGGAGTCTCCGCAACTGCATTGAGGAGGACGCTGAGGTAGAGATTCGTCTTCAGGTTGACGACGTTTAAGCTCAAACCGTAATATGCAATTGCTCCTACAAAGCTTATAGACATTGCTAACAGCAGACGTATTCTCGTGATCGGCGAGCGAATTAAGACAACGAAGCTACCCTTTTCTTCGTGTTTGTGCCCCGAACCCCTATCATCTTTGTTGAATGCTTCTTGATCAAGTAGAAGGATTACTCCTTCAGGAAGGTGTTTACCATTGCATTTGGCTATGGACTTCATCACCTTCATCGCCTCATCGAGCTTCCCGCGAACTAGATACCATCTTGGAGATTCAGAGACAAAGGGAAGGACGGCAACGAGGAAGACGAGAGAGGGAATTGAGGACGCTATGTACAGTTCACGCCATGGTCGAAAAGTATAGGCCATCCCTGATAGTATGGCAATCCCACCAGAGAAAAAGTAGAACGACGACATTCCAGCCACCCCGCGTTTCGTCGGGCCAATGGGTTCGGTGGCAAGTACGAAGGTGCTTACAGAATTCCCACCGCTGCTGATTCCGGTCAAGAAGCGGAGGAGGACGTAGGTCCAGTAATAAGGAGATACTGCTGTTAATAAGCCAAATGTGGCGTTTAATGAGGAAACTAAAGCAAGTGTGCGTTTTCTTCCCAAGGCAGAGTTTGAGAGGTAGCCGAAGATAGCAGAGCCTAATGATATTACAATGAATACATTAAACTATGCATTTAGTCTTCATGAGCCTAATTTTAATACAAGAACTCAAGAGACTAACCCATCATGCTGCCAAGAAAGAACATAGCCTGAGCCAACCCAACCTTATACTTATCACCACAGATCAAATCCCATTGAGCCACCGTCGAGCTCCGGCGACCTTCGACCCATTCCCACGATCCCGGCTTCAACTCACAAACGCTCTTCCCGGCTCTGTCACAGGCAACTCCTTCGACACACCGCCATTGGGGCTCATGGTCGGCGAAGATGACGACCATGATGTGTAGAGCTTCTAAGGTCCAACTCAAATTGACCAACACGAAGTTCTTCAACTGCCATGGTCCAAACTCCCCACAATACTTCTGCAGCATGTCGTCGACTGTCAGCCTCTCCTTGGGCAACTCGACAGCAGGTTCGGTCGATGGCGGTGGCTGTTGCTCTTGGAGCTCAACCTGAGCTGATGTCAATGTCGACATCCCTAACATGGAAGTGTGACAAAGGAAGGTAGCTGTTAGCAATGGGAGTTGGTGAGTATTGAATATGGGAAACGGTAGAGATTGAAAGATGGCAATGGGAGTTTATGAGTTGTTGGCATTACAAAGCTTCAAACAGGCAGCTGCCAATAATGACAAAATCATATTTATTTCTTCTTGGATTTTCCTTGCAAAACCTTTTTACCTTATGTATTTTCATATTTTAATATTCATTTTTTTTTTTGGGATTTTAATGATACAACTTTCACTCTATTTAGTGGACGCTATAAGCGTTAGTCTTACACTATTTCCATAGCCTCGCCTTGATGTATTTGAAAAAGAAGAGGAAGATAGAATAAGTGAATATAAAAACATGCATGATCGTGAGCATGATATTTAAATACATGTATGATCGTGGCCAATTATACTTGTAAGCATCCTGTCTAATTGAACAACTCCAAACTATACGGTTATGGTATTTGTGTGAGTTAGTCCTATAAGATAAAACGCTCTTAGAAGTTAGTTGGCAACTCTCTAGTGATGCTAGACTTATATGAACACAATGCTTCATGAAAAGCGTTTTTAATCACCAACTATGGTGTCTATGTGTTTCATTCTTGTAAGACCAAACACCGATCCACCCGTGAAATCCAGGTTTTTCTACGAGAAATGGGAAGAAATTACTATAGATACAACATTATTCTAAAAAAAAAAAAAAAGAATAATAATTTTTTTAAATGAAAAGGGCCACTCCATTTTTTGGGGCACTATATATTTTCCTTCTATTTTTACCTTAGTAAAAAAGTGCTTAATCGAAGTTGTTTTGATCAAAATTACATTTACCTTAGGCTTCAGGTATTGGAGTTACCATCCGGCCTCAAATTAGGTACATTATTCTACTAAATCAAAATAGAAACATTATTATTCGAAATATCGATTACATTCATGGAGGTCGTCTATGTGTTTTTCTCCCGCTCTTCAAACCATGATTCCTAACGAGGAAATCACGTGCTAAGACAACGATTTAATTTCGAGAAGAGCTCGGTGTCAATGGCAGTTTTGACTGAAAAATGGACAATTTTAGTTCAGCTGTCTGGTTGAATCTCCAGGCCAGTTCAATGGTTGATAGCAGCAGCTTCACCCGAGTACCACATCAGAGCAGAGCCCGTCAACGAGCCCCCCTGATACCCGGTCGTAACTAGCTCAGTCATCGTTTATCTGCATTCTTGTGCTCTCAATACCAGGCCGAGGCAGATATCAGGTTCCTGTTTTTCCATCCCAACAGCATTGCTCCATCTTTTTCGACGAGAGTGTAATGCTTCGAATAGCACCTGAGCAGGCTCCTGATGACGGAGTTGACGTAAGAGCTCAAAGGGAACTGGCAGAACCCTGCCATTGTCAATCTTGTTTTCCACTTGCCGAAGAGCTCGTGGCGTTCTTCTCGTTCCCTCCCCTCGCAAGCGATGACGTTAACGATATCTTTCGCCAAACAATGCTGCTCGATGTTGATACCCTTCTTGCTGTTCCTTGGTAGAGTGACATCAATGGACTCGAAGATTGCTAAGTAGTAATCCATAGTTTCCACAAACCTGTTGAAGAAAGGGGTTGTGTTGGTGTTGGATTCTTGCTCTACCAAAGTTACTACCCTTGGGGACAATGACTTCACCATTCTCAGCAAACCGTCCCGTGGATTGTTTACGTCGACGCTTTCGTCTGGGGTATGATGAAGTTGCAAGGGGAAGTTTACAGCCAGAGCCTCCCCGGGTCTGATATCAAGCATACCACGCGTGACGTCTGGAGCGAAAACGGGTAATCCATGAAACTCTACTGGTATTCCATACTTCCTCGAGACTTCAGCCAACCGCCTCTCAACGACCTCCAACCCCTCACCACGGGCATACTTAGAAACAGGGTCGTCGATACCAGTTATTCTCACATGGGGAGCACCACCGGGCCTTGCTGCAAGTGCCTGAAGAAGAGTTAACCACTGTGTACCCTGAGTAATCTGGAAGTCTATAATGTGGATGCGGTCTTCGTTTCTGCAGGCTTCGGCAATCGCCCCGTTAGCTGCCATGTAACCGAACTTCAAGTAAGGGCAGATTTCATATAGCATATGCATATAAGATAGCAAATCATCACTTGCAGGCTCTCTACAGTTTAGAGCACGGTATATATTTGCCCCCGACTCCTCTTTCCTTGCCACCAACCCTTCCACCATGTAAGCACCGAGACGCTGGATCGGTTCTCCGCTGATAGACACAGCACCTCTTGCTATGGCAACCAAGTTATCAAAATCCTCCATCCTATTTTCAGCTAAAGCTCTTGCACACTCAATCAGCAACTCCTTCAAATTATCATATGAAAATCCTCCCTGCTGCAATATCGATTCATCCATCGATTTTTGACGCTTCCCCAAGTGAACTGCTTGAGATCGCTGGCTTACCGACACCGGCAACGTCTGAGACTGTACAAGATTCAACCCGCCCTGTCGATCTTGGCTCCATGAGTAGGACCTCTGCCCCATAATCTGTGGCCTGCTACTATCTCCAAACGAAGCATCAGGCTTACTCACAACTTCCTCATTATCCGGCCCCATAAGAACACTCTCCAATTGTTTCAACGTGTAGCTTATATTCTCGTTTGAGCATCCATCGTAAACAAACGCATTCGACACCGGATCCAAATTCGACGACGCTATTTGATTAAAACTATTTGTTTCAAACGACGAATTACAAGAAGGACTAAGTCCAGAGAGATTCTCAGGGGAGTTCCTCTGATCTTGATTATCACTCACCGTAGTCGCCCGAAATGAATCCAATTCAAAATACGACGACGAAAAAAACGAAGAAGAGGCCGGGGAATTTCTAACACTAAATTTCAAGGGTCCAAGCAAGGTATTAGGTAAAGATGGAATAGAGGAATAAGGAGTACAAGAAACACCTGCACTATTGACTCCAAATCCAAACAGTTGATGAGAATCCATATTATGAACTTGGCATCACCTCTTCTACCAGAGAATTTAGCGATGTTTCTCAGTAAAAACAAACAAACAAAATTTGTTCAATCTCACACAAAAGAAGAACAAAAATCAACCTGTGATCAAACAAACAAACAAGAATGGCATAAGCTCTTTGCTTGATTCAAACAAGATGCGACAAAACGAAACAAAAAAAGATCAATTCCCGATCTCATAAACACTTCCAAAACCTCATGAATCAACAACAAAGAGGCGAGAAATGAGAACAGAACAGAGTATGAACAGGGGGGATTCGATTCTTACCGGAGATTTAAGGATCAAAGTCGACAAGATTGCGATTCTGATTGTGGATTTTTGGTGATGAATTAAGGGAAGAAGTTTTGAGAGATAGCAGTAAAGAATCGAAGGGGATGATGTTGAAAAAGGGACGATGAAGGGGGGAGGGGTTTTATTGTTCTTATGGGATTTAACGGTAACGGCGGGAAGGTCGTTGTTGTACTGTGGGGTTTGACGGTGCTGGGAAAGAACTTGACGGCGTATAGCTTCGCCGACCACACGGTGGGGAAACGACGTAAGCTCTGGCTTTTTCTTGAATAATTTTGAAATCCACGCGCTTTTTAGGAAAGTGGCTGACACTTTCCATGGCTACTTGTGACCGAAAAGGTTATTACATTTTTATTTAAATATAATTATAAATACATATATTTATTTATTTTTGTTTAATTTCATTTTTTAAAATTTATTTATTCTTAAACATATTTCAAAATAATTTTAACTATGGAAAGAAAGCAGTAAATATTAATTGCATAAATATTTTTTAGAATTAAAATTTTATTTTTTTAAAAAAATTAAATTAAAATAAATTATTCGAATAACTCAAACCAATTCAATTAAAAAAAATATATGATTCGGTCTAAAAAATGTCTCCAACCCGACCCTACATAACCTACGAACACTTCAAAAAAAAAAAAAACGACGAACGTTTTATTTTCATACAGGTTTTATTTAAGCTTTTCATAAAATAAAACATTTTAAAGTCTTTTTAGTTATTTAAATGGTTCTTTCAATCCCACTTCCCCACCCTTAGGGCAGTGAGTGGGCTTCACGCGCAGAGAAGTGGCAGTGGGAGTTGGACGCCACTTTCGTTTCCCCGTTGAAATTCTGACACATAAATGGCGCTAACGAGTCGAGCGTATTTTGGCGGGATTGGTGTCACGTGACATGCACGTGACACTACAAAATTTGAAACCCCTTTAAGGAAGTGGCGCCACGTGGAGTATGGTTTGCCACGAAAGCAGTGACACCATCCAAAATAAAGAATTAAAAATCAACGGGGAAACGTGGAAGTCAAAATCGAGACCTTTGACCATCCTTTAGATAATGACGTGTCACGCTATTAAATTATCATTAATCAAAGTCTTGAGAATAAGTCAAAGCGTAATCATTTCACCTTTTCGACTATTTTCCACTCTCTTTTTTTTTCTTTTTCTTTTTCTTTTTTCCTATTAAACTAATACAAATATATTTCAACTTTAAAAATAATTTTCAAACTTAGTTTGGATAATACTTATAAATTTTTTATAAATAACTTAAAAAATATTCTTAAATTTTTTAAGTGCTTTGGTTAATATTTTGTTTTAAAAATATTACTAAAAGTTTGATTAGAAATTATTTTGTCAATTTTTTTAAGTTTTTGTTTTAAAATAAATATTTAAAAAGTTTTAAGGAATATAATTGGTAAAAAAAAAAAGGAGAAAAAAAATAAAAGATAAATATTAAGTGAAAAAAAAACATACTTTTTTAATAATTAAAATCATCTTATTATTGAGTGATCGAAGGGGAAAATATAGAAGACACAAATAATTCAACAAAGAATCTCTTAAAAAATATTTTTACCTTTTTATGGTAAATTTTAAATTTTTCATTAATTTCCTTTTACAACACACTTTTTACCTTTATCTTTTTTAAACAATTTAGTATAATTTTAAATCTTTTTTTTTAAAAAAAAAATTAAAATAAAACACCATTTTCAAGATTTGATAGGCATTGATGTGACATGAAATTCATATTTGTTTATATTTAAAATTGAGAATTGGAGTAAGAAAACGTTAAAATCTTCAATTATTTTCATTTCTAATTCCCTATTCATTTACGTTTTTTTTTAACAATTTAAAAACAAAATTCACCTTTTTTTTTTACCTCTCTTTCTTTTTAACCTTAAATTAAATTTTAAGGTTACTATTTTTTTTTTAAATAAATTAAAATTTTACGAGCTTATTATAATTTTTTTTTAGAATAAACCTGGACAGGCACGATAATTAGTTTAATAGGCATGGTAATTTAAAAGTTCATAAAAAAAACGGTTTTAAATAGTTTTAATATTTTTTTTTTCAAAAAAATCAAATATTTGAATATTAAATTTTAAGTCGATAATAATTAAGGAATTATCGGAAGCGTCTAGATTTTTGAATAAATGTGTATAAGTGACTAGATTATACTAGTCGTCAACTTCATGGTTTTAAAGCGCCTTTATTAGGGAGAGGTTTCCACACTTTTGTAAGGAATGGTTTGTTCCACTCTCTAACCGAGGTAAGATCTCACAGTTCATTCTCCTTGGAGGCCTAGTGTCCTTACTAGCACGTCGCTCAATGTCTGGCTATGATTCCATTTGTAATAACACATTATCACTCCTAACAGATATTGTCCGCTTTAGCTCGTTATTTATTGTTGTCAGCCTCACAATTTTAAAACGCATCTACTAGGGTATTGAGAGATTCCACATCGGTTGGAAGAGGGGAACGAAACATTCCATAAAAGAGTGTGGAAACCTCTCCCTAATAGACGCGTTTTAAAACCGTGAGGCTGAAGGTCAAAATGGGACAATATCTACTAGTAGCGAGCTTAAATTGTTACAGTAACTTTTTTTTTTTAGATAAAAGAAACAACATACTTTGTAAATATGTATGTGGATACTATGTCCTAATATTAAAATTTGAGTTTTTAAAAATTATATTTTATATTATATTATATTTTTATTCATAAAATATTATTAAATTTATTGTTATGTTTTATCTTCTCCAATAAAAATTATATTAAAAAATAATCCATTTTAAATTAAATTTTATATATAGATTAAAAAAAATTTAGTGTCAAGAGTTTAATTCTCGAAATTCTCGAAAAAAATTCATGTCTCAATCTTAATCCTTGTAAAAATAAACGAGAAAGTTCGCATTGAAATTAAAGCTTGGGAACACGATGAAGAAGTTTCCATCCTCGCTCGATAGACTTTTAAATCATTATACTTCAAAAAAACAATCATTATTCTCTAAATTTATCGATCGAAACTTTTATTTAACAAGAAAATAATGAAATAAAATTAACCAAAAAATTGGGTTTTGTAAGATCAGCTCGAAGAATAGAGATAGCTAATCGAGATAGAAAAGTAATGAAGAACTCCACAAGATCCCGAATGAGAAGAGGAATTGGGTTGAGGGACATGCTTCTTGCTTGTACCATGCATGCCCGTTAGCTCAATCCAAAGAAGACAATATCTACTAGTAGTGGGCTTAGATCGTTACGGTTGTATCACTTCACTCACTTTGTACATAAATATAAGTCTCATTATATTTCAAAGCATGTTTTAACGACGCACGACAACATACAATTCACATATCAACCAGATATTAATGAAACATTTTAAAAAATATTTTTGAAACAAATTTAGATCAAATATAAAATTCATGTTATTTTATTTTTATTAATTTTGGCAAAAAAAAAAAAAAAAAAAAAAAAACATCTTATCACTACCAACTCAGCGCCACGTAGCTAAGACAATCAACAAATATTCTTCAAAAAATTCAAAATATGATGGGTCAAAAATAAACACAAAATCCACGTGAGAAATGTGACGTCGGTGAAGAGGCCAAAAGGGAGGGTGTTCACATGTATTAATCCACGTGTTTCTTACACTATCCAATTCTGTAGAAGTAAAACCGCCACGTCATCTCTCCGACAATGTTTCAACACAAACCACAAAATTTATTTAATTAATGAATTTAATCAGAAAATTTTAATTCTTTTTATATATTTTGAGTGGTTGGAGAACCCATTGTAAAAAATAATAATTAAATAAATATACGCATATATAAACAAAAATGTATTTTTTAAAATTAATAATATATTCCGATGGGTTCGGTTCCACTAATACAGTTTTAGAGTAACTCATGAATCAACTTAACCCATAAATAAGTTTATAACCCAACTCAAACCGTATGAGTTCAGTTGGATTAGGTTGATCGAATTTTTCGAACACCTCTACTTTTCCGTTTAATTCTCAATTTTTTTTATCATTTATGTTTATTCATCTATTTTCTTTTTCTTCCTTCTATATTTTTATTTATTTATTAGTTAATGTGATGGATTTATCATAAATTTTATTTATTAGTTATTTTTTAATTCAAGTTTTATTTATTAGTTAATGGAATGGCTTCGGCCCATTTGGCCCATTAAGGCTTGGGCTTTTTACAAAAGCCCATTTTCCATTTACTTGCCAAGTTTGTAGATAAGGGTTTCTATATAACTAACTATTCATATAAATAATTTTATTTTGGTTAAATATATAACATATTTTCATATTCTAAGTTTATTTTAAAATATAGATACCGTAGAGTAATTCACGAACCCTAACGTCCAAACTCTAAGCTTTATAAACTCAATTACATTAAAAATGTTGGCTAAGTATCCAACAAATCACGTGTAGTTTTTGTTTGGTTACTTAGGTTTACAGATTCGGTAACTCAGTATTATATATATCACGTGTACTAGTTTCTTCTCTTGGAAGCTTCGTCTTCTATTTCCCAACACCAATAGAAGCAACTCCGACAGCGACTATGAAAAATTTCTGAGAGAACGAGAGAAAACTTACAAAAAAAAAAAAAAAAGATCTGTTCGAATGCACTAAAGCGTCGAGATCTATTGAACGGGTTCGATAAGGTTGAGTGTGGTAGAAAGCTTTGGGTTGAAGCTAAATGGGGAAACACTTTTTGTTTGTTATTTCAAAATCAAATGGATTGGGATTGTGAGAAGTGCACCTTTATTGGTGATCCACTCCCTATGTTCATTCAAGTCTTCATGGCATGGATCCATGTGCCCATTGCTTCCAATATAATATTCCTTTTATCTTCCATCCCCGAATCAATACCTTTTTTTAATCTATTAAAAAAAATTAAATTAATAAAATTACGTTTATTTTATCTTAAAAAAGTTTCAATAATACTCTTAAATTAAAAATACCGTTTATATTTATTTAAAAAATATTTTTAAAATTTTATGCGTAGTATTAACAAATTTTAGTTTTTTTTTTTTTTGGTTAAATCTCCCATTTTTTAAAATTGATTGGAGGGTATTTTTTATTTTAATTTTTTAAATATTAAAATGAGTTTGGGCTTCTCCAAAAATTCTCACACAGATAAAAATAGTATTCCTTGAATATAAACCCATGATTATTCCGTAAATTAGCCAATGTGGGACTTTCAGCCAACCGTTGCAACGTTATATTTTAATAATAATAATAATTATTATTATTATTATTATTATAATCCTCAATTTTTTATAAATATTTATTTGGATCCTTTTATTGAAAGCTTTGTAATGTGAATTTAATAAAAACGTTTAGCATGCATTTTTTAATTAGAGCATTTAATATATAACACAAAATTTATTACATAACTTTTTTTTATATATTTATTTATACACTATAAAATTTAAATAAAAATTTGCAAAATTTAAAAGAGGAGTAGAATATTAGAAAATATAGAGACTAAAAAGAAAATTTACATGTTAAATAATTATATTTTTATTTCACTTAAGTTTTTGTTTTTAATTACAATATTTGTCAAATCCAATCTTTTTTTTTTAATTTTTAAAGTTAAATAAGGAGTTTTGTTGCATTTAAATAATTTAGTAAACATTAAACGTCATCTTTATAATGATTATATATTCGAATTATTTGTTTTCATGTGAAGGTCTTCTCTATATTATAACGTGATTTGAATTAATAATTATAAATTTCTCTGGTTGTCTTACAAAAATATTTTCATTCAAATATATCCATAGTTTTGTAAATAATAATATTAAAATGGCTATAATTTCGGTAATCGATCGGAGTGTAATTTGTCGTAGTCTCGTTATTCTAAATTATAATATTTATTATTCTAAATTGCAACTAAAATAATAGTGATTCCCATGTGAAATTATATAAAGAAATTTGAGGTATGGATTTGATCTAGTCCATCATTGTGATTATTGAGTGAAGGTGTTCATATAACTCGATAACTCGACGAATTCGGACTATTTAACTTAAATCATACTGATTGAGTTGGATTATTTATTTATTTGGGTTCGATTGAATTTTTAGTAAATCGAAAATGTAGTTCGATTTATGGGTTGATATTTTTCGGTCGAGTTAACTTGACTATGTGATATCCCACATTGGTAAGAGTGTGGGAATCTTTCCCTAGCGGACGCGTTTTAAAGCCTTGAGAGGAAATCCAAAGAGAACAATATCTGCAAACGGTGAATCTGGGGCATTACACGAGGCGGTGTGCCAGTGAAGAGGTTGTTCCCTAAAGGGGGTAAACACGAGGCGGTGTGCCAGTAAAGACATTGGCCCCAAAGGGGGTGGATCGCTGGGACGCAGCCCCAAAAGGAGGTGGATTTGGCAGGGGTCCCACATCGATTGAAGAAATGAACAAGTGCTACTGAGGATGTTGGGACGCATTTTAAAGCCTGAAAGAGAAAGCTCAAAGAAGACAATCTCTGCCAGCGGTGGACCTAGGCTGTTACAGACTAACTAAAAAATAAGGATCCAACTTAACCTAACTCGGGGGTAGACACGGACAGTGTGCCAGTAAGGACGCTAGGCCCCAAAGGAGGCTGGATTTGGTGGAGGCCCCACATCGATTGGAGAAAGGAACAAGTACCAGACGCGTTTTAAAACCTTGAGAGAAAGCCCGAAAGAGAAAGTCCAAAGAGTACAATATCCGCTAGCGGTGGACCTGAGCCATTACAGACTAACTCGAAAATAGGATTACAATCCAACTTAACCCAACTCTTCCTTATTTTAAAAACGATATTAGTAATGTGTTGCAATTCATAAACGTTTAATTTTTTAATTTATTTTAAGTATTAACGTAATAGGGATACAGACAAGTATGATTTTTTGAAATAATTAAAAATAAATAAATAAATAAAAATAATAACAAAAATCCCAACATTCCTGAATTTCTTGTTTTTCTATCCGTTATCTGTTAGGATTTATTAATATATTAAATTGATCGTGGCCTCCATGAAGGGACCACCGCGTATGCCTTTCTAGTTAGTTGTGACTTTAAATAATCCAACCAATTTATTATGTTATATAATTTTTTTCAATAATTCCATAACTTAATTAATTAATTAATTAATTAATTCAGCTCCCTATTTTTCATTATTTCTACTCTATTTTCCTACTTCTATAAATTCATTAATTAAAATAAATAATTTAATTCATTAATATAAATGTCCAATCTCTATCATATAATAAGTTAAATATTTATAATTTATAAATACATTTTAATATTGTACAATTGTATTACTAAATTATTATTTTGTGACGAAATTAATTTTGTACCTATACTTATTTAATTTATTTTAAACTATAGTGTTATAAATTAGGATGTAATTCAACATTTCGAAAATGACATTAAAACTAACCTATTTCATAAAACCCACCATTATTGCTTGAAAAAAATTATTTAAACATTTATTGATATTGATTGAACCAATTGTTTTTTTAAATGGTTCTCGACCCACCTACATTTTCATACTGTTACGGATACAAAATTGAAAATAATGCTATCGTAAATTGGATTGACTATTGATTCGAGCCATGACACGGGTCGATGAATTTCATTTAATTAGTGGCTGAAAGTAAGCAAACTACGTTCATTGAACGGATTCGTGGTTGAGTCAATAACGTTATGCTCTGGGTTTCGCTGCACGCGTTGTTTTCTGCGCGTGTCTGTGTCATAAAGCTTGAATAACGAATATTTGATGAAATTCTTTGTCTCACTGTGTTTTTAATCGAATTTAGTTTTTGTTTAAGGTTTCAAAAATTTTAACATCAAAAATTTTGGGTCGTTGCAGTAATTATCAACTCTACCTACGGTTAAATTAGAATTTAACTGTAAATTTTTACATCAATTAAAAATTGTTAAATCTTAGACTGAATAGGAAGAGAGTGTTAATGAACCCAACCCAACTCGCCCATAATCTTTTTGGGTTGGGTCATTTATTCAAATTTTTTATTTTTAATAAAAGTAACCGTGGCTATGTATATTTATTTATTTTTAAAATATATATAGTAAGAAAATTAATTTCTAAATGGACAAAAGAAATTATTTTTAAGAATATATATAGTAAGAAAATTAATTTCTAAATGGACAAAAGAAATTATTTTTAAGAATATATATATAGTAAAAAAATTAATTTCTAAATGGATAAAAGAAATTATTTTTAAGAATGGTTTGAGAATAAATAATAAAATAATAATTATAAGATTAAATATAAATATATTTATATATAATTGTACATTTTTAAATTTAACAATAAATTAGGTTGGTTCGATTCAATTTAATATAGTTTTAGGGAAATTCATTGTGAGATCCCACATTGGTTGTGGAGAGGAAGAAACGTTCCCTATAAGATGTGAAAACCTCACCACAACAGTCACGTTTTAAAACTGTAATGTTAACGACGATACATAATAGGTTAAAACGGAAAATACCTATTAGTGGTGGGCTTGAGCGGTTACAAATGATATTAGAGTCAGACATGGGGCGGTGTGCTAGCGAGGATGCTGGGTCCCAAGGGAATGGATTGTGAGATTCCATATTAGTTGGAGAGGGGAACGAAACATTCCTCAATACGTAACAGGTCAAATGGGACAATATCGACTAGTGGTGGGTCAAATGAGACAATGTCTGCCAGTGGTGGGAATAGATTGTGAGATTCCATATTGGTTGGAGAGGGGAATTGTGATGTCCCGCATTGGTTGGGGAGGAGAACAAAACACCCTTGGGGGGAAGCTCGAAAGGGAAAGCCCAAAGAGGACAATATCTACTAGCGGTGGATTTGGAAAGCATTCTTCAATACGTAATAGGTCAAAGGGGACAATATCTGTTAGTGGTGGGCTTGAGCTGTTACACCCATGAACGTACCCAGTCTATAAAGTTCTGGTTTATTTGAAGCGTACGGGTCGAGTTTTTCGAGTCATCAGATTTTATTAACTCGAGAAAGCATAATTTTTTGTCTTAATCTCGATCAAAATGGTCTCGATCCTTAAATATATATGAGATTAGGTGTGTTTGGTGGACAATTCATCAAAATTTCCAAAACCATTAACTACCAAAATCAACAACCACTTCACTTTCCCTAACCCCTTCTTAATTAGTGTTACCATTACTTAATTTTCTCATAATCTTAATTAATATTATTGTCTATTTATTTATTTATTTATTTTTATAGGATATTATCTTTTCACCAACTCCACAAAGGGTTTCCCTAGAAAACAATGTTTGACAAGTTAACCTATTTATTTTACCTAATAAAACACTTAGTCATCCACTTATAATAATTTCATATAATTTTTTAAAAGAAATTAAAAAATATTCTATAAAATAATTAATATTTTAATTCAAATATTCAACCAAAATAGTGTACGGTATTCGTGTATCAGATTTGTATGTACCCTAATGTTCGTGTGTTATACAATACAGTGATGTTGGCTACACTAGTACAATTTTGCAAATTAGGGTTTGCTTTGAATATAACTCAAACCTGCTTTGTGTATGGTCTTCGTGAATTAGATTTATATGTAATTCTGGTGTTCGTGTGTTATAAACTCAGAGTTGTGTTCACTTAGGCGTATGTTGTTTTTAGCATAGAGTTATTTTCATTTATTTTAAAACATAGAAATAGACACATAAATGAATATAATGATACGGAGAAAAAAAAAAAGAAAATATAACATAAGATAAATTAATTAAAAAAAATACCCATAAATGATTACACGTTTCAACTATACTCTTAGAACTTTCAAAAAAGTTTTAAAAACTCGTTAATAGTTTATTTTAAATTTAAAAAAAAAAGTATATTGATATACAGTTTGTTCGATAATAATAAATTTTTAGTTTTTAAATAAAAAAAGCAAGAAATAAATTAGTAACTGAAAAATAACTGTAAGAATATTTTTTAAAAATATTAAAAGTATTGTTAAAAAAATTTAAAATTTAATTTAGAATTATATTAGATAGATTATGAAATTATAATGGAAAGTCAAAAGCATTAAAGCTTGTGTGCAGTGGTGGAGGGTATAATTGTTAAAAGAAACTCATAACCCGATGCCAATTGTGGGCAACATCAGAAACTTCATTCTCTACACGCGTTGAGTCGAGTCCTTTCAGTCCTTGTCAGTTTCATTTCCTTCGCAGTAATAAGAACAGCAAAAGAACACCCAAAATCCGAATATTTTTTGTTAATTCCATCCCTTTTTTGCAATTCTGCTGATTGTAATATACTTCAACTTCAACTTCAACTTCCCCGCATAAAAAAGTAGACGACAGATCGTATTTCGCGACTCTGGGAGTTACTTCGCAACCATTTTCGTCTCTTTTTCCTCCCTCCGATTCCTTTCTCTCACTTGTTTTCTTCGAATCTCACACCATTTCCCCTTGTTTTTCTCTCTTTTCTTCTTTGCGACGCTACCCATCTCTCTGAATTTCCCATTTCGATGAAATCAGTTCGATTCGAAGGTATTTTCTTACTTGTAATGTCAATTCTGTTGATACCCTGATTGTATTTTCTGAAATGGATGAGGAAGATACTCGTTTCTGCTTTGTTTACTGTTGATCTGTTTTCTGGGTTTGGTTTGTTCTTGTTCTGAATGATTTGGTATAGAAATTTGTGACCCATTTGGCTGGATTTTGTGTTTTTTTGCTTGTTCTTTGTGCTGATTTTTAGGAAATTGATGGTTTGAACTTCAGATGTTGATTGTTATGCTTGAGAATTTCGTGAAAATAAGATGCAGATCAAGTGTTTGATGAATTGTCAAAGAAGCTGGTGTGAAATCTGAGTGATATTATGATAATTCATGCTTTTGGAGAAGAAATGAACTGTTGTTCTTCTTTCCCATAAGATGATTTGTTCTTTGTACAGTGAGTTTTCTCTCTTATGAGTCTTCTTCTTGTAGGGTTGTAATGGATTAAGCTATTGGATTGACAATTGGGAAGCAAAAAGGAGGAGATGAAAGGGGAGTCATCTGGGTTGATTATTGGGATTTCAATAGGAGTTGTGATTGGTGTTCTTTTGGCGATTTTGGCTCTCTTTTGCTTTCGGTATCAGCGGAAACGTTCACAGATAGGAAATAGCAGTTCCCGGAGGGCGACGACGATTCCTATCCGGGTCAATGGTGCTGATTCGTGCACTATACTATCAGACTCAACCTTAGCTCCAGAGTCTCCTGTTAAATCTGGCCATAATGGCATGTCTCACTGGCTTGATGGATTGAGGAAAAGTAACGTGGTTGCAGCTTCTGGGATACTTGAGTATTCTTACAGGTGTGTTATCGAAACTTCGTCGTGACCTGTTTGGTGAACGATCTTTTTTTATCTCGTTATCGTGTAGGATAAAGAGTGGCTTGGTAGGACCTTAGAGTTTTGTTTAATTCTTGGATATGGCAGGGATCTGCAAAAAGCTACATCCAATTTCACGACTGTAATAGGACAAGGAGCGTTCGGTCCTGTTTATAGAGCTCAAATGGCTAGTGGTGAAACGGTTGCGGTTAAGGTGCTTGCAACTGATTCCAAACAAGGGGAGAAGGAGTTCCAAACAGAGGTGATCATTATTCTTTTCAAATGTTATTGACTAAAACCATTGTGTTCGGCAGCTTATTTATTCTGATTCATGAGACATATCTTCTTCTTGATGCTTTTTATATATCTGATCCATCCATTTAATGTTATTCGGTTTACTAGGTTATACTACTCGGAAGGTTGCATCATAGGAACCTCGTAAATTTGGTTGGATACTGTGCCGAAAAAAACCAACACATACTTGTATATGTATATATGAGCAAAGGAAGCTTGGCTTCTCACTTATACGGTAAGAAATCAAACATATCGTACAAGCATTAGTTAACTTATTGCAGAATGTGTTAAACATAGTAGTCGATAAAGGTTGTGTAAATAGTAAAGGGGAGAGAGAATGGATTCACGCTATTGTGGCCACCTTCCTAAGATTTAATACTCGTAGAGTGACCTTAATAACTAAATGTAGTAAGGTTACTGTAACAGCCCAAGCCCACCGCTAGCAGATATTGTCCTCTTTGGGCTTTCCCTTCTTGACTTCCTCTCAAAGTTTTTAAAACGCATCTACTAGGGAGAGCTTCCACAAAGAATGCTTCGTTCCCCTCTCCAACTGATGTAGGATCTCACAATTCACCCCCCTTGAGGGCCCATCGTCCTCACTAGCACACCGCCCGGTGTCTAGCTTTAATATCTTTTGTAACAGCCCAAGCCCATTGTCCTCTTTGGACTTTCCCTTCTGCGCTTCCCCTCAAGATTTTCAAAACACGTCTTCTAGGAAGAGGTTTCCACACCCTTATAAGGAATGCTTCGTTTTCCTCTCTAACCGATGTGGGATCTCACAGTTAAAACGGTTGGCCCGTGAGATTTGACGAAGTGCGTAGAAGCCAGTCTGGATACTCCTGGATAAAAAAAAAATGAAGAAGAAGAAGCAAACATAGAGTTTTGTAACATCTTTCTTGAATGGGGACGTCTCCTTTATGAAGGAACATATTCTTTTGGTTAAAATGATGATACATTGACTTCTTCATCTGTTTCTTGGAACCTGATACACACTGTTCGGTTTGCTAGGGGTGAAGAATGAACCACTGAGCTGGGAACTGCGGGTTCGTGTGGCATTAGATGTTGCACGGGGACTGGAATATCTCCATGATGGTGTAAGCTAAGATATAACCTTGATGGACACTGGGATTACTAGCTTTTTCAACCTTATAATTCATTCATGTGGTGTTTTTGTGACATTACTGCAGGCAGTTCCACCAGTAATACACCGTGATATCAAGTCTGCAAATATTTTGTTGGATGATTCCATGAGAGCTAGGGTATGTTTTCCCCTTTAATTTGTGAAAACTTTATGCAGAAAGAGTCCATTGTGAGAACATCTTATCGATATTTGTTTATTCTTTTTGTCTGCTTACTCTCGATCGAGCCAGGTTGCCGATTTCGGGCTTTCTAGAGAAGAGATGGTCGATAAACATGTATCCAATATTCGTGGAACTTTTGGGTACCTAGATCCTGAATATATATCTACAAGAAAATTCACGAAGAAAAGTGACGTTTACAGTTTCGGAGTATTGCTTTTCGAGCTTATAGCTGGCAGAAACCCGCAGCAAGGCCTTATGGAGTATGTCGAACTTGTAAGTTCTCTCTCTTCTCATCGTCATCACCGGTACTTTCGACCAAAAAAAAGTTATTTTATGACTCCGTTCTTGAATGGAAATTTTTTTATAAAACAAGAGGCTGGTTTTGACTCCAAGTTAAGGCCATAATGATAATAACTTTTCGAGTTCTTTTCTAAATACGCTCGTGTACTTTCACGATCCCCAACTTATAAGTATTTTCATTATGAGATGTTTAGGCAGCCATGACTTCAGATGGGAAAGTTGGGTGGGAAGAAATCATGGACGACCGTTTAGATGGAAACTTTAATATACAAGAGCTGAACGAAGTTGCAGCTCTAGCATATAGGTGTGTCAACCGTAGCCCCCGAAAACGACCTACCATGAGAGACACCGTACAAGTGATCTCACGTATTATTAACCTGAGGCTCGAGCACAAGCACCATAGAAAATCTCTGTCAGCCACGACAGATGAAGTAACTGTCGATATCGACCACGTCTCCGAGCACTTTAGAAAGGATTCAATGGACAGTGCTTCCGATACCAATGAACTTTAGACTATAGCTTCCCTTTTTGGTGGTTTTTCTCTTGATTGTTTGTCTTGTAGTTCATATTCTCTTTGATCTTGTGTATGATAGTTGATTCTTTCTCTCTTTTAATGACTGAAATTTTGTACATTACTGAATATAGAAAACTTTGTAAAGTTTCTTCACTGTAATGACCCACAATTGTTACAAGAACTCTCCTCTGAGTAGTTTGTGAATGAAAATATCGAAATATTGTTACGACCTTACTTGAACAGGAAACGTTCTTAGGTTGTACAACTGTGTGTCGTTCCGTTCTAGGAAAACAACAAATATTGTTTCTTTTTGTCCCTTTCCTGTGAGCTGCAGGTAGTTCTTAGAGAAACAAATCATCTTCTTCTCTAGTGTTCTTGTCCATAAAAATCTACCTCCGCCATTAATGATCAATGTGGACTTTTCTGAGAGAGAGCGCCAATCACGGCGACGACTGAGAGAGTTTCAGTGCAGTTAAGAACAACAACCTCTGTGAAACTGATTATAGGTGTTGGAGAATAAATGACTCTTGAGCAGCAGACATTTCCTAGCTGCAATCACACCTAGAACTAGCTTGATCTTCTTCTCGATCTCTTCGATTTCGTTAGCTTATATGACTCTACTGATATAAGATCAAGTTATCAGGGAGATACTCACATTGACAGTAGGAAAAACGTCGAAAAGTCGGTTTCGTAAGTGTAAAGAAAGTCCTTGTCCCTTGAGTAACAGGGAACTTCCTTGTTGTCTATGAAATCGACATCGCTACGAGTCAGCCAAAAGTTTCAAATTTTGAATTCGGGTTCATCTACTCTCAAACCAACCCCATTCAAACATTTAAGACTCATTCAATATCTACTGTCCAAGAAATCTATCATCTTTAAAAGCTGTACTGTTCTGATGCATCAGTAAAAGTAAATGCTCTGTTCTGATACAAACTCAACACCAAATTCTGTTCATGGTTTGAAAATTACAACAAAACAAGGAAGCAAAGCTCTACGATTAAGCAAATAAAGCTCTTGAATGTTGGAATGTAATCCCACTTTGCCAGCCAAAGAATCAAACCCTGTTTGCCCAACAATATCTTGTATGTTCTCCAATGGCCTATGAACTCTCCCAGCTATCACTCTACAGATTATCAATGCTTTCTTCACCGAGCTTTCGTTCTCCGTTTCGATGGTTTCAAAAGCTTTTCCGCTCGTTGAAGTCGTAAAAACTCCTACTTCTTTCATATCCTTCTTTTCTGAGAAACCATTCCTTATGATTCTGCAGACATTGCATTTCTGTGATATGCAGAGGCTGGTGGAGCCATTTAGTCCAAGTGAGCAGGCTAACGTCGTCCCGAAAAACCTCAATAGCTCGTTCCCATCGACGAGGCATCGAGGGTGTTTCTTTGAGAGCTTGCTTGCTTTGATCTTCACTGTTTCTCTGTATTCTTCAAATCCTGCTAATTTTTTCTGCATATTGTGAACTTTGAAAACTCGTTCGATTCGGTTTCCATTGTTCTCCGACTTTGAAAAGTTAGTTTGACATATCATTTCGACGATTTTCCTCGATGAATCGCCCTCCACAAGCTCAGTAACTGAGAAAAAAGAATGAAACAAGCAACTCCATGAAGGCTTGAACTCAAAACAAGAAAAACATTGAATGAACTATGTGTAAGAACATCTATCTAACCAGCATGCTTGGAGAGATGGTGAGACTCAGCAGCCTCCAATTTGCAGAACTGTTCTCCACATTTATGGCAAGTAACTGCCGAAAACGTCGTATCGTTCGACTTGATTAACGGCGAGAACCTTTTGCTTGTATGAACTTCCCCACCCCCCTTAAATTTGGCAGCACTCCCAGCTGGAGAGGCATCCCTATAAGATAAAGGAGAAGGAAGCTTTCTTGCAGAAGTCATGGAGTTGGAGTTGATAGCAAAGTTCTCCCCCGGACCGGGAGTTCCGGGCCTAAGAGTACCAAAAAACGGCGAATCTCCGCCCCCACCTCCTCCAAAGCCAGAATTTCCCACACCCTCTAAGTGTAAGCCACCAAAACCAGTGATCTTGAGCTCACACTTAGAGTTGCTGAGTATTACTTCATGAGCAATCGGGTTGAGAAACTCGCTGCTACCGATCGATCTCGGGCTACAAATCGGTGGATTCTCCATGTGTCTCTTGCTTCCATGGATGACATCTTTGAGATTTGCTATGGACCTTGAACAACCTGATCTTCCAGAAGAACACCCTGACTTATTGGCTGCTTTCTTGGTTGTGATTGTGTTGAGTTGTTTCCTGCTCTTTGGATCATAGACTTCTGATGGCTCTGGTTTGCAGGGGAAGGACTTTTTCAAAGAAAACCACCAAACTGTTGGCATTTTTCTCCAAACTTCAAAAACTTTCATATCATTACATTATCCGTCCCCATTTCACGGTCCTCCGCGTCTCAAAGTCCAACCGCTAAGCTCTCGAGGCAGCAGTTTCAGACCAAAACATGTCGAGAAGACGACGACGATGGAGGAAACAGAGCAGCTCTGGTAGAGAACAGAGAGAGATGAAGAGGAAAACAGATATATATAGAAAACAAAGACTTTTCTGATTGTGTTAAGTTGTTGAAGAAAGATGCTCTGTTTGTTGGGAGGATGAGTGAATTCAAGCATTCAGCTCTGTCCGGTGATAACGAGGAAGCAAAAGGGTTCAGTCGATGTGGGACTTTCATCCACCAACACCTCCCCTCAAACAAAGTGACTCCTTATTTTTGGAGTTCTTCGTTCGACATTTGAAGATTCTATTGACATAGCTAAGTTTAGGAGTGGCTCTGATACCATGTTATGATATTGTCCACCTTGAGCATAAGCTCTCATGGTTTTGTTTTAGGTTTCTCCCAAAGGTCTCAATAATATTCTTTGATTTTAAACATATGATCATTCCCTAATATTCTCCAACGGTCCTTATTTTTTTAATTTATGGATATTAATGTTATTAATGAATATTTTTGAAACGTGATATTAACAATAAGAATATTATTTTTTTATTGTTAAACGGGAACGAGAGAGGAAGTGAGGAGATATTTTTTTTCCCATTAAATGGGAACAGAGACAAGGACCGGGATGGAGAAGGCTTTTCTAACCTCATCCCACCCTGTAGACATCTATAATAAGAATATTATTCAACCGTGATTAACATTTTTTTTTTTTTTTTTTCATGAGGTCAAAAATTTAGAATTCGATCTCGAGATACCACTTAAATAACAGCGATCAGAGGGTCAAATAGATCAGTCCCATTCGTCATGTGTAGGATCCAATTCCCAACTACTGTGGGTTAGTGATATCGAGATATCGGTAAGGTCACATTGCTTCGAAAAAGACTGAAATTGACCCCACTCTCATTGAGCGGCAGCTATCCTGCATGATACTTTTTTCTTCACTGCTACTCGAAGGTCTCATCCACTCGCCCTTCCCAATCCATAAATTTTCATACTCCGTGTTATTTCTAAGTTTGTAGGTTTGATAACTATTTTTTTTTATTTAAAAAGAATATACTTTTTTTCTCACAATTTATTTGAAATAATTTTTTCAAATCTTTTAAAGAAAATATTTGAATTTCTAACTGATTTATATTAATATTAAATTTAAAACTTAATATTAGAGACAAAAAATTTTAAAATTGGAAACTATAAATAAACACAAATTTTCACGATTTAATTTAATTTTAAAATTTAAAATTTTGTAAATAATTTTTAATTGAAAAATTCTCATAAATAAATAGTTTAACAAATTATATGAATTAATTAGGACTAAATTATAATTTTTAAATTTGTAATTAAAAAATTTCAATTAATTATTCCGCAGAAAAAAGGGAAAAAAAAAATGGAGGGACCATCCCGCCAATTCACTCAAGACGCTGACGTAACCCATTCAATCGCGCCATCTAGTACGAAAATCGAATCCTCAACCAGATCTGGACCGTGCCATCACTCATACATCCAACGGTCACAAATCTCGATCCGCGTACTCAGCTTTCATTGGCTCATATTGCAAGACTCATCGCATTATATATACCAAATACTGTCCGCCATCCTTCGTGTTTATTTATCGTTCTCTCTCTCGCGCCCTCGCCGGAAAATCGCCTACAATTCTCTCTGCTTAGGTTTTCTTTGTCTTTTCCGTCCAACCGATCTCATTCAATGGCCGGCAGAGGAAAAACCCTTGGATCTGGAGCCGCCAAGAAGGCTACCTCGAGGAGTAGTAAAGCCGGGTTGCAGTTTCCCGTCGGTCGTATTGCTCGTTTCCTCAAAGCCGGCAAGTACGCCGAGCGTGTTGGTGCCGGTGCCCCTGTCTACCTCGCTGCCGTCCTTGAATACCTTGCCGCTGAGGTATGTTAATTAATTGAAAGTTGTTTTCAATTTGATGTGGGGTTTTCTGGATTGAGTTCTCCTCGTGGATCTAGGGCTTCCAATTTTTCCCCAATTGGATTCCTTGTTCTCAAATTCCTCCAACCTTTTGAGAATTTTGATTGATTTAATTATTTTTGCGATTAACTCGAGGGGGTTCTGATTTTTAGGTTTTGGAACTCGCTGGAAATGCCGCTAGGGATAACAAGAAGACGCGTATTGTTCCTCGTCACATTCAGCTTGCTGTACGTAACGATGAGGAGTTGAGCAAGCTGTTGGGGGATGTGACTATTGCTAATGGTGGTGTTATGCCCAACATTCACAATTTGCTTCTGCCCAAGAAAACAGGAACTTCATCAAAGAATGCCGGTGGTGATGATGAACCCTAGATTTCTTTGTAATAGAAAAAGGAATGGAACTGAATCATTGAATGTTGATGACATGTGGCTCTGGTCAAGATAGTGCTCTTCTTACTTTGTTAGATTTTTCAATTTTCGTTTCTCTTTTTTCGACATCTATTATTTTCCTTAGGTTAAAGATCTTTTGCTTATGGAATTTGTAATAGTCCCAAGGAGTAGTGCTAGAATTTCACCTAGTGTTGTGAATATCATCATCATCATCTATTAATATCACCGCCTACTTTTTCTTCATCCTGTAGATGATGCATTTTTATTCTGGGTTTTCTTAACTTTGGTTTTGTGAATTATCCCTTAAGAATGAGTTGAAATTTGTATTAAGCCAAGCTTTCTCCCTTCCTGTTTTGTCTAGTGGTGGTGAAATATTTTGCTGCTGTTCTTGTTCGCAGGTTCTTTTAGGTGGTTGTTTCTCTGATATTAGGGATATGGGTCACTTAGTTCTTGCTTCAATAACTCAATAGATTGCGTGTGCCAACTTATTATGGTAATTTCTTATGAGTTGTGGTTTGTGACGTGCCATTTTTTATGATTTGAACTTTGGATAATGTCTTTAGACAGCCACTTCTAGAATGGTTGTTTGGGTAATCTAGAACGGTATCATTATATTAGGAAGGAGAGGAAATGTGAATTTATGGAGTGTATATGAGTTGCTTTGCTCTATTTAGAGAAAAAGATATTTGTTTTCATGTATATATGTTCCTAGGGCTAAGTTTTGGAAGAGTGCAATTTTAGGGATGTTAGGCTGTGTATTGGGATTCTCCTGAAATACTGGATTTCAATGTTTTATTTTTTCTAATAATTTTTGTTCATTGAATGGAAGTATTATAGGAGATTCAAATTATAGGGTGTACGTGTGATTTCTGGATGAGTTGAATTTGTATTAGGTGCTTTTCATGGATGCAGACAAGTATTTGCCGGCTCATGGCTGCGTCTTCCCATGCTCCCCCGACCCTTCCTGATATTAAATGTTATCTTATGCTATCTAGCAACAATACCATCACAATACATACATCGGTTGGCATAGAAATGAAACATTCTTTATAAAAATGTGAAAACTTCTTCCTTGTAGATGTATTTTGAAAACCTTGAGGGAAATTTCAAAGAAGACAACTGCTGCTAACGATGAGCTTGAGTTGTTACATGTATTATGATTAAAGGTTAGATGATTGAGTTGCTTCATCTTCACATGTTTGTTGAACAAAGAAAAAGAAGGATTGACGAGTTTATTGAATATATTAAACATAGAAAAAAAAAGATGGACGAGTTTATTGAATATATTATATTGGAGTCGCATTTGAAAATATAAAATTGCGAGGATTAACATATGGAGAAGGCTTGCAAACATGAGGGATTAACTCCTCCTACTGCCTCTAAGAAGAGTTTTGAGGCCAAAAGATAAGTTTAGTTCAAATAACAAGTGGAGAAGCCTTCTTTAATGTTGAGATTTTGGGGAGAAGAGACATATTTAACTGATAGTCTGATACTCTGGTAACACAATCTACATCTACAAACTCTATGTTGTTGAATGCTCCAACTGCCAAAAACGTCAAAACTAAGTTCTTTTTACAAATGAATGAAGAAGGGTGAATGAAAAATAAAAGTCAAAGTCTAAGTCTAAGTGCATTCTGAGCACATTGTGGCAATTCATGGAGCTTCTTCTTCTTACTGCTACATATCTTGCCTATGACCAAAAGGAGCCTAACAATTATGAAGGCTGGGCACCTTTTCAGCTGATTAACCTATGGACTCTCCTCATCTGAACTTGAGTCACTGATCCTACGATCAGTAATTGCTGGGAAGATCAGTTGATTCAGATCGGCAGAAGGCGTGTGTCGTAGATCAGGGGGACGAACAGGGGGAAGAGCAGCGGGAACTGGAGTTGAAGGGGGAGGAGGAGCAGAGGGAACTGGAGTTGAAGGGGGAGGAGCAGCAGAGGGAACTGGAGTTGAAGGGGGAGGAGGAGCAGAGGGAGCTGGGGTTGAAGGGGGAGGAGGAGCAGAGGGAGCTGGGGTTGAAGGGGGAGGAGGAGCAGAGGGAGCTGGAGTTGAAGGGGGAGGCGGAGCAGAGGGAACTGAAGTTGAAGGGGGAGGAGGAGCAGAGGGAACTGGAGTTGAAGGGGGAAGATCAGTGGGAGGAACAGGGGGAACTGGAGTTGAAGGGGGAAGATCAGCAGGAGGTACGGGGGGACGATCAGAGGGAAGATCAGAGGGAACTGGTGTTGAAGGGGGAAGATCAGCGGGAGGAACGGGGGGGCGATCAGCGGGAGGAACAGGGGGAAGATCAGCAGGAGGATCAGAGGGAACTGGAGTTGAAGGGGGGTGATTGCTATCAGAAGATACTGCCTGTTTTTGTACCTTCATCTGCTTCTTCTGTGCATCCTTTATTTCTCGACATGTTTTATCTATCATTACCAAGAAATCTCGCACTATTACGAACAACCGTAAGCCCTCGTCCTTCCCTGCATTTCCATGGAAGTAGTCACCTGTGCTTTTCACCATTTCCATGATTTTTTTTTCTTCTGCCAAGAGGGCCATGATAGCAACCTCAGCATTCTGCAAAAAGCTTTTCAGGGTTTCGTGAAACTGACTCTCCTCACCTAAACCCTGCATGTCTTTGTTCAGAAAGTCTCTTGATTTTAAGAGTGCATGCCCAAGTTTGGAAACAGTTCCAGTTAAGGCATCAGCATCTATGGTTGCTGCTTTCTTCACATTCTGAAGTTCACCACTTAACCCTGAGACGACCTCAAGACCAAGGGTACGGTAATGCTCTTCCACATCGTCAGGTGTTTCATCCAGCAGATCATTTGATGTGGTGCTCGAGGAGCTATGGCTTCCTGTGGCGTTCCGCGCAGCTCTTATCCCTTCTGTACGAATTATCTCCTGGACTACAAAGTGCAATAGCGTAGTCTTGCCATCTTTTCCTTTCACATCTGACAATTTTAAAAGAGTGTCCAATTTGAATGCTTGTGCACCACCTCGAAAAGTTCCATCGTTCATCCGGTTTCCCGTCTTAAGAACAGCTTCTAGAAGTTTGAGGAACAGCCTGCTGCTCCGAAGTTCCTTGCAAGCAATCTAAGATGAATCCACAATTAGTCAGGAGGAAGTTCCGAGATGGAGGGAAATCAAACTTGTTTAATGCAACAGAACTTTCACTTCACAATGTATCTGTATTTCTACATCATATTTAGACAAATTTGAGAGTATGAATATACGAAATAAGATGAACAAAGATTTTGACTTTGTAGTTGGAGAACATCCATCGTGTGCATCAATCATTTTCCAGCAGAGCTAAACAAATCGAATATATGGTAAGCCGAAATTCATTCTACAGCTTGTAGATGGATAAAAGACTATGGGGGCAGAGACAAGTAAATGGAATAAGGTTCAATGACAAGTGTAAATCTAAGTTATATACTGTGTTCATCTTGCCTACTTTGCATGATGTCCTTGTTGAAATTGAATTACTCCCTATTCAACTGCTTTCTTAATTGCTCAGACTTGCAAACTCCGTGAATAGCTTCATTAGAATACTACTTATCAGAAAACACCTGGCTATCATGGCAACAAGACTCAGTTACACCTATCAGTCGCTCAAATTTTCATGCAGAACTAACTAGCGGCTTTAGAATTGTTCATATTGAGCTAACCATGATGTTGAGAGTTCTAAGTACTAAAAGGTAATAGGGTGGCAAGTGTTCTACCTCCAAGTTAACAAAGGACTCCTTAGTGATGGTGATGTCCTCCTGGAGAGTGCCCATGAAAAGCAGCGATTCCAACCTTTTGAAAGCAAATGGGATATCAACCAAACTTTTAAGGAAACGCTCGGCATTTCCAAGTTGAGTAAGTTCCCCACTAAACAGTCTAAGCTTGAGTTCTTCTTCTGGTGTTGGTGCCATCCTCAGTAAGTTTTCAAGAAGTTCGGCAGGAAGTTCAGCTCCTGATCCAACCAAGACAGGTCAGAATATGCTCAAGATCATATCATGAAAATGTAAAATGGGCAGAAATGGCTGCTGAAAAAAGGCAGAAAAACATATCTATACATTATGTAAATTACAGGGACACGTTTTTGTTCAATAACAATGACACTAACAGTAATGATCTCTCCGTTTAGAGAAATGTTCGATTACCTTACTTAGAATGATGATACACCCATGCCGTATAAAAACATATATTTTTGGTTACCTTTTAACAAGAGTGTCAACTAGAATTCTTATTTGGGAAAAGAAATATCGATTAGAATCATTGTTAAGAAAAATTTGGCAGAAACGGATGCAAACAAATGTTAACAACTACTTCTCCAAATTTACATCAGAGATTTACCAGGGAATAATGACCTTCCATCACCCAGAAAAGAGCAAATATAGCTGATTGCAAATAAAGACACGTTTTATATGGAAAGGGAAGTGCATAATTTCATTCATTGTTCAATGTATAGGCTCCCTAGAACAATCCCTCATTCACAATTTGCTCAACAAAGATGGGGGAAAGGGGAAAAATACATTTGAGCGTAAGCAAGTAGACATCAGCAATTTCAGAAGTACCATTCTATTAATCTGAGCCTGCGCTCAAAAAGATAAATTCCGAGTTCTTATAATTAATGCCACACAATGGTTGTGAAAGTAAGATCTTCTGAAGCAAAACCATACTTGCATGTTTCCAGCATTGTCATGCAAATTAATGTTCATTCTAAATTATGTTACTTGGACTTTCTATCACATGAGGAAATTAACATGTTACGCCAATGAAATAGATGATTTTGAGTGTTGTATTGGATATTTAGCAAATTGAGACTTTGATCATTCTCCAAACCATTTAGCAAATTGATTCTCAACCAATGTCTAGGAGTATTGTCTTAGATATGCCTGCTTTCTTGTCTTTTTTTAATCATTCAACGAGTTAGAAAATGAAAGGTTGCTACCATTTATAGGTTTAACATGCTCTCTAGAGCCCATTTCCGGGAACCATGTTGTTTGGATCTCAACCAGCCCATCTCCTGAAGTTTTTGGGTGTGGAGCAACTTCCCTCAGCTACTTTATCAGAAAAGATCACGTTTCTTAACATCTATTGTAAATTAACACCCCATAGGAGTATCAGGCATATTGCTTCTAGTTCAACCAAATTCTCCACTTTTGGGACAGACAATCAAATGTTAAAGAGAATGAAGTGCATGCCTCCATTCAGGCGTTTCTCTTTATGTCTTCTTAAGAAGATGCAAGAAAGTCAATATCAGGTAAGATTACCTTCATGAAGCGCATCACAAACTTCTTCTTTTGTCACATTTAGTGCCCGCAAAAGAATGGACAAATTTTGTGCTTTCTTTGAATCAATGATCTGAATGAACTGGTGCGCAGGATCTTGTGATGATGCCTCCTTCTTTCCCTCACTTTTGTTTTTATCAACTGGTGTATATCCAAAAAGAGTTTCTATCATCTCCTCGTTGAATCTGTATTATTTAGATTACATGTTTTCAGCAACTAATAAAATAATTTAAAGCAATGGTGATATAAAAGGAGTGGAACTAATAACATACTGGAAAGATCCTGCTTTTATCTGATGCCAGACCATGGAATCATCAGGGTTTGCAAGAACTTTGTCCCAGAAAAATGGTTTCAATTTGGCTTTGGGAACACCCGATTCGTCCATACCTTCATCATCACGTCCAAAAGGTCTTGGAGGTCGAGGTGGATTTACACCTTTGGGTGCTCCTGGAGGTGGTGGTCGAGGTGGACCACTACCACCACCACCTCTAGGAGGTGGTGGTGGGGGAGGGCCTGCTTTGTTGCCTGGTCCAGATGCTGGAGGTAGAGGGGGTCCAGGAGGGCGACCTGAATTTCCAGGAGGTCCTGGTGGTGGAGCACCAGGTGCAGGAGGTGGAGGAGGAGGAGAACTACTCATGCTGGATGGTGACTTAAAGGAGGAAGGGGGCTCAGGAGGAAGGGGAGCAGCAGCCCTGCCAGGAGGCAGGGGAACACTCTTGCCAGGAGGCAGGGGAACACTCTTGCCAGGAGGCAGGGGAACAGTCCTGCCGGGAGGAAGGGGAATAGCCCTGCCAGGAGGGGGCTTCAGAGGTGGTATAATCTCTGAGTTGACTGGCACTGCTCCAGGAGGAAGTGGCACCAAGCCAGTAGTACCATCAGCCATATAAGTTGATTCAAAAGATGCGTTATTGGCAATTCCAGCATCTCCAAAAGCTGGATGTCCCTGCATTGAGGTATGTGCACCATCGGAGACAATGTGCAGGTTACCATCCAAAGATGGAGCTCTCTGGTGGTGATTCAAGTTAGATGCTTGATTGATGAGCGCGTCTTCCTTAATAGAATTCCCAAAGGCAGAATACTTGGGCGAAGAACCTGAAAGGTCATGATTTATATCAACATTAAGAAAACACCAAAAAAAAATAATAATAATAAAAATAAAATCCATAACATGCTTGTGAGAACACAGAATAGAGTACTCACTTAAGCTCAAGCTTAGGAGAGGCCTTTCATGATTTTCATCATTTTGCTTCATTCTGGAAACACTCTTATTATAGCATAAAAAGAGCAAAGCTACAATAATAAAAGTCACTGTTGCTGTTATGACAACAGCTAAAATAACTGTTTGCTGATGATTAGATTTCTTTTCCTTTTGTCCACCTGTGCTAGAAGCTTTTCTTACAGGAGTTTCATCTCCTGAAGATCGACTTGAATTTCCAGAATCTGGTGGAAAAAACGGTTTTCTTTTAGGACGGGGCGGAGATACAGGATCTGAAGACTCAGGTGCCAGAGCGGGCTCTTCTTCAGCACTTCGAAGCCATCTAGAACTTAACTTCCTTCTAAAACTACCAGGCATAAAAAGCAATGACTCCAGATATCGGGTGTACCAAGCTTCAGAATTATAGTCTCTCCCGGAGACATGAAAATTCTTTCTTACACAATCTAAAAGAGCCTGCTTCATCTGGGGATGCATGGAACTTAGCATTCTGTTTGTTTTTTCTTTTGCAAGCGTTCGGCATTCGAAATTAATTCCATCTGTGCTTCTCGGTTTTTCTTCAGAGCACGAATCAGTACCATCTACATCTTCATTCAACTGAAAGAAATCCAAGTTGCACTTCACCAATAACAGCTCAGCCTGCAGCATGTTTTTGAATTTAAAATAAGTTAACTTAAGAATAATATGCCATATGTGCAGATCTTAGGCCTAAAAAAATCAGCCTAGAGACAGAAGCCACATAGTTATAGGAACAACGAAAGGTTGAGATAGATATTTATCAAGAATAGAAGTTGAGAATTCTAAAACATATGTTTGATTGCTAACAGCTCTTTTATGTTGTAATCTACTCGTTTAAAAACGTTCGTATGATTCTAACCAAAATTTTTAATAACAAAGAAAGTGGAAAGCTGTTTGGAAGCTATTTTAGAAAAAAGAAAAACATTGTTTGGAAGCTGTTTGGAAGCTATTTTGAGTAGTTAGTGAGAGTTAGTTATGGTAAAGGTTATTAAACAAGTAACAGCCCAATCCCACCGCTAGTAGATATTGTTCACTTTGGACCGTTTCGTATCACCGTCAACCTCACGGTTTTAAAACGCGTCTACTAGGGAGAGGTTTCCACACTCGTATAAGGACTACTTTGTTCCCCTCTCCAACTGACGTGGGATCTCACATAAACAGTTAGAAATACAACTAATCTATAAATGAATAAAAATAAAAAAACATGTTTTCAATAAGTTCTTATTTTCAAAAGAGCTACAAGCAGCCTATAGTTCTTCAAAAAAAAAAATTGTAAGAGAAAGAAGGGGGCTAGGATTTCAAACAAAACAAGAATATTATCTATACAACTCTTGCTTTTTAAACATACAAAGAGAGAAACAAATTTGTAGTTGAGCGTATAAATGCATAAGTTTTTAACACATTGCGCTCTCATCTCTGTTCATTGTTCCAAATTCTTACCTCCATTAAAAGGCCTTATTATAAATTCAGCACAAACATGGTCAAGAACTTAAGAACAGTTATGTCCAAAACCAAACATAATAGCAGCAATCAATGAGCCTAAATATCATTCAAGAGTTGCAAAGATCAAAGAATTCAAGCAAAACTAGCTTTGAATCTAACAAGAACAGTTAAGGAACAAGGTTTAAGATAAATGAAGCTAAATAAGATCATATCATAAACATAATTGCTCACCATCTCTATATTGACATCCCCAGTAATTGGGTCAGCTAGTTGGCTCAGAATCAGTTCCTCTTCCTCATGGTCCTTAAAGCAAGTTGCTAAAGAAGCACATATGAGAATCACAAAAACAACCAAACATCTCCTTTTTGCAATACCCATAAGTCGTTGAAATGTCATTATAACAGCATAATATCCTCAGGGTTCCATCTTTCCCCAACCACAAGGGAAAAAAAGCATCCAAAACCAAGGTTCTTCAGAAACACGATTCCTCAAAATCCCGCAGCAAACCGAACAATAATTTCAGATAAAAATCGCAAAAACGAGCTGAACAACGATCAATCTCAACGATTCAAACAAATCCCATAAACACACAAGGGGAAAAAAGCTCAGAAAAGAAACAATCAGATAACGAAGCTAAGGAAATTCCAATTGTAAACCAAAATAATTGAGAAAAGAAAGCGATAAAACCCCTTTTGAAAAGACGAAATGGAAATCAAAAGAGGGCGGAGTGGAAAGGCCGCCAATGGGTGTCCGATTCAGACCAGATCCACCAAAAGAAGGTCGAGGAATTCGCCGACGTTAGAAACATTTGACTAAATAACAATGCGTTGGAAAGAAGGCGTGATTCCGTTGTTGGAGAGGATTTTTGGAGAAAGCTGCTGCAGGAAGAAAGAGAATCATAATGAAATCAGACCACTTTCAATGGCGGTATATTGATTATTCCAGTCGTTTTCTCCTAAAACTCTCTCCACCTAAATCCGTGGAGAATTGAAATCAGACATTTCCATTCTTACCTCAAAATTTTCCAACCTAATTCTTTTGCGATCCAATCTACGACTTTATTTGAAATCTTTACACTTTCTTTTTTAACACCTTACAACCCTCTAATCTATACTATCTCCCAAAAACTTCATATCAAAATAAATAATTTATTTTAAAAATACTCTTCCATTTATTTTTAAATATTTTAAAATTTTTTATTGTCAATATATGAACCAAAATTGTATATCTATCGTATTTTTCTTCAATTTTAAGGGTATTGACGTTAAAAAATATGTCAAACATTTTTTACTGTTCATGTACGTTAGATAAAAATATTTTTGAACTTTGTAAAAAAAGTTTAAACGCGAAAATAAAATTTTTTATAGAAATAAAGTATAATTAGAGGTTTTTTTTTTTTTTAAAATTTATGGTATCTTATTAATTTAGTTTAATTTTTTCTATTTTGTGGTTTGTTTTAATAATGGATTTTAGCTAATTTTAATGATGTGTCAGAGTATGTTAAATTATTTTTTATTAAAATTTTAATCATATAATTTTGTTATTAAAAATATTTAAATTTATAAGATGTCAATATTAAAAAATTATCAAACTAATTTTTTTTATAATATAATATTTATCGAGTTGGTGATAACATAAATGAGGAATTATTTCACCTAAGTGGCTTAATTCGTCTAACAAATTTTGTTAATTAATTATAAACAATATACATTTAACATCAGCTAATTTTAATTATTAATAATAAGGTTATATAATTAAATCGGAGATTTCAAAATAATAGAAATTAAAAGTCTAGAACGTGTTTTAACGTAACCGTCCAAATAAATAACAGATGGTATTTATTTGATTACATTTTTTTATTACCGACCTGTTTCATATATGAATGGTTTAGAGGAAAGATTTTACATCAATCATAGATGGAAACCATTTATCTGCACCTTATTTTATTTTATTTTTTTCGGTCTTTCATCAAGTTTATTTTCATCTAATAAAATCTTAGTGTTACAATTTTAATATTTGGGTAAAATTTTGCTCGTGACATAATAATTTGCTGTCATATTTATTTCTATAGTACAAAATTAAATTGTTTGCACCAAACTTAGTCATGAATAAGGTGACCAATTTTAAGAATAACCCATTAATAATGCGTCAAATCCTATTGTTACGTATAAAAATCATGGTAATATTTTATCATAAGGTTTTCGCTAGGGAATTATTATTTCGATATTAATCATAAATTCAATTTTATATTATTAGATAAATACTATATCTTTTATTTCGTAAATATTAATAAATTATTAAGTTTGAAAAAAAAATAAATGGTTTATAGTATTTTATTAAAGTTATGACCTGCATCACAAATGGGGATGTAGCTCAGATGGTAGAGCGCTCGCTTAGCATGCGAGAGGTACGGGGATCGATACCCCGCATCTCCAATTTTTGCTTCATTTATTTTATATGTGTTCTCTGAACTGGAATTTGGGCTTCGGTTTAGGGCTTGGGCCGGATCCGATTTGTGTCGTCTTCGGCCCAATAAATATGAAATCATGTATATGTTTCTTTCAATTTTCCTCGTGAAAAAATATCATAATTATCTCAAATTATATATAAATAAAATTAATTAAATATACAAAATATCATAAGTAGCGTCTCGATGCTCTTGAGAGTGGTGAGCCGCTATGTATATGGTTTTCCTTGATTAGATGCAGTTCTAGCAATTCAATGCTTTAGCCTTAAGTGACGTTCAACTAACTATAATTTTACTGTAGTTAAAAGTCGTTGATTAGATGGGTAAAAGAGTGGATGTAGGTAAAATAATGCACCATTATCGATGCTCTCGAGAGTGGTGAGCCGCTATCTATATGGTTTTCCTTGATTCGATGCAGTTCTAGCAATTCAATGTTTTAGCCTTAAGTTACGTTCAACTAACTATAATTTTACTATAGTTAAAAGTCGTTGATTAGATGGGTAAAATAGTGGATGTAGGTAAAATAATTATGCTTAGCTTGTGGTAATTTAAAGCAATTAAAGGTGTAGTTGACGGTTTAAATAAGGATATAAAGCCAATATCCTTAATAAGACAAGAGAACAAAAGAAAATTCCATACATTAGTGTCGGTTCATTCAATCTTATATGTTTGTTTTAATGTTTCAAAATTTTGGGTTTTTGTTACTTTTGTTTCGTTCATTTGAGCGTCTAGTTACAGGTCTATGTAAGTTTTTTGTCCAACACGTAACACGTTGAGATGTTCAATTGGGTCTGTAAGGAAGATATTCGTATCAGTGTGGTGCTACTCCCAACACGTTTTAAGAGTTACTGTCTGGACTCAAGTGATGTCGAGCTAAACTAGGGTAGTATTGCACACATCGGATAGCGAAATGGGTCTCGATATTCATAGAATTATTCAATTTTTACTTGATCCAAAAGCTTGAAAATGTAGTATTGAATTCATTGTTCGACACGGTTCGTGATGTAAACTAAACTCGATCTAAGACTTCATCTCAGGAGAGTACACGAGTTGGGTTGAAAAAATTTCTGGTTGGTTGGATAGATAATCCAAGCAACCCGAATAAAGTTCACAACCCAACCCAACTCTCTATTTTCAGGTTAGGTTGGCTTGTCGAGTTGTTTTTTTTTTAAATTATTAAAAAAAATTCCACAGTACATTAATAACTAAAATTTCATAAAATTCAAACATCAATACAACTCATCACTATCATCAGTTACAGACGTTAAATATTCTTAATTTTTACAAAAAAAAAAAAGTATGATAGCGTTAGGTCGCCAAAAAAACACTAACCCACAAATCGAATCGAATTTTTCCGTTTTTAAAAGTTCAATCCAATCAAGACCGAGAAAAATCTAACTCAACCTAACCATTATAATTTGGGTTGAGTAGACTGAGTTGGTCGGGTTATTGAGTTACATGAACACTCCTATTTCACGTTGTCGGTAACTCGAACACAATTCAAATAATTTAAACATATATTTAATAATTTGAAGAGAGAGAATGTAATTCATAGGGTAAAGAAGAAGCCTCCAAAAAGAGACCAAAGAATGAATTGAGATATCAACAACTTCTTCCACCACCATTACTACAAGACAGAAAATTTAAAAAAATAATAAAAAAATAAAAAAAATAAAAAAAGCAATAAAATTCTTGTCCTCCAATGGACGCAAAGAAAAGTAATTATTTATTAAATAAATACAAAAATTAATATAATTATAAACCCATTAGTGGCAGGCTTTTCTGTTAGATCTCAACAGCAGAGACAAAAATTAATAATAATATTATTATTTATATCATAATTATAATTTTCTTAAATTTTATTTAATCTATTTATATATTTTTAGGTGACATTTTGTTTTCACTTAACAACCTTTTTTTATTTATTAATTAAAATGAGAAAAAAAAAATACTCTTATATATTACTTTTAATATTTTAATAAAAAATTTAAAATTTCATAATATATATATTTTTTTATAGTTATTTATGTTCGTTAGAGACAGTTTCTACCGTTCAACGTTTAATTATACTCGTCACAATAATTTAACTCGTTTATACCGTAAGAGTTATGTTTATAGAGCTTATTTGTTTATATCGATTAAGGGGAGGGTATTTGAGAGCTTAAGCCTTAGGAGAGGCTTATAGTGTTGTTTGTTCGAAGGGAGAATTGTTGAGGATTATTGAGAGTGAGTCCCACATTGGTTAATTTAGTGGAAGATTATGGGTTTATAAGTGGGGAATTAAGCAAAGCGTGCTCTTTATCTGTTCGTCGAACATGATAAAGAGCATTTTTGTAAGCTATTTTCTATAAGTTAGTGTATTATTTATTACAAGTCACATGCTTCCCATCTTGTTCCCCAAAAACCTGATTTCAAAAAATTTGAGTGTCCTCCTCCATTGATAAGAGTGAAAGAAGAAGGCCAGGAATCCGTGCTTTTCTCTACCAAACAAGAACAACCCATTAAAATCTCTGCTCAAAACCCCAATTCCTTGGTTCTAGATACGTTTTTTTAACCAATTTACACTCAAAATCTATACTCACCAGAACCCCATTGCCCTTTTCTCTTCTCTCTCTCAGAGCTCATCAATCTTTCCTGCTCGTTCAAGCAAGCGGCTGCAGTGCACACAAATAATCGTTAGCTTTAAATGCAATTTATGGCCCCACAACTATATGCTTGAGTCCTTTTTTGCCTATCTTCCTTCTTCAAATATTGTGTTGTTCTTCTGTTTCTGTTGGCTTCATTCCCTCTCCCCATGTCTTAGATTCTTCCATTTTCAAGATTTGAGTGATTTAGCTCTTCTGGGTCTGTAGTTTTTGGGTTTTTTTTTTGTTTTGTTTTGTTTTTTTTTCACCCCCTTTTGGATTTGGTTTATGATCCATCATCCAGGGTGTTGGTGATGAACTGGGTGTTATAGATTGTGGGGTGAGTAACTAGAAGCCATAATGGTTGGACCTGCTATTAATGTCAGGACCCGTTTGTCCTTCTCCGACGTTAATGGCGGAGAGGAGCTTTGTCTTACCAGTGCTCCGACGAGCATTGCCGGCTCTGAGTGCGGTGGCATTGAGTTCACTAAAGAGGACGTTGAGGCTTTGTTGAATGAGAAGCTTAAAAGGAAGGATAGGTTTAATCTAAAGGTCAGTCCCTCCTTTTCAGCGGTTAAGGTAATTCAGATGATGAACACCATTTTGTCTTGCTTCTTTCTCTTTTACATTATCAGATCAGTTAAAAGGGTTGATGGAATTTGAGAAAATGTTTGTGGGGATTGCGTTTTGATGAGACCATTTTGTTGGGTTTTCAGGAAAAATGTGATAACATGGTGGAGTACATTAAAAGGCTTAAACTCTGCATCAAATGGTTCCAAGAGCTTGAGTATAGCTACTTATTAGAGCAGAGGAAGCTACAAGATGAGCTAGAAACCTCTGAGATCAAGTCCAGTGAAATGGGTATCTCCAAGATCTCATGTTCTTGGTATTTGATATCATTTCCAACCCATTTTCATTGATATTGACTTTCTTTTGTGATTATTAGAGATGATAGTGAAGAACAAGGAAGAGGAATTGAATTCTATCATTGTAGAACTTAGAAAGAACAATGCATTCTTGCGAGAGAAATTCACACAAGAAGAATCCGAGAAGTTGGTAAGCTTTTAATCGAGATGTCGTGTATGAACGATGAAATAAATGGGAGTTTGGTGTGTTGACTTAAGATTTGAGTATCATTGTCAGGCTGCAGTAGAGTCTCTCACTAAGGAGAAAGAGGCTAGGCTCATAATGGAGAGGTCACAGGCTTCGATCTCCGAGGAGCTTGCAAGGGCTCAACGTGAGCTCTCGAGTGCGAATCAAAAGGTAAAATCGAAAATAGACTAAGTGGTGTGCTTAACACAACAAATGTTTTGACCTCGACTCATGGGAATTCTGCAGCTATCGTCTCTTAATGAGATGTACAAGAGGTTGCAGGATTACATTACGAGTTTACAACAATATAATGGCAAACTTCATACCGAGCTTTCGACTGCTGAGGATGACCTCAAACGAGTAGAGAAAGAAAAAGCTGCCATGGTAGAGGATCTCAGTATGATCAAGGGCGAACTTGCATTGTCTAAAGTGAGTTCTTTTTCTACGAGTAGCCTTGCGTTTTTACTTATGGATATCAGTCCGTTCTGAATCATAATTGTCTATATTGCGAGTATAGGCTTCTCAAGACGAGGCATTAAAGCAGAAGGATGCTATGCTGAACGAAGTTACGTGTTTAAGACGAGAAATACAACAGGTTAGAGATGATCGAGATCGTCAACTCTCTCTGGTGCAGACTTTGACAGATGAAGTAGAGAATTGCAGGGAGTCAGCAGAAAAGTACTGTGAGGAGCTGGATGAAATGAAGGCAAAAGCAAATGAATTAGAGGTTCTTACACATTGATGTTCATTGTTCCCATTTTTTGTATAGATCTTTAAGCTTGAATTCGAGTTCTCGTTTGCAGGCAAGATGTTCTTCACAAAGCATTGAACTAAAAACATTGCAAAATCATCTAGCTGCTGCAGAAAACAAGCTGCAGGTGATGATATATACAACCTTAAAGACATCAAAATAGTAATTTTACTCTGCAAATGTTGTCTTTGACATTAAAATGATGAACTGACCAAGTTGGATGATAAATCTTTTGACATGCTTTTCTTCTAGGTCTCTGATCTAACTGCAATGGAGACGATGCACGAATTCGAAGATCAACGGAGACTCGTAAGTGAGTTACTAGCACGGCTCGGAGATGCAGAAACTAAGCTAATGGAAGGAGAGATGCTTCGAAAGAAACTGCATAATACCATATTGGTAATCCCCCGTTGCATAAACATTGTATTAGCTGCTGTACTGTTGTTTTTTTTTATTCATTGAGCTCTTTTTGTAATGCAGGAATTGAAAGGGAACATTCGTGTATTCTGTCGAGTGCGACCTTTGTTACCTGATGAACGTTCTAGCCCCGAAGGAAATTTCATCTCGTACCCGTCATCAGTCGAATCGCTTGGACGAGGAATCAATCTAGTGCAAAATGGTATACTTTTTACTGATAATATTCAAGCCCACCAAGTTACTTCCATATGATACATTTGTTAGGAATCACGGATCTCCCAACAATCCTCCCCTGAGGCCTATGGAGCCCTCGAACAGCCTCCCTTTAATTGAGGCTCGACTCCTTTGGAGTCCTCGAACAAAGTACACCCTTTGTTCGACATCGACACCGAGTCACTTTCGACTACACCTTCGAGGCTCACAACTTCTTTGTTCGACATTTGAGGATTCTATTAACATGGCTAAGTTAAGGGCATAGCTCTGATTCTATGTTAGGAATCACGACTCTTCACAATGGTATGATATTGTCCACTTTGAGCAAAAGCTCTCCTGACATTGCTTGGGGCTTTCCCGAAAGGTCTCATACCAATGGAGATGTATACCCATGATCATCCTCTAAATTAGCCAACGTGGGACTCCATCCCAACAATCCTCCAGCTCTCTTTATTCGAACTGATATCAGGAAATAAAGCTTCTACCATGCTTATATATTGTCAGGGCAACGACATTCTTTCACGTACGACAAGGTTTTTGCACCGGAAGCAACACAAGAAGATGTCTTTGTAGAGATTTCCCAGCTTGTACAAAGCGCCCTCGACGGTTATAAGGTAATACATGACACCATAGTCTTTACTCCCATATTTTGGCTAATTTACAATTTCTTTGGTAAATGTTATTTCTTTTAGGTTTGTATATTTGCGTACGGTCAAACGGGTTCGGGAAAAACGTATACAATGATGGGTAAAACAGGGTTTCTAGAGGAGAAGGGACTGATACCTCGATCATTGGAACAAATATTTCAAACCAGGCAATCTCTTCAACCTCAGGGTTGGAAATATGATATGCAGGTGAGAGATACATTATACTATTTGAGTATATGTTGTGTCTTTTCTGTTGTCATGTTCTAAGACATCTTTGTTGAACTTCTTAACGTTCTATAGGTATCGATGTTGGAAATATACAACGAAACGATCCATGATTTACTATCATCAAACCGATCAGCTCCAGATGTGCTACGAGCAGAAAATGGTTCTCCTTTGAAACCGTACTCGATCAAACACGATGCAAATGGAAACACACAAGTGTCTGATCTTACAGTTGTAGATGTTCGTAGCGCCAAGGAGGTCTCGTTTCTATTACAGGAAGCTTCTCGGAGCAGGTACCAATAGTTTCCTCATTTCCACTCGTATCGACTTGCACTAATGCTCCTTACCTGCAATGCTCAATGCTGCTTGAGTTGTTGATGTAGCTATAATAACACTTTTTGATTAGTACGTTATGTTTTTACGAGTAACGATTGTGAAAACGCATTGCATTTTCTCCTTAGATCCGTTGGCAAAACCCAAATGAACGAGCAATCATCGAGAAGTCATTTTGTGTTCACTCTTAAAATATCCGGTGTCAACGAGGTAAAATATGGTTGGTCGCCGTTTATGTTTTAACATGTCGTGGTTCTTCTCTACTGCTATGTTTCCATAGATTCATTCTCATTTTGCATCTGGTAGAGTACTGATCAACAAGTACAAGGCGTTTTGAATTTGATTGATCTTGCTGGGAGTGAGCGTCTTTCCAAGAGCGGATCGACGGGGGAACGACTGAAAGAAACCCAAGTAAATGATCATTACTATCATATTTTTGTTTTAAACTTGTTTCATTATTCAAATTCCGCTCTTAATCCTTTATTTTCTTCATTACGATCAGGCCATAAATCGAAGTTTATCGTCTTTGAGCGATGTTATATTTGCTTTGGCAAAGAAGGAAGAACATGTGCCATTTAGAAACTCAAAGCTTACATATCTTCTTCAGGTACTTGTTGATTTCTCTGTTTGACATTTATATTACAATCATTCTAACTTTCTGATGGTTAACCAGCCTTGTCTCGGTGGAGATTCGAAGACGTTGATGTTTGTAAATATCTCTCCCGATTCCTCCTCGGCTAACGAGTCGCTCTGCTCGCTTCGCTTTGCTGCTCGGGTCAATGCTTGCGAGATCGGTACTCCTCGACGTCTAACCAATACACGACCTTAAGGTTTATGCTTGAGCCTTGCTTTTACATTGGCAAATCAGCTATCTGATAATTGAATATGAGGATGATTATGACTTAGGCTTAGTTGTATAGCAAAAGAGATCTGATTGTATTAATGAAAGCAAGATTTTTTTCCCAATTTTTGTGCCAAGCATGCTGTAAATGATCCTTCTTGTAACGGCCTAGCTCACTCCGCTAGCAGATATTGTTCTATTTGGGCTTTCCCTTTCGGACTTTCTCTCACGGTTTTTAAAACGCGTCTTCTAGAGAGAGGTTTCCATCTTCTCCCCAACCCATGTAGGATCTCACAATCCACTCCCCTTCAGGACCCAACGTCCTCGTTGGTACTCGTTTCAATCTCCAATCGATGTGGGACCCCCCAAATCCACCCCCGAGAGTCCTTGCTGGTACACCGCTTCGTGTCTCACAATCCACTCCCCTTCGGAGCCTAGCGTCCTTACTGGTACTCGTTCCTTGATATGGGACCCCCCAAATCCACCACCCTTCGGGGCCCAGCGTCCTTGCTAACACACCGCCTCGTGTCCACCCCTTTTTGGGGCTCAGTCTTCTCGCTTGCACATCGCCCGGTGTTTGACTCTGATACCATTTGTAATGGCCCAAGCCCACCACTAACAGATATTGCCCTCTTTGGGCTTTCCCTCTCGGGCTTCCCCTCAAGGTTTTAAAACGCGTCTTCTAGGGAGAGGTTTCTACACCCTTATAAAGAATGTTTCGTTCTCCTCCCCAACCCATATGGGATCTCAAATCCACATCCCTTCAGGGCCCAACGTCCTTGCTGGTACTCGTTCTCATCTCCAATCGATGTGGGACCCCCCAAATCCACCCCCGAGAGTCCTTGCTGGTACCCCGCTTCGTGTCTCACAATCCACTCCCCTTCAGAGCCTAGCGTCCTTACTAGTACTTGTTCCTCGATATGGGACCCCCCAAATCCACCACCCTTCGGGGCCCAACATCCTTGCTAACACACCGCCTCGTGTCCACCCCTTTTTGGGTCTCAATCTTTTTGCTGACACATCGCCCGGTGTCTGACTCTGATACTATTTGTAACAGCCTAAATTCACCCCTAGCAGATATTGTCCTCTTTGAACTTTCCCTTTCGGGCTTCCCCCAAGGTTTTAAAACACGTCGTCTAGGGAGAGGTTTCTACACCCTTATAAAGAATGTTTCGTTCTTCTCCCCAACCAATGTGAAATCTCACACTTCTTGTTTGCCTGATCGATATCGTCCCCCCTCCCGTTTAAGACAAAATCTAGATTGTTGAACTAAGATTAAACACTCGAACCACTATTATTGCATCGTTACGCCACATTTATATATGGATGCAAAATCGAATCGAATTATAAACAAGAACAACAGAAGAACAGTGGAAAAAAAAGGAAACTGATCCTTAATCTTCTCAAAAACTTCCACAGTTTATGCCATTCTATCCATAACTTCTTGAAGTATAGGCGTTGTCTGTTGATAGTAAGCTTCAGTTTCACTCAGATTCTTCTGCTTTGCTGCATCTTCAAGCTACAAACACACGAAACAAGAAACTTCAGCTTCAAGAATTGCAGATTTTTGTAAGCTTTTTTGTTCTTTACCTTCTCGAAGTTGTCGAATAATCGGTTTGCTAAGTCGGTGAGAGGCTGCTTCTCACCGTCTTCTGCTGCCGAAATAACATTGTCGAAATCGTAGTACATGAACGTCGATTTGAGTCGAAGATATTTCCTCACATAGTTCAAAGTATCTTTCCCAATCAAATCCGCCATAGCCAGAAGATCAAACGCATATCTCTTCAATCTGTATTTTCTCCCTTCCGTCCCTATGTTAGCTATGTAAATCCCCGTCTTCAAAAACGATCGAGTACCTGTTTTCTCGTTCGCTATGTCTGTAACAAAGAATTCATCATGAACTAACAAACACCAAACGACTTACAACTTATTCTACATGAAGAAACAGAAAGCTTACTGTTATAAACAGAAGGGATTGGCAGAGGGCCATCGAGCCAGTACTCGTTAGCAGAAGCGATCTCGACCGATGCATTGCCAAAGAGAGCGACAGATGTGAGACTGGTAAGAGCTAATCTTCTTGTCAATGAGACTTCATGAGAGGAAACCTCCGCTTGTTTCTCGAGAAGCCCCATTATTTTCGATCTCTTACGAGTCTTTTGAAGCTTCGAAAGCTTGGGAATGGCGGAGAACTTCTCCGAGACACCGTTTAAGTTCGCAAGACGAGCCATTGATGCAAAGCTTTGAAGAGAAACGGAGGAATTGGCAATAGAAAGAGGCAGAGCTTCTAATTCAGTTATCCGTTTCCCCTTTCATGGTGTCCTTTACTGTCCACTCAAAAGGATATCCTCATGGAGGTTATTTTGGTAATTTTGTCATGAAAAAAAAACAAAAATTCTTTTTTTTTTTAAATAAGTCCTTAAAAATAAATTTCTAAATTTTTTATTTTTTACCGAATAAATGTTGGTATATTTTTTAAAATTGACGAACCTATTAAAAATAAAATTAAAATTTAGTCCTTTAATTACAAAATTAAAATTAAAATATTTGGCCTTTTGGTCGATGATGTAATGTGTTCGTTGATATTTAATTTAATAATATTTTTTGATTTATTATTTATAATATATAGTTGGAGTGTCTCAATCTTGATCCATCACCATATTCTAGTTTCTTAATAATATTATTATAAAACTTATATTCAATGTAAATAATATATCATAGAAGTCAAGTTAGAAAATGGACCGAACCGTTTCGACTCGTACGAAAACCGATTCCGACCGACCGCCGGCTCAGCAACCGGCAACCGTTTTATTTCTGACCCAAAATGTAATTCACGCGTTAGGATGACGTGTCTCTCCCACTCAATCCCCCAATATGGCCGAACACCTACCAACAATAATACGCCCCCAATCCCCAATCTTCAACGAATTTTATCGTCCCCAAATTTTTCATCTCCTTCAATTGCCCTAACCCTAATTCTGGTCCTCTGATTTTGCTTTCAACTATCATTCTGATCGGATTAGTAACGCTTTTCGTTGTTGTTGTTGTTGTTCTTGTTGTTTGAGAAAATGGTATCCCCTGAAAATTCCAATTGGTTGTTTGATTATGGTTTGATCGATGACATCCCCGTTTCGGATGCGAATTTCCCAGTCACCAGTTCGAGCTTCTCGTGGGCTGTTCAACCCTTTGATGGCACCCATGATGTCGGGTAATCTTCAGATCTCTATCGATTAAGCTCTTAAGCTTGTTTTTGTTTTTTTCGTATCGAAAGCTAAATTAGGTTTTGTTTGCTTCGAATGGTGTTTTGTTTTTTGTGTTTCTTCCCGGGTTTTCGTGTACTTGCCGAATTATGGGAGGTGGAGTGGCCCTTTAATTGCCGTCCAGATTAATATTGGAGAAGATCTCAACCTGCTTTGGAACTTTTTTGGATTGAGCTAGTAATGAGTTCGGACTTCCGAGTTTTATGACTGGAAAACTCTGAGGTTTTGAGGAAAATGGTTTATAGATACTACTGGTTCTGTTTGGTGAACTATTAGGTTGTTGACCGGATTGATTTAGTGTCCACAGGGGTGATGGGTGGGATTAACAAGACGTTGGGGGCGTGAATATACCAAGAACTATGTGTTGTTGTATTTTGGTAACTGTAAGATTGTAAGGATGATTGTGCGTCTTGGCTTTTAGGTTTATATGAATTTGTATAAATGGTAGTTTCTCTGTGAGGAAAGTTTCGTATGTTATGTTGAATTCCGGTGGCATGTAGAAAGATTTGTCTTTTACTTTTTTCGACATATTAATGTAAATTTTGTTGATGTTTAGTTCTTTTTCTTTGGACATGTTATTCTAGTGCGGAAATTGATGGGTCATCGGCAGATCTGGATGGTCGTCTAGAATCTGGCTCCAAGAAGAGGTACGAGACCTTCGTTATTACTTCTTAATCTTGTCTGTTCAATATAAACAACCTTTTGACTCTTGGTAATATTTCTGCTTTGAAGTCTTTTCCATAACGATGATCTGGGAATCAATATCATTAGAAATATATTAGCTGTATTATTATTGGCACAAACAGCATGAATCGACTTTATGCAAGCATTTTAGTTAGTCATTACTTGTACAGTGAGGTCTTTTCTAATTTAAAATTTCCAGAAATTTGTATCCAGTTTATGTTCTAATCGACTTGAAACTAGGTTTACATTTTATCTTACTGCTGAAATTTAAGTCTTTGTGATCTTTTACTCCGGTCACAGCACTTTCGATGGTTACTCACTTGTCAGATATGTGTTAACTGAAGAGCATTCAGTTGTATGGCATGGATGGGAGGGAGTGATAAAGCTATGATTCTTCCTTTATTTGAACTTCAATGCAATTATATGTGAGAGTTCTAATAGGATTGTATGGAGATGATATGTAGGATATTAGTAATGGCATAGTAGTAATTAGATAGGGTGACTTAGTTATAAATAGAGGGAGATAGGGACTTTAGAGGGGAGTTCATTTTAGTGGAATTGACCATTGTGGGACTCGAGAGCGAGTTTCCAACTCGAAAGGCTATAGTTATACTGTAATTTCCCTTTGATATGGCAATTTATTAGTATCTTGTGGTAAGTGTTTGGCACCTAATAAATTGTTTGTGGCTTTTTATTATAACTATATTACATCAAGCTGATTATTCGTATTGATATCGTATCTAGTGTCCTAATCAATGTTATTTAGTAAAAGGCTAAGGATCCATTTATTTATTTTACGTCCTTTTTCCATTGTGAAATTTGGCTTACCATGTTAAGATGTTGAGTTGGTTTAACTAGGTGTAAATAGATATAGTAACAAATGAAACTAAAAGTGGGAAGGAAAATATGATATAGCATCAAATAAAGTATACTCGTTTTATGCTGCAGGGTCCGATCTGATTCATGTAGTGGATCAAGCTCCAAAGCATGTAGGGAAAAATTGCGGAGAGATAGGCTCAACGAGAAGTACTTCCTCGATCCCGAACCCCCCATTTATCTATGTTTATAACGATTGTCTGTTACCTCAACAAATCAAATTGTTATGTGCATCACAAAACAGGTTTCTGACACTGGGCTCCATTTTGGAACCTGGAAGGACACCCAAAACCGACAAGGCTGCAATTTTAGTTGATGCTGTTCGAATGGTGAATCAGTTACGTAGCGAAGCCCAGAAACTAAAGGAATCAAATTCAAGTCTGCAGGATAAGATTAAAGAACTGAAGGTACGTTTATTTCGCTTTCTTGCCAAAGACGTGCCATTATATTAGCTCGCTTTGATTGCTTTTGATGCATTTGAATGGAGAAGTCTGATAATAATATTTCATTTCTCGCAATCTTGTATAGGCTGAGAAGAACGAGCTTCGTGACGAGAAGCAGAGGCTGAAGGCCGACAAGGAGAAGCTAGAGCAGCAAGTGAAGTCCATGCATGCTCACCCTGCTGGCTTCTTACCTCCACCAATCCCCACATTTGCTGCTCAGAGTCAAGCTCCTGGCGGTAATAAGTTAGTTCCTTTCATTGGTTACCACCCAAGTGTAGCCATGTGGCAGTTCATGCCTCCTGCTGCAGTCGACACGTCACAGGACCACGTACTCCGGCCACCCGTCGCCTAACTCGGTGACCAGCTGAGATTTCCTGTAAAATTCCACTGGCAGCATCTGGTTGCTTGGGAATTTATCCTTAACTTCAATATTTATTCTGTCATTGTGGAGCAATATATATTAGTATTGGTAGTTTGTAGGGTTGTCAATTGTTTTTGGGACTGACTATCATATGTGTCATTGGATACTTGAAAGAAGAACAAGTACTATTTTGTAATTGTAAATGTGATTTGAGTGATTTGCTAAATGACTCTCTCCATTCCATGCCCTTTCCGCGTTCTCTGGTGGTGAATAGTGAAGTTGGGGAAGCCATTGCCACTGATCTTTAGCCCTTCAATTATACGTTGCACACTACGTATAATTGAAGTGTGCCACTCGGCCCACTTGATTATCACCCTACTAGCCATGTTCTACACACTTGACCATCAGCATGACTGTGCCACTCGGCCCACTTGATCGTCACCCTATTAGCCAAGTCGTGTCTCGAGATTGAGATTAGACTTGGTGGGCTATTAAGGCTTAAACTCATCTCTTCCTAGCCCTTTATTATTCTAATAGTTCTTCTTGTATTAACGTACTAATACACATACTCGAAGAAAATAAGCATCAAAATGATCTTTTCACAAACATTCTAAAGTCCACCAAGTTTAAAGAGTAAAATTTGATTTCTCTTCCTTCAAAGAAAAAGAAAAATAAAAATTCAAACTTGGATTGCCTATTATTTCCAAGACGTATGAGAAAAGTTCTCCAAATGGAATAGAATTCGTCCAAATTAAGTTCCAATTGCTGGTTTTATTATTGCAATTTGTGAACAACACAATCAATTCAAACATATAAGGCTGTTTTTGGTTTGAAAAGGTAACAACTTGTTTGAAGGACCTGTTTGAAGGACCTTACGATTGACTCTATCAATCTCCGTCTCTATCTCCTATTTCATTCTCCATTTAATATAATACAAAAGGTGAGGAACAGAGATTTAGACAGGATCAAGGACAATATAATCTCCGTCCCATTCCAATTAACGGGGAGAAGTCGCTCTCCAATCCTTCTCTATTACCCAAATAGAGATCCTCTAATCTCATTCAAGGAAAATCCCCACCGATTAAATGAAACTCGAAAGTCATGAAAAGAGAATCCAAAGAGAAAATGGAACACATCTCAGAGGCAGCAGCAAACAACATAAATGCTCATGTCCACTGTGCAACACAGTGAATCACATTCAAATGAACCATAATTTCACATCAACTCAGCGCAGCTTTAATGGCAAGTCTCTATTATTTACATTACAAGACAGCCAGTTGGAGAAGACATAATTTAGCTCTGTCATTTACAAAGGAACCATTAAATGAAACGCCATTAAAACACCATATCTACACTTCATCCATTAATGAAACTTCCAACAGAAATAAAAGAATAAACTGCAAACCAGAGAGTTGACCAAAGTTCATAGCATTACTTACCTCTCTAATCAAACAAATCACATATGCCTTCAAAATCATCCTCCACCTCCACGCCACTTTCATGGTTATTTACAGACTTGGGTTGACAACACTCCATGCTTAAGCTCTCTGTACAATTATTTACATTATCGAGCTCGGGATGCAACGACCTTGGGCCTTCATAGCCATTTACAACGCCCTTGGTTTCTGTCACCAATTTGTAACCATGCTTACCCGTTCCTTTAGGTCCGTTGCTGATAACCGACCCATTGGGACTCGCATCGTTCCCCCTTGATTGCCTTCCATTTTCAAATAGGTCGGACTTCTGGTGCAGCAATAGTTGGTCACTGTTCCTATTTAAAGACCTGAATTTCAGAGGACTAATATGATGAGAAGCAAAAATCAGGAGTTGTGTGTGAGTGATAGCAGGCGTTCTGTTCATATATAATTTACGACGACGACGTTAAGCTCATCATCAAAGCATAAAAGATTACGTTCATCGACATCTAAAATTTACCTCACCTTGTCTGTGAGATTTTAGGTAACTGAAGATGGTTAAAAACTGGAACTAGGTCCTTCGACCGAGCTTCAACCATACGAGTCGGGATCCTTTCGATTTCGGTTTCTCCTAGTTGATCTATTTCGTCACCTTTGACACCATCTCTTGCCATCACTTGAAAATATATCTGTTCATCAATAAAAAAGGGATGCAGGCATGCCAATATCAAACAAATGAGACATATATCTGGAAGAGATACGAGTCAAACAGCAAGTACCTCGGGTTTTGTCCACAGCGGAGTACGGTCAGCATGCATCTGCAGTTCCGCTTCCGAGATATACAAGTGGTGTTGTTCCTCCGTGCAAGTCTTTGCCTTCGAGACAGTGCCACTAGCTTCAAGAACAGAAGGCTTTCCATTCATTTCAACACAGTAATTTTTATTGCAATCTAAAGCTCCATTGTCACCGTATATGTCAACGTTATTATCTCGGGCCCTACGGTTTTGTTTCTGAGAAATATTCCATTTCTGGACTGCTTCAACTGCTACTCTTGCATCGAACTCAGGAACTAAGTCGAGAGCTGTGCTGGATATCGGTAAAGCTATGGCTGAATCTAAACCCACTCGCAACACGTACTGTATCATACTTCCAGTTGGAGTAAAAACTAATATGTGGTACCTAGCCTCGGACGATCCATGGTCCATATGCAAAGCATTTCCCTTGCAGTTGTGGAAAGCTGAAGCGATAGCTCCCGTAACAGAACCGATTCTACCCGTAGCAGCAGCTGCAGCACTACTAACAGTGCCTCGCCAGCCATTACTTCCATGATGTATTCTACTAACAGCAGAAAGCGTAATCGGACCTCTAGTAGCACATTCATTCTGCTTACGAGGCATGTGTAAACCAGAATCGACCAACCGAACGGTTTGTCTTGCAGGAACTACTAACCCATCAGTTCTGGTAGCAGAACTAGTAGATGGGAAATTCACCTGTCCTCCAGCAGGGTTTATAGCAAAGAGATGACTCGTCCCTCTGGACGAACTAATCATGATCCAGTTGCTATCATAGCTGAAACTGATGTCTTGTATGACCTGATAATAGATCAAAAAACACGATTACGACACTGAAAACGTCACAACAATGAAATAAAATTGCATTCCTCTTACTGCATTAGTGAAGCCTCGTTGGAGTCTGTAGAGATGGCGATAAGACGCACCAGTACTAGACACAGATGAATTCGAACTCGAACTCGGCGTAATGTTGAAAACATTTATGTTATGACCCTGAATAGAAGCTGTCACCAAGATGGTGCCGCTCGGATCAAAGCATAAAGCAGAAATAGGGCTCTTATGAGCCCGAAACTGTGTGATAACCGATTTGCTGATAATGTCTTTCACAATAACCTGATATCGAAAAGTACGAGATGTTATCACTTTAGATCTTTTTACCATCATAGCTAAATCAATTCAATTGCATAATCAATACTCAATCAGAGAAAACACAGACCATTCCAACACTATCTGCATCAGCCACATGATCTTTAAGATATCCAATACCATTCAAACCCTGAGCTCCATGTTGATGAGAATTGTTGCTATCGGGCAAGAGCTCCGAGTAATATCTCGATAGCTTCTTAATACCCTTATCACCGATGGTAACAAGGCCTGCTGCAAGTTGCTTACTCGATTCCTTCGCATAGTGAGCAACTAAACTTCCATTTAAAGAAGAATGAGATAAACTAGCAGAAGGTTTTAAGTGCTGTGGTGTCACTCGCCCTACATTCGACGCGGTGATAGGACTTCCACTATAAGCCAGCCACCGGGATCCCAGCGCAAGGGGTCCATAACCGATACCTCCTCCAGAACACAGAAATCCAGAAGCAACAGGATTTGTATGAATGATATGTTCTGTCTCCAAAGTTGTAGCATTGATGCAGTGTATCTGTGGGACAAAAGAACTCAAATTCCCAACCAAACAGCCTACATTTATGTTTAATGTTTTACAAGGACGAATAATAAGACTGCAGCTGCTCGAGTGAGCAAACGTACCTGAGTTACGAGAGAAATGGCAACAACCAGGGGACTGCATCTCACAGAATAAACAACCGATCTAAATTTGAGCTCGTGCACGTAGGTTTGAGATTTCAAGGAATAAAACCTAACAAAAGTAGGCATAAAACCGGCATCGGCTGGTTCCTGGACCTTTGGGACGGCTGCATTGCCAGAAGTTGCTATTCGATCCTGAATTTTAAAACCAGCAGTAATGGAACCATAAGCAGAAAGCACCAGCAATGGTCTACTTTCTGTAAACTTATCACCCGATCTCATCGACGGTATTGGTCTGGGCAACACTTGCATATATGAAACAGAACCATCGTAACGAGAAACCAGGTCTTGGACATTATTTGCTTCCTCAACGTCCCAAACCTGGAAACCCGAACAATAACCTAACAGAAGAACCCGTCGAACGACATTGTCGTCCCACTCTAACTTGTCAAAACCAGCCCAGTTCACCTTTATCATATAACAATGAAGCAAAGAATCAATAATCACCCATTTATCCAGAGAAAAACAAGAACAAAATGAAAAGGTGCCAACATCATACCGATCGAACTACAATAAATTGGCAAGAATTACCAAATTTATGAAACCATAAAGAACTTAGAGATTAGAACTCCTTTGTCAAATCAAGAACAGAACAAGGATGGGCTACAACGCTCATAATAAAGTGACTACACATTCCACAAACACAATTACATCGCACAACAGAGCAGCAAAAGTTGGAAAAGATCCAGCAGGACATGCGTGATGACAGAACACGTTTACATTCATATTGTGTTCATGCAAGATAAACAACTTTGTTTGAAATACAAGGCAACTAAAACCTTATTTTTATTAGGAGATTACAAATACACACTGAAAAACGCTACTTAACCACAAATTCATATGGGTTCAGCAGAAATCATCATTATTCCAACAAATTCAATGAAGAAAGCAGCCATTCATGCAAGTATTTGAATTTCATCAAAGTCCACCACATACCTGGAAGCCATTTGCTTCATCATCCTTATCCACCAAAGAAGATGCCACTGATGCAGCGGACCGTGCCACAGTCGAAGCACCGGCAGAAACAATCTTCATGTAACTAGAAAAAGCACGAAACGAACTTGATATGAACTCATGAGCACGCCCAGAGCGCGCTACGGTTCCCTGTTGTTTTACAGCTCTATCATTCCCCATCCCCAGAATCGAAGTGCAAAATAATCTACAAATTCCACTCTAATCATAACCCCACCCTGTTTCTTGTCAATCACCAGCAATTACTAAAAGGAAAGAAACAGCCCCTCTAAATTTCAACACATTCAATTTCCAACTCTCCATCTGCTTCAATCATCAGCAATCATCAGACCCTTTTAAGAACTCACATAATCAACAGAAGAGAATTCCCAAATCAATGAAACTAAATCGCCTCAATTCTGATCATGAGTCATTTGCACCAAGCAACGAAAAGGGTGCAAACCCAGTAAACAAAATCTCAATACCCACAAAAGGAATAGATAAAAGGAAGACAAAAAATCAGGGAACAACGATACGAAATTCGAAGTACCCTTTTTCTTTGCTGAAACGAACTTTTCGAACTCTTTTTAACTCCGCCAAAAGAATTGAAAATGAATCAAATAAAAACAGAAAGAAAGCTCAAATTTAAACAAGAAAATGAAACCCCAAAAGTTAAAACAATGAAATCAATCGATTTAGTTGAAAAAACAGATTCAGAAACCAGATTACAACCAAGAAATCACCGGAAAATATCTAAAAAGCGAAGAATATAAGGGAAGAAAAGCGGTATTGGAGTATTTGGATAACGGAGAAGGAAGTATTTATCTTTGTTTCAGCAAATTAAAGCGTCTCTCTCACTATCTCTCTTCGAAAATTGTTTATATCTTAATTGCGAAATCAGGAGTTGGGGTTGGCTCTCTTTTTTCTGCTGCTTTGGAAATTAAACCCTTCGCACGTCTCTTCCTTTTCTCAAGGCCATCAAATTCTCTCTCCAAAAAAATTTGTTAACTTGTTGGCCAAGGGAAGGGGAGAAGCTTCACTGCATAGTCTAATCAATGGAGGGCTGTGTGCTCAACTAATATATCTACACTATTTTATTTTCCGTTGACAATATAATATCCCTCTTTAAATCAAGTCCATGTAGGGTCGATTACGACTCGGGTCGGTGTTTTAAGTTTAGGAATGTAAACGTTAAGCTCGAGAGCTTAAGTCAAAAATTGGAAAACTATGTTAAAGTAGTGTATCTTAATATCTCCTAAAATTTTCTGTAATCGTTCAAGTCCACCGCTAGTAGATATTTCTTACTTTAGTCCTGTATCATTGTTAGCTTCATAATTTTAAAACGCTTCTACTCTAAAGAGAGTCTAGTGTTAGTTTAATCAGTGTCTCGCACTGTCTGGTGACTCGCTTAGACACACTTTTCATTATTTTATTAGCTAAATAACATCTTATTAATTTAAACCGATTATTTTGTTCCTTGTTATTAACATGTCAATAACAAAGGCTTATAATAAAGTTTGTATAATTATTTAGTCACAAAAAAAAAAAAAAACGATATAATTATATGGGCCTAGAGGCCCAATTAGAACGAGGATTTGGGCCATTGAAGGAGCCCATTAGTTAAGGAGAATTTGGGGATAAGTATTAAGTGATAAGGCAAAAAGTGGCGGTGAAAGTCACATCTCACAGTTGCGTGACTTTATCAATCTTCACATGTGAATGAGAAATCACTTTCTTTTTCATTTTCTATTATCCATTTTTGAATTGTTTTTAAGTGAAAATGTTCTTAATATCAATTATCGTTCATCTCAATTTAAAATATTAATTTCGATTATAAAAATTAGTTTATTGTTAGCCATAAATGGAAAGTTTTTTTTTTAATGGGACTTTACCGACGTTTCTTCTTAAAAACAAAAACGTTGTCAAGCCAGTCTTCACGTGTCCTTCAAATTCACACGGGCACTACTTTACTAAGTTCTATAGAATATTAGTCTCCAAAATTTGATATCATAAGTTTAAATTTTAAAGAATGTCCCTTGTTCTATTGTTAAAATTGGTTCAAATTCGAGATATGACTAATATCTAGAGACGAATCATTTTCTTACTTCTACCAAACCAATCAATAACATAGTATAGAATAGACATCTAATGGAAACATAGTTCAACTGACATAAAAGATGTATCATTGATTAAGAGATCAAATATTTGAATCTCTATAAGTCAAATATACTATTATTACATTTCTCGAGCTTTTATACTAGGTAATCTAGTATCTTTATGCATGAAGATAATCAACGATCGTTGTGGTCGGACTCTGTTATGGATTTCTGACCACATTCTCCATAAGGTCCTCTTATCTCTTCCTTCTCCGAGCTCAAGTATGGAAGGAGGAACCGAGAAGAAAGTATCAGCAGCAACAGGTTTTATTACGGGACAACTCATGATGTTCATATTGATCTACTATGCACCTCTGCATCTAGCATTAGGTAGACCTCATATAATAACTGTCGATCTATTACGCGCAACTACATCTACATTGGGTAGACCTCATACAATAACTATCCTAGCTCTACCGGCAAATTAAAAGAAAAAACATTTGAAACAGAAGAGCAAAGGAAAAGGGAGTTTCAATCATTTCTCCCCATATTTTTATTGCCAAGGAAAAGTGGATGATTTTATTACAACTATCAATGATGTATCTACTTGAACAAATGTCTAATCTTTCTTCCACATTGTCGAGTCTTAAATGATATTAGATTCAATAAATAAAAGGGCTTCACATGCATACCTATGATCATACTCTAATTTACTCCTACAACCCAAAAATGCAAGTTAGTTTAATACTAATATACTTCTCCATTCATACCTCTCTTTCATTTATGCTCATTTTCAGCATCTTTTTCTTGTGTCTTCCTTTTTTCTTCTTTACTGAGAAAGAGGCAACATAAACCGATTCGCATTCCTTGATTACATAGCAAACGTGAGCATCGTCTTTCGGAATTTTTTCAAGCAAAACTTTTGCAGATTTTTGGTCCCCAGATGCTAAGAGAGCTTGATACATCCTGCAAAAATGTCCCATGGACAGAGTAGTCACGCAAAATGGATCGTTTAGGCTCGAAGAAAACAAAACAGGTTCAAGTGAGGACTCATACAAAGGAAAGATAATAAACAATAACATCATAAGTTTACCGCAAGTAACTAATAGTATTGTGTGGGAGGCCGGCTTTTTCATATTCTTCCCAGATGAGGAGAGAGCTCTCTGCATCTTTGGCGTTGGCACAAGCACCCAGGAGAAAATCAAGGCATCTACGTGGGGGAGATAGACCGAGATCATTCTTTATGAATTGAAGCAATTGCAGGCCTGTTTCTAAATATGATGGCTCGGACTCTGCAATGAGGGAAAAAATCTGGACAAGATAACGATTTGTAAGTTAATGCTTGGAGATTTGTCTCGGATTCAAAACTCGTCATCTGGTTCGTAGTCTTTTAATACTTGGACAAGATTATGAAGGATGTACTGGCCATTTGTATAGAACCATCTATGTTTTCCTCTTAAAAGGTAAATAAAGGCACCGAATCCCATAAACCAAATTCTTCATTAGCTTTATGGCATTTTAGGGTGAGATTGAGATGAATTTTGAAAGAAATGTTTCAACTAAGTGATACTTATGTAACAAACCTAAGATCACTTATGTAACAGACCACGGATATTGTTCTCTTTAGGCTTTTCCTTTCGAACTTACCCTCAAGATTTTTAAATCGCGTTTGCTAGGAAGAGGTTTCCACTCTTATAAAAGGTGTTTCGTTCTCCTCCCCAACCGATGTGAGATCTCACAATCAACCCCCCTTCAGGGCCCAGCGTCTTCGCTGGCACTCGTTCCTTTCTCCAATCGATGTGGGACCCCACCAAATCCATCCCACTTCGAGGCCCAGGGTCCTTGCTGGCACACCGCCTCGTGTCTACCCCCTTTCGGGGAACAACCTCCTCGCTGGCACATCATTTGGTGTCTGGCTCTGGTACCATTTGTAACGGTTGAAGCCCACCGCTAGCAAATATTATCCTCTTTCGGCATTCCCTTTCGGGCTTACCCTCAAGGTTTTTAAAACGTGTCCGCTAGGGAGAGGTTTCCACACCCTTAAAAAGGATGTTTCGATCTCCTCCCCAACCAATGCGGGATCTCACAACTTCTATAAGCATTTTTTTCGAAAAAGTACCAACTAAAGCATTTTAAGTATTTTCTAGTGGTTTTAAGATTTTCAAAATCACTAAATGATTATCTAACAAAAATATCAAAAAGTGCTTTAAATGGAGAGTCGTACATAACAAATATAATGGGAAGGGAATAACAAACCTCATCAAAAGCAACTCCCATCATCACTTCATCATTACAACATCTGTAACTGAGCTGCTTCAATAGATCGACAGTCGAACTACCAAAAAGAAACAAACAATGAGTTTCTTTCGTGGGAGACGAGAATAAATCTAAAACAAACCATCCAAGTACGCAAAGAAATTCCATAGATGAACCTCAGATCATTGTGTTTTACAGAAAACAAGAGAATTCTGCGACAAGAATCTATCCAGACGTCGAGATCATGATGCAATTCACCAAGTAACTGAAACATTCTGTTCATCGGCCAATCGAATGGATAGTGCTCCTAGAGACAAAGGGGAAATACTCTTTAGTTGACAAAATGAGAAGAAGTAATAATCATTCATTACAGACGTTTAACTTACAACAAGACTGATGACAGCCTTGGGCTCCAAATTACATCCAGCTTGTTTCATTTCATCATAAATTTTCAGGGCATCAGCTATTTGCGCATTTGAAGCAAGAGCAGAGACTAGCACACTTCTAATTTCATTCAAGTTCTTGACTGGTATTTCTTCATCTGATATAACCTACAAAAGATTAAATGATATCTAAATAATCTTACATTGTACACTTCGGCCAACCCTTATGAAAATCTTTATAAGAATATAAACACGAAGATCAAGATCAAGTACCTGTTTTGCCTTCTCAAATTGTCCATGAGCAGCATATGCATTTATAAGGGCCATGAAAATATGCTTTGTCGCTTGAACTCCAGAACTCTTCAGCTCTTCATAGTACTACAGGAAGATAAGCGGCTTCAAAACTTTATTCATATAATGCTTGGCCTTTATAGTTTAAAGAGGGTGAATAATAGTTGAATTTAAAAAACAACATCTTCAGTGATTAGTACAAAACATGGTTTGTTAGGCATTTAGGTTAGTTATATGGGATAGATGCTGGCAGTTTATCACAGTCCTCTAACTGTGAAGAAGGAGTTTGCTAGGCGGGGTTGGAACTTGGAATACTATAGATAAAAGTAAGGAATTTGAAAGGAAGAAGCAAGTAAATGAACAAAAAATGGTAAAGATATTGTAGGTGCAATAGTATAACCTCAACGTTACCCATGCTGAAATGTTTGAGAAACAAACTTCTCTTGCAATGCATAATTGTAAGTCAAATATAAATGAAAATAATTGAATAAAATTAGATTTATCGAATAAATAATAAAACTGAAAATCATGATACTCAAAATTTTTCTTGTCAGACCAAATTTGCTATACAAAAATTCAAATATCTATAATGCAGAACTTCATAAGAACGCTAGCTAGCTGTGATTCAAAACTATGATGAACATGCTTGATCACCTTTCTCCACTTCCCTCAACAAATAAAATTTGACTTCAATGTGTTTTATCCTATGTAAAACAGGCATTGGAAGAAATAATAATAGCATTAGCAATCTAGGGCACGTTTTCTGAACATGTCAGTTTGACCTTTGTTCAAACCAAGTGAAGAATCAACAAAAAGATGTTACATTGCATTTTCCACTAGACTTTTATTCTCCCTACCATTTTAGGAGGATTTTAGTATGTTAAATACTTCAATATAGACTAGGTTTCACCATCCTTGTATTCAAGAAACAAAAGTAACATTCACTATCATAGGTAATAATTGTTTTTTGGGGCAAAGCCACTTATAAATGAAAATTGAAAGATATTAGGCATATGATATCAAAAGTGTTTTCGAATTCTTGTTACACGTAAAATTAGACATAAGAGTTCGAAAACTTCTGTGGTAATAGTTATTTTTTGGGGCAAAGCCTCTAGTAAATGAAAATAGAAAGAAATTAGGCATATTGTATCAAATGTGTTTTCTAATTCTTGAAACACAAAAATTAGGCATTAAGTTTGAAGAATTCTGTGGAAATAATTGTTTTTTTGGGGCAAAGCCACTTGCAAATGAAAATTGAAAGAAACCAGGCATATGATATCAAAAGTGTTTTCTAATTCTTGTTACACGTAAAAATTAGACATAAAGTTTGAAGAGTTCTGTGGTAACCTTGATAATATCCTCCTCACATTCACAATAGCTGATCAAATAGCTGAAAGTCTTGGAATCTGGTTTTACATCCGCAAGTTCCATTTGCTTGAGAACCATCAATCCATCAGAAGTGTTCTTCTGCAGAGTACTTGGAAGAGTTAACATCGTCCAATGTTTATATATTAAATAAGAGAATGAATGTGTAAAATGAAACTTTTATATTATGAGGACAGAAAATGCACAAAGTACATTCACAGGTCAAATTTATGTTATAGAGAAGGGAGGAGGGACGACCATAGAACTGAAGAAGGTACCTCTCGGAAGTATCCGGCCATGATAGCATTGTACATGCTAGCTGTAGGAGTAAAGTTCATTTTCTCAGATTCCTTAAGCATGTCATAGGCACCATTAAACTGCATAAAGCAAAATTAAAATTTGGTATCCATGAAAGTTCAATTTTTGAAATGCAATACATTTGAGCACATAAAATAACAATAAAATGAACATGAAAACAAAATTTAAGTAAAAAATTACGTCTTTCATCTTGATGCACAGACTTATCATTCTCCTGAACACTTCACTATCCGGCTTCAGGTTGTGGCGACATATGAGTGAATAGACTTGATGAACCTTGGCAATAAGCACAGCCAGGATAATAATAATAAATAATTGTTATTGGTAATAACACAGCGATGATAACTGAACTGAAATGAGAAATAAGGAAATCACATGGAAACATACGTGCAGAATCAGTTGCACTGCCACAAAAATGGATAAAAAGATAAAATCTCACTGAAGTTCATTGAGATCTTCAGTAAAAATAAACAATATATAGAGAATACGGCCAAACAACATAGGAATTTTAAACTAAACATAGAGGCCAAACAACATGGGAAATTTAAATTGTTTGTGTATGACAAACTTTCCAGTCTGAGCTAATCAGTCTGCTACTTAATCTTCCCTCTATTTCTTTCTTGCTAATGTTCCCTCTCTTCACTACCCTTCACCATTTTGGCAGGCGTGCAATCCCCTGTCATAGTGAAAATGAATGCAGAATCCCAAAATTGCATCGAATATAATAAGGACCAGTCCCCTACAACATTTGGTATTAGGTAACTCATAGAATATTTAATATCCTAAATAATTGCTCATTATGATTTGAACTAGTAACCTCAAAAGATATCAAGACACCACTAATCACTGGCCAAACCTAGTAGCTGCCACATTGCCTTTTATCATGCAGGATAAATACAAAAATACAGTAAACCATATCATCACAAATTATTAAAATTCAATCTTATTCTTTCACCTAAGGGATATAAAACAAAAAATAAAACAAAATAAAATAATGGAACTTCTGTCATAGGTCCTTCAAGAACGCAAGTTCAAAATATAAAGTGCAAATATCAAGATAATGAGAAGCAAAAAACCAAAAGAAGATGTGAATGGAAGACACCACATGACATACAATACTAATTTAACTTCAAATATTAGTTAAAAATAGAGAAGACAAAACACTTACCAAATTAAACTCACAGCCTTCATCCATAGCATGTAAAATGGAGTGCAAGACATCTGTGGATGGTGTGAAATCTGCATCACACATTTCATTTGCTATATCAAGAGCCATATGCACCTACATCAGATTTAAAAAGAAAAAAGCTAATTTCAAAGCAGTATCGAAACTGCACCCAAGATATTAATAAGACAAACAAATTTAAATTATCTTACTCTAAATAAGCAAAGGTTTTTGCTGTAACTTTAATAAGACAAACAAATTTAAATTATCTTACTCTAAATAAGCAAAGGTTTTCGCTGTAACTTTAATAAGACAAACAAATTTAAATTATCTTACTCTAAATAAGCAAAGGTTTTCGCTGTAGTTCAAAACAAATTTATGATTATCAATCTTCCCCCAGTACCTTACCTTAAGTGAACCACAACAGTAACAGATGAGCTTCTCATATGAAACAGATGAAGGCTTGATGTCCAATTCCAAGTGCATGCTCTTGAACTTAGAAACCATATCCTCAATCTTCCACGTAACAAAAAAAAAAAAAAGTGAAAGATATCAATGATAGAATACAAAAGAAGTTATTCCTTTAATAAAACCTTGAAGATCCATAAAAAAAGTCTTATGCATTGTCTAATACCCAGACAACTACAGAAGGATACAACTGCAGAAAGATCTACATGCATGTACTGCAAGCAATCGTTCTGAGTATGTAGAAACCCTAATAAGACTTCATGATAACTTGACAGAAGAGAAGCCCTCGGTCTCAAGATTTCAACATTGCATTGGACATTTATAAAGACCAGAAAAGAATAAATAAAAGCAATCTGCAAACCCTGCTGAATGGTGATCATTAAAAGAACCACTGCTGCTAAATCTACTTCGACCTCTCTAATCAATATGGCTGCCAGCTTGATAAGTATTTGACCAATCCGATTTTTTTTTTTTTTTTTTTTTTTTTT
>NW_019268524.1:4886456-4888733 GCF_002738365.1 Cucurbita moschata
TTTTTTTTTTTTTTTTTTTTTTTTGAGTTAACAAAAATATAGGGGTAAGAGATCAAACCTTCAACTTTATTGAAGGTAATAGGAGACTTTAACTGTTAAGCTACGTTCAAATTAACCAATTTGAGTTGTAGGATAAAACCTTCAAGAAAGTAAAATTCTTTTTATAGTCTATAGTTAACATGCACTTTCTAGGAAGAGCATTAATACTCTTTACAGAGTATTATGAGCCATTGTACAGGGTGATTTTCCATGGAGGCTATCAAAAAGTAAAGTTATTTCCATACGACCTTGGTCATGAGAGCATCAACACCCAAGAGAAGATCCAAGGGAGGAATCCATCTCTTTCTCTCTCTTGAGTAGGAGAGTTGTGCACAAAAAAGATTCAAAGAGACAAGAACATCTTTTTACGAGTTGAACTATTGAAATCAAATACAGTCTGTATTCAGTTGGGAGATGATCCTTCCTAGCAATATGAATTTTCTCCTATCCTTGTGTTATAAAGACATCTTTTTTAAAAGGAAAAAAAGACCCTTAGACTACATAATAACTGGGTGTTCTCCAGGCTTTGTTGTAGAAGCAAAACAACAGGGCTTTCAACAATAGAGGTTGGTTGAACTTTTGATAAACCACACTTTTGGTCTGCGAATCATGCGCAAACTTCCGTTTCTGCTGAAGAAGGTGGCAGACTTCTTCATTTCAGTTTTTTTTTTTTCAGCAGTATTTTAGGAAGGGAGAAGCCTATTGTCAATGAGATTCCTCCGCACTTGAGTATAAATAGAGGGCCTTGTACTATGGAAAATAGTGTGTGAGCAGTGAGTTTACTTCCCCTTGAGCAGAAAAAGAAAAACAACAGCAAGAGAGAGAGAGAGGGGTACAAGGCTTCTTCTCCCTTTCCAGTTTTTGTTTCTCTTTTATGATGTGTGGTTAAGTTTTCATTTTTTATTCAAGGGTGAAACATTCCAATTATAATTTTGTTCGTCTTTGAGTTGAATAGGAGTCTTCTTTAATTCAAGTTTTTTTCTTTTTTTATTGACACCTTAATTTAGTATTGATCGTTCTATTGTTGTTCAAAAGTTTGTGATCCACAATTGTCATGAATGATTGAAATTGGTAGCAAGGAATTGGCCTGTGTGTAATTGTGGTTTTTCCGTTCTACTTGGCTAGCATAATAGGCTCTAGAGAAACAAGGAAAACAATTAATAAAGTTGTAGCTATCTCAATTAGTTAATTTTGAATCAAGTTTTAAGACATTTTTTCTTGGTCCTCTGTGGTGCATTCTTTGTAAGAGTACATCTAAAGACTTAGGATCATGACCTCGGGATTGTCAGTTTGCTCACTCTATCTAGGATAGCTATTTTCAGTCGTTTGGTGTTAGCTATACATCAGACTTTTCACGATAAGGATTGGGTTCTTATATACAAAGGAGGAGTGCAATACTAGGATGTCGGAGATCCTCTTGCAATTACCCTTTCGTGGGAAGGGTAGGGTTTTGTGGTAGGCTGACTTATTTGATTCTCTTTAGGGTCGGTGCCCTGAAAGGAACAATAGTGTTTAGAGACATGGAGGTTTTAAAGAGCAATATGACAATACGAAAATAAAAAAATGACTTGCAAAATAAAATTTTGAAAAAGAAAAAGAGCAACCACTTCTAAAACAATCAAACTGCCTGAAAAGCAGAAGTGCCTGAGAGATTTGTAGACTCAAGGAAATTACCAGCACTATTCATGGGAACCTCACCGCTAAATTTGGAATGCTGACAACATGATTATATATAAGGTAAGGGATATTCTCTGCTCCATTCCCTGCAGTTTCAATTCAGCAATACAATATGGGTACGAAGATGATAAGATATTTATGCAATAATGATGAGCATATCACGACTATTAAACCAAAAACACAATTCTAGCCGAAGAAATGTGATCTGAGCAGAGTACAATAAATAAAGATGGATAATATCAATTGAAGAAAGTCAAATAAATATAATACCCATGCAAACATATTTAAATGTTATTAATCACTAGTGAATAACATGTTAAAAGCCTAAGATATTCCTCATCTTTTACTATAAGATGGAACTTTGTTAAAAAAAATCCTTATTTATTGGAACTTCAAATATTATTTAGTGGGATGTATTGATGGGTATTTTTTAAGTTTTTACAAAATTGACATTTGTTTGATTCTAAAAATCAATTCTTTTCCACAGTACCACCCAAACCATGTCCTCTTCACATTCCCTCATTCACACCACCCAACCCACCACTCCCCCCCCCCCCCCCC
>NW_019268524.1:4889383-4931962 GCF_002738365.1 Cucurbita moschata
CCCCCCCCCCCCCCCCCCCCCCCCCAATTTGACTAACTGACTGCTGCTACCATGCCACCCATGGAATGGAAATATATGCACATCGATCTTCCATGAACGATAAGCAGCCATAAATCATCAAATTCGATAGTAAGTGTCAAGGACATCATGTTTGCATCACTGAAGCAGCTAGGAATAAAGCCGTCTCCATTTCAAAAATTCAAAAGGTGTAAAAGAAGTTACTTTTTTCTTATTTGGAAAGTTCGATTCAATTGCTAATTTTAATATATCTCTGCTTCATCCAGATATGCTCCTAAACAAATATATGACAGCTTCAAATTCTTTGGACAAAAAAAGTTTACAGTAATCATCACATACCAGAAGTTTTCAACGCCACAAGCAACTTCTCTGCAATAGAGTGAAGTAATAATCTCCCTAAGCACTTGAAGACGTTAGCTGCGAGTACAGTTGACGAAAGTTTTGTGATGTCTACAATTTCCAGCATCTGCAAAAGTTCCTCCTTCTGCTCACATTCACAAAGGGCCAACAAATAATTTTCTGTAACCACAGGTTCCAAATTGTTAACCAAACAGATTGATCTCCAAAAATATAGATCTATTTGTAAGACATATGCTTCACCAAAAACATGACAATAGCTTATCAAAAAAATCAAAACATTGTGAACGCATATTTCAAATCCATCATGACCTGTAACTAAGTAGTGATCTGACAAGTGATTGGAGAGAAGTCAAGTTCTGAGTGAGCATCTAGAGAGATTATGAGAAGAAATCTAGAGAGATTATGCTTTTGTCATTGTGGGTAACAGAAGCTGGGGAAGTAGAAACTTTCTGATCTTCCTCTTCGTAGTAGTCCGTGATTGATAAACAAAGAAAAGTTCAGTCAATCTCTTTAAAGCAATAGCTATAACCTTTATCCAGAAACAGTGATACAATGAAACCCACAGTGGACGCCAAAGGAGTTGTACAATACAGTTTTTTCCTATTATATATTTCTTTAACTTAGCTATTTAGTTTTCACTGCAAATACTAGACAAAAATCCAACTTCAAGTTCCACCAGGGGAGGTTCAAATCCCCACCATTCATAAAACTTTAAAAGTCACAAAACTCTCAAATTTAACTCTGAATTTAAATAAAATTTCTAGCAATTGTCCTACGTCATAGCCGACCCTGTTGTTAAAAAGAATGTTAAAAAGAATTTTGAGGTACTGTAGATCACCTCTACTTTAGCCAGGGGATATATAATCAGTTAGGAATATTAATCTTTTAGGTATTTTCCATGGGTATAGAAAGAGTTGGGAGAGAGTCTGACTATATACATCACTTTAGGCTGAAAATACCAAGGAGTTTTGTTATTCGCTATCATTCTTTACTTATGCTGTTTAGAGATCCTTCTGATTATCTCTGACACAAACAGACCCAACCTCCCTTCTTATTCATGCTAATTATCAACAGGTTGTTTCTTATCTTAAAAAATATATAATTTCCACAGAAAGCAGAACTTCTCAATCGTTTATTTAAATGCAAGAGGACAAAAGGGTTCAGCAGAAAAAACCGATGCATCTGAAAATTGTAGGACGTACCTTGTAAACTGTACTTGTCCACTCCATCATGGGCTATAGCATGCTCACAGAGCTCCTGAATTTTTTCTACATCATTGATTTTAACATAGAACAACATCTCATAGTAACCCAACCTTGAATTCGAGCCTGGATTTCCATCCTTTACAGCCTCACAGAAAAAATTAAATTCTTCCATCATGTCCATGTCAATTAAATATGTAAGAACTGGACCGTAAGTTTCATCTTCTAACTGAAAACCATGTTCTTTCATTAATTTAAATAGCTGATAAACCTTTGCAATCTGTTCCAATACAACCTCCAAGTCTTTACTTGTCTTAGCCTTCTCTAAACATATATCTATCAGTGCATTGTATTCTTTCACACCAGTTTCTCGTCCCAATTTACCAAAGACTTCTAAAGTAACATCAGTCCCCAGCTTCTGTGCACAATTTCTAACCAATTGATTAAACCTATAGTTTTGGCTATTTTTGAATATCCATTTTTGCTTTCTTTCACGAGATATTTCTCTGCGACGCAATGATATGCTATGATTGGACATGTTGGAAAACCATGGTATGTCTAATAATTGTTTCAAAGAGTTCTCATCACCATTTTCTTGTGCATCAGGAGACCTAACAGATGAGCCTTCTGCAAAAGGAAATAACGCGTAGGTAAAGCAGTTTACTTGGCAAAGAAACAAAAAACTACATTCAGATTGAACCATAATTGAAGGCAAGACTACAATATAAATCATAGCACTTGCATGAAAGTACAGATAAAATAACTCAACCAGATTGTATAACTGGACAGGAAATAAGTTCAATTGTTCACATTCCCCTCGTTCTCGGTACGATGAAATAGGCAACATAAAAATTTGAAACGTGAGATCCAAAAGGTGGCTGTTAAAGAAACCACTCTGATATTTTCAAAGTAACATATCCCTATTGTTTTATCAACAACTTAAGAATAAAACTACGTTGTGATGAATTCTAAAAATATTCAGAAGCAATTCCTACAACGAACATTCAATAACACGTACCGCACAGAATGGAAGATATGGCCTTGGTTAAATGCTTCATAGAATCCCCTGCATTCAAACATGATCTTTTGAGAGAATTAAAACTTGATAAATCAAATATCATTCACACATCAGTCCCTTCACTGCAAATGAGAGATAACTACAATAAAATTCATCTTCAGCTTAAAAAAAAACACTAAACCACCAAAACTAAGGCAAAAATAAGCTTTGATTGGAGATAATCTACAGCCCGATTACTGAAATAACAAAAAACAAGATGAATACATAATCAAACATCATAAAACAACATGCATACCAGACCCTGACGGCTCTTCTAAAATGAGAGCAGGAAATTGAACGTCAGAGTTTAGTTTCTGGGGAAGCTTCTTGGAGTTCGCGGACTTGATGGATCGTTTATCGAAGGCTTTGGAGAGAGAGGTGCTAGGAGAGAAGGGATCGATAGCGGAGACGTAGTTTTTGAGAGCTGCATCTTGGGGATTCTGTGAAGGTTTTGAAGCTATAATGGCGGAGCGGAATAGAGAGCTTAGATTTTTGGATTTGGACGGCATTTGAGATTCAGATTCCGAAAGCTCTGCAACTTCCCGGCCTCGGGCGAACTGAGCTGCGCCGCTGTTTTGTGGGGTTTATGGTTTTATCGGCGACGGCAACTTCCGATTACCGCTGGGTTCTGAAAAGTTACATTATTATTATTATTTTTTAATCTTATTAATATTATTTTCAAATCTTATTATTATTATTATTATTATTCATTTTATTATTATAATTACGAGGCTGTATTAATTAAAAAGCTTTAATAATACTCTTAAACATTTAAAAAATAAATAAACTTTATTTTAAAAATATCTTTAAACTTTTAATAATATTTTAAAAATATTTTAAATTTTTTTATAAAAATTATTAAATATTGGAAATATGTTATTTAAAAGTAATTTTGAAAATTAAGGATATATTTGAAATACTTTTTCCATATTTTTTAAATTATTTATCTATTTTAAAAGATATATTATTAATATATAAAATATTAATGTTTTGCACCAAAAACTGAGTGAATTTTTTTTAAAAGTTGGAGTATTTTTTTATTTTTTATTTTTTTAATTTAAAAGGTATAATTAAAAATTTTGAAAGATTAAAAATATTTTAAAGACAAATTACAAAACTTAATTTTTATTAATTCAGCTATTTTTTTTTTAAGAACCTTTGAATTTTTTTATTTTATTTCCTATAAATCTATAAAACTATGAATTTTCATATTCAAACATATGAATTTTCAATATTGTACCTAACAAGTCATTTCTTCACCTTCTCTTTTCGGCATGGTCCAGACAATCAAGCTAGCATATCAAATCATGGGTTCTAATTCCCAACATTGGAAGAGGCAAGTGAGTCGGTTGGTAGAATTGCATCATCTAACATATAATAAAAGCACACTTGCTTTTCTTGTTACACACTCTGCTTGTTAGTTGAAGCACCTGTGTGTTCTCATCTAAGAAAGATGTCCAGTACTCGCAAAGCGCACTTGTGAAGGACCAACGACAAGCTATATAGAGGATATTAACTATTCAATCGGCCTAATATAAAATCTAACTCCCTCTCCCACAACTCAAATTCACTCATTTTAAGTCATTTACCATATACCTCGACCTTTATGGACCCGATAGCAAAAAAGACTGCATATAATGTAACGTTTATTAAGAAGTTAGTTGGTTCGACAAATCAGAAAATGTAACTGCCTATTCCAGACTAACCAAACACATCAAAAAATCAAATGCAAACGACTTAAAACTCATGAGATAGCAAAAGGGTTACTTTCTAACATCCGTGAGGGTCTAGGCAGCTAGTATGTACCTCAACTATTCTCACGAGACAATCAACTAAATCTTAGATACCTCCGCCATGACTTGAATTCATTTCCTTTGAATCCGCTTCCTCTGCATTGACATGTATAGATCACAGTAGCCAAAGACTATATAATCAAAACCAAACAATCACAACTGCAGCAACCAATGGCCAGTAGCAGACAACTGAATCCATAAGAAATGAACTATAAATGGCCAAAGAGTTCAAACACCACACAAGCAACTCAGCTACCGCAGTACAAAATCCTAAGCACCTCAACCAAAACGTGAATCCTTTTCAAGTCCTTCACTATATACATTGAACTTAATTGATCACTGTCGCATAAGACTATTTATAATATAACTTTGATAAAGTAACATCAGTTCGAGAAGTCAAAAAATGTACCTATTGTTTTTAGATCAAATGAACACACTGGCAGATGACATGAAATAAAAGAGTTCCTTTTTCCTGGTTGAGATATGCTACTCGTCGTCTTTGTATGGGTACTCTTCAGGAATTTGCTTCAGTAATTTTACTTGTAATTCGAACATGTCGTCTCCTCTCAGCATGTCTCGTAGCCATGTTACTTCTGTTTTCATGGACACCTGACCCAACACCACAACACAATCAGAAAGTAACAAAATATCAGCCTCCAGATTTATAAGATCAAAGAAAAAAATTTATCTTTTAACCTTTCAATTTAACTAATCAAGTTTTCTTTTAAAAAACTTTAAAATGAAGACGATTGCTTACAATGTGGGTTCTTTTAGTTGTGTAAGTTAGATTTTCTAAGGAAGATTTGAGGAGTTTAGGATATTTTCCTCATTGTGAATATTTGTTCCATTTGTTGAATTCTGTGCCAGTTCTTAAGTGATTTGTCAATTTAGTTTTACGTAGACTTTAACCTTTTAAGTTCAAAGTTTAATATAACAAAATAAAAGTTCAAGGTAAAATTAAAAGTAAGGATAGAAATTAAATTTAAGATGTCGTAGAGTAGAACATTTAATGTATTTTGTACAATCATATGGCAGAAACAGTACCTTCACAAATACAGTTAATGTCCACTTTCATTTTAATGTGTTAGAAAGCAAGAACTTTTATAAATCTACAGGAACCGCATTTGGGAACCCTGTCTTGAAAATGATTTTAAAACACACAAATTCATATAAACCAAGTTTTGAAAAGATACCTCAACATTTTTCATGTTTACAAATTCAATATTGATCTTGATTATGAAGACTGAGTATTAAAAAACGAAATAAAATAAAAAATTTCCCCACAAAGCAAAGTGGGAGCTTAAGAAAAAGGCCTTGTAACATAAATGTTTTGCAGATCATGATTTTGAAGCCGAAGGAAAAACATTTTCTCCAAGGAATAATATGAAGTCGAAGAAATGAAAGAAACAAATTGAGAAGAACAAAATCAAGGAGAGCCATAATGGTGGGTGATAATATTAAGCAAGATTAAGAAAACATGCAGAGAACTCACCATCTCAAGTGCTCCTCTGATGACTCCACTTAAGATGTTGCAATAATGAAGACCTTGGCAAGTATCAGGAAGCTCAACAAAGTCTACTAATGGATTGTCCTCCAGAACAATACTGCAGCATGTGCCTTCAGCATCCCAGTTGGTCACCGTTGCATTCACCCCCAAAAACATTTTTAAACCGACCTAGTAACAAAAACCATTCCAAATGAACAGTAGTCTAGTCAATGTCATGTAGAAAACAGTAAGTATTACCATTTTAGTCCTATGATTAGTTTGCGTGAGGCTGCAATAGTTCGGATGTCTTTAAATGTTTCAATTTGGTCATTGTGGTTTTGTTAAATTTCTGAAAACATCTATGGATTGGCAGTTGTCTAATGTGACATGTTTTCTTTGGCAAGAGGCATGGTGATGGGTTGGTGTCCAAAGAGGATGTGCCGTGCAAGAAAACTGTTAACATTTATCGAATCCAAGGATGTTATGAGCGTTCTAATCGAACCATGGACAAAACTGAAACCAAACACAATCATTTAAAAGAAGAGAAAGGGCTCTGAAGCCTGATAGGTCTCAAAATGACTATTGCCTCATGCAAACAAAGGAACTGAGCTGTATACATATTCATGAGCGTTTTCCTTAACTAATTTCATGAGACAGCCACGTAGCCTTACAATATTTGGTTGTTAGCAAACTCATAGAATTTTAATACATGGGTAGGTGATAAACATGAGTTTTCAAGAAAATAATCTAGTATCCCCTGCTCTTAAAAAGGATTGGAACTCTGATTTCACACGGTATATTCTAGGCCAAAATACCAGATAAACCAGAATACCCAATCATGATTGCTGCTACTGTCTAATATATATACCCTCACCCAAACAGATCCCTAACAAAAACTTATACTTGTGTCCGCAATTACTAGATAAGGCCCAGACTCAGCACATTAGAAATGCTCACTCCCACTCCCAATAACCAACTACTCATTACCTTTTGCTACCTTGCTCCTCTATAGGTAAAGTGAACCGAGGGACAAACATTCTTATCAAGACCTCCCATATAAGAGAAATCTTGCTTAATGGTCAAGTCATGAACATGAAATCCAGTGGAAACAAAAATTCAAATGGACGTGTAGTTAAATCCATTCTAGCTAACTGCAAAAGGCCAGTTGCATCAGACTATATACACTGTAATCAAACGCTACCCCTCAATTGCAGGTAAAAAATTTGTCTAGTGCCAAGAGTAGCAGTGTTCTTACTCACGAGGCAAACCAAAAGTGGTATAGACCAAATTAAAGTTTTTTAATTAAATGAAGATTTATTTTTATATTTGTTAGTATCTGAATCAGCTTACGCACACCTAGACTATTCTCACGAAATAACCACCGACCCTATTACATTTGGGTTCCAAAGTAACTCATAGTATGTTAAATCTTAGATAGGTGGCCACGATGATTTGAACTCATACTCTCTTAGCCTTTTTATATTAATACAGTAAGTAATAAACATGTCCTCGAGTTCGGGTGGTAAGGAGAATCTATCAAGTGCTTCATACGGAAAAATATCAGCAACATTGAAAATGGGATTAATATGTAAGTCAGAAGGAAGCATGATCTTATAAGAGTTGGTATCAAGACGTTGTAAGATTTTGAAAGGTCCAAGCTTGTTAGTTCTATGAACCAATTGGCAAACGAGACTTCTTAAGATGAACCTTAACCAAATCGCCCACTGCAAGGTTAGTAACTCGTCTTTTTCTATTAGCTGTCTTCTTGTAGTCCAAGTTAGCTTTTTCAACAAGTTTGAACATCCTTATGTAGCTCTACCACACGTTCAGCCATTTATTCCATTTCCACATGACGGTAAATTAGAAAGATCCACAGTTAACCTAGGAAGTTTAGTAATATACTCTCTCCAATGGAAACTTCCCTGTGGATCCGTTCTTCACATGATTGAAGGAAAATTCAGCTTGTGCTAAGGAAAGGCTCCATTATTTGGGATGTTTTCAGCAGTAAGACGGTGTATAAGATTCCCCAAAGATCAATAAGTAACTCTGGTTTGGTTATCTGTTTGTGGATGGCTTGTGGTACTGTATTTGAGAGTAGTATCAAATTTCTTCCGGTGTTTGCAGAAAATGACTAAAAATTTTGATGTCACAATCCGAGAATGTTGTTTTAGGGATTCCATAGAGACACACGAATTCCCTCGAACAGGTTAACATATACAAGGCACCATTAGTCTTTTTTGCAAGGAAGTGTCACTTTACTAAGCCTGTCCACCACTACAAAAACTGAATCAAACAGTCTTAGTTCGAGGGAATCCTCAGACAAAGTCCATAGACAATTCCTCCCATGTAGATGCTGGTATTGGCAGAGGAATGTAAAGTTCATCATTGCTAGGAGTTACCTTTTCTATTTGACAAATAAGGCAACTTTTAATAAAATTCCGAACATCTTTTAGAAGCTGTAGCTGAAAAAAAAAATTGGATGAAACGAATTCCATGGTTTTATCCCTTCCAAAATGATCTCCCAATTCTCCTGAATGTAAATCTTTGATTGCTGATTATCAAATGGACATGTGGGGCAAGTACAATTGATCCCCTTTGAGTAAAAACCCATCAAGAAGGCGGTAATCATAAGAGTTAACATTATTAGAACAGTTGGTTCATATATCATGAAAATCACTATCATTTTGTTGGTGTATTCATGAAGTTGAAGAAGCCCTCCACCCTTTTTATCCAATCAAGGAAGGTTTCAATATCCAACTTTCTATTAAAACTCAGGAGATCAACTTTTATTTTGTAATCATTCGTTTCTCCAGTTTTCTGGTTGTTTGTTCCCCTTCTCCTTCCATCATCATCACTGTCACTGTCCTCTTCTTCATCACTTAAATTATCAAGATCTTGGCAGTGTCTTATTCGGTAACTTGCATTCTTGGTGGTTCCTGACGAATGATTTGTAATTCTTGATTGTTTATTGGAGGCTACTGATTTGGTGGTGGTGTGTTTTTTCTTTGTTAGCCCAAGTTGTTGTGTCCTCTGTTTTCTTGAATTTGCATGTGATTTTGGTTAACCAAGAATTGATCCAATTTTCTAGCAATGATTCCTTCATCGTTGATGTTTATGAGAGGACGGTTATTACCTCCACCACTTTGCCCACTCAAGATGTATCTCCCCCCGTTGGATTGGCCAGCTTCTTTCCAGCCATCAAACCAAAATCTTGGAAATCTTAAATCAATTTGGTATAGACCAAATTATAGTTTCTTTTTTTATAAGCAGATTTTGTCCCGCCAAGTACATAACAACCATAAATTTATACACAACAGGACTGGACAAACAACTTAATTTTAACAACAAATTATCCACTGTAAAAACAAATAAAAGGAATTAATACAGTGAGTAATAATACAAAAAAAAGACGTGGATAGAACCAACCTAACGAGAGTTTGGTCAAAGTTTCCTAAATCGAGTAGGGTTTTGATACTAATACGAATATGTATTCAACTACAACCTACCTTTGCAATCACATCAGCTGTCTCTTTGAAGTCCACACATCTAGAGATATTAGATTTTGCTAGAAACTCGTCAATCAACCGGATTCCAATATTATAGCCCCTGAACAGTAATTGAAGAAACAATCATACCACTGAATCTAATGTGTGTTGGCACAAGGAGATTAAGTTTGCGCACAAAAGAGATTTTCATTTTTTTATCAATGAAAGTTGAAAGTATTGAAAAAAAAAATATATGCGAAGTATGTACTCGTCATGCACACTATTTCCTTTTAATAAATAAATAAATAAACCGACTTTCTTACAGAAGATAAAAGCACAGAATACAAGAAAAAAACATTAAAACTTAATAAATAAAAACACCCAACCAAATAGGAGTATCATTCCCATGCATACTATTTCATTTTCATAGGATAATTGTCTGACACTACAACATTCAATTATGAAAAAAATAACATTCAATTACGAAAAAAGTATGTATTATTTTATCTTAGGTAGGTGGTCACTAAAGAGTTTGAACTCGTTCTCCCAAAATCCCTTTGTGTTTTTTCACATGCCCCAATAGATTAGGTCAATCCATAGTGGTTCTCATGCACATTTAAACTCGCGAACTAAAATTCGAGCACAGTTCATAATAGTAAAAAGCATTAAGCTTCTGCAAGACTCTTATGGAACGAATGTAAGGAAATTTGCAAAATGCAAGTCATTTCAGTTTACGTTAGAACGCTTTGTATACCACAGAGGTATGAATTTCCGTACACATTCTTTAATGGCCTTCGGCTCCACATGAGGTTATACAAAGATGAGAGCCAATGAAAAACCAAATAAATCATAAAACAAAGACAAAAACTAAACTGGTAATTCAGACCCATCAATCATTCACCAAAAAAAAAAAAAAAAAAGTAGTTCTCTGGGAAAAAAAAATGCAGAATTCTATGTTCTGAAAAGGAAAATGGATCAAAGAGCAAGTGAAGTGGAGTAAGATTACATCTGATCGAGCTGTTTGTTGACTTCTTCAACCTCCTCCAGATCTGTGAGCAACTGACGAACAGTCGCTCCATAAGTCAAGGTAAACAGCTCGGCATTCTACATCAATTTCAACTTTAGCTTCTCATCAATAGAAGATAACCCAAAAAACAGAAATGAAATCAAAACCTAAAAACACACATCCAAATCAAAGACAAATTTACCATTTTGGATACATCTGATCAAATTTCTCACCTCTTCCCTCCCTCCCATGTTCTTAAAATTCCTCACAAACCAAACATCAAAGAAAACAACATAGAGACTTGAAGTCGAGAAGCTTACCACTCGCTCAACGCTAGCGAAGATTGCATCACCAGATCGAGGACCGGCAGGAGGCATGATTAATCCGAATTCTGAACTGAGCTCGAATGAAGTTTTACCAGACGCTGTGCTGGTTGCCGCTAGAAAAGTGAAGAACAGTGTTGACACTGGTGAACTATGGGCTTAGACGACCCAAATCGTCTTCGTGGCCCAGAATTAAAAGCTTTGGGCCTTGCAGCCCGTTAATGAGTCGAACTCAAAATGGGAAATGGGAGAAAATTATTACAAAGTACAAGGGCCATTTTGCAAAATGACCAATATTTTATTTATGAGATTCATATCATCCTCAAAATATATACATCATTCTAAAATTGGAGGTCGCGTAAAGAGGTAATTTTTTTAAGAGAGATCAACGTTAATAACTCCGGTAATTTTCGAAAATAGCTCAACATCCATAGTAAGTGCATCGGTCTTATCTCCAGTCAAGTTCGGAGAACGCAGACCTGGTCTCGGTCATATAGTTTGTTGCTATCATGTCGAGAACCCATCGTCGGTGCTCTTCCTGCTCGCCTCTTTCACCGATTTGAGCAAACACTCGCTCCTCCTTCAGTTGAATTCACTCCTCAGTCGGTGCCTTTGTTACGTCCAGCTAGAGCTCTTCTTCGAAATTTATCGACCCCTCACCGACAACGCTCACTGAAATAGTTACGTCGTCGGTTACTTTCGTGGATTTGGAATTGGGGACATCGGATAAGACCGATGCGCTTACCATGAAAATTAAAGGGATCAAGAAGGATAATTTATGTTGATGATTGCTGGGAGAGAGTTTCGTATTAGCTAACTAAGGGGATGATCGAGGATACATTTCTATTGGTATGAACTCTTTAATAAAAACCATAAGTAAAATCATGAAAGCTAATGTTCAAGTGGACAATATCATACTATTATAAAGGTCCGTGATTCTTAACATGATATCAGAATCATCTTCAAGTGTCGAACAAAGAAACTGTTAGCCTAAAAAATTCTTAACATGGTATCCGAATCATGCCCTTAACTTAATATTGTTAATGTTTAACTTAATGTTGGAGGAAAGTTCCACTAATTTAGAAAATGATCATAGGTTTATAATCAAATAATACTATCTCCATTCCTATGAGACTTTTTGTGAAAATATAAAAAGCAAAGCCACGAGAGCTTACAATCATAGTATAGAATAAAGTAGCGTGAATCTACAAAAATATAATATTTTTTAAACAAAGAAAATGGTCAAGCGTCAGCGCGTAGGACGGAATGGCCAGCAGCGAGCGTCCCAAAATAAAGCACTCATAGGACCGAACGGAGCCAGTTCTCATCCTGGCTTGCAAACCAAGAACCGCCATTAATTTTCGTTTCTTCCTCCGAACTCTATCCCTCAAAATTCGCGATCGACACCTATAAATTCACCCCCTCCTCCTCCCTAATCCCTCGTCTTCCAGATTGTTTCCATTTTTGTCGCGCTCTTTCTTGATCTCAAGGTATGCCTCGCTCTTTTTCTTTCCTTCTCTTATTTTCTTCGTTTCGAAACATGTTCGAAGTTTGGTTTGTTCAATTATTTGTTTTGTTCAGTTTCGTTATTCGATTTTGATCCTGTTGCCCTTGCGGTTCTTTTGCCATCTGCGTTAATTTGTAGATGTTCTTCTTGGTTGATTTTGAGTTTATTGGAGTTTCTTCGTTTTCTCGAAATCTTTGATCATTCTCCAAGAAATGATCGAATTTATATTCGTTTCAATTCGTTACGCATGTTCGAGTGGTTTCCTTTTCTCCAGTTTAGAGCCTCAAAAAATCTTACGGCGATTTTTCTCAATTTATAGCTTTGGGAGTAAGAACTTGAATTTTAATTTCTGCTTTTATTTATTTATTTTGAAGTTTCTCTGTGATTTGTCCCTAGATTTTCAGAATCGAAAGAAAAACTGTATGCAAAATGACAATGTAGATCTGTGCCTGAAATTTCTGGCTCGGTTCTGCACACGAGTTACTTGAATTCATCTTTTTGAGTGCATTATTCATTAATGGATTGGTTCCTGAGCTCTTTATGTTCATGTTCATGTTACCTTAGTGAGGCATAGTTTTCAACGATTTTGATCCAACTCTTCTTATCATTAGTGTCTTCACAGATGCAAATCTTCGTTAAAACTCTCACCGGGAAAACGATCACCCTAGAGGTGGAAAGCTCAGATACAATTGACAATGTGAAGGCAAAGATTCAAGATAAAGAGGGGATTCCGCCCGACCAACAGAGGCTTATCTTTGCTGGTAAGCAGCTCGAGGACGGTCGAACGCTCGCCGATTACAATATCCAGAAAGAATCTACACTCCATTTAGTGCTTAGACTTCGCGGTGGGATGCAAATATTTGTGAAGACCCTTACTGGCAAAACTATTACTCTTGAGGTGGAAAGTTCTGATACGATTGACAATGTCAAGGCTAAGATCCAAGACAAGGAGGGTATCCCCCCTGATCAACAGAGACTTATTTTTGCTGGTAAGCAACTTGAAGATGGTAGGACTCTGGCAGATTATAACATTCAAAAGGAATCGACTTTGCATTTGGTGCTTCGATTGCGCGGTGGAATGCAGATTTTTGTGAAGACGTTGACGGGCAAGACGATCACTTTGGAAGTAGAAAGTTCAGACACTATTGACAACGTGAAAGCAAAGATTCAAGACAAGGAGGGCATTCCACCAGACCAACAGAGGTTGATTTTTGCTGGTAAGCAACTTGAAGACGGTAGGACTCTAGCAGACTACAACATCCAAAAGGAATCAACGTTGCACCTTGTGCTCCGACTGCGCGGTGGAATGCAGATTTTTGTAAAGACGTTGACAGGCAAAACGATCACATTGGAAGTTGAAAGTTCAGACACCATTGACAATGTGAAAGCAAAGATCCAAGACAAAGAGGGTATCCCACCTGACCAACAGAGATTGATCTTTGCTGGTAAGCAGCTGGAAGACGGTAGGACGCTTGCAGACTACAACATCCAAAAGGAATCAACGTTGCACCTCGTGCTCCGATTGCGTGGTGGAATGCAGATTTTTGTGAAGACGTTGACAGGCAAGACGATCACCCTGGAAGTAGAAAGTTCAGACACCATCGACAACGTGAAGGCAAAGATTCAAGATAAGGAGGGCATCCCACCTGACCAACAGAGATTGATCTTTGCTGGTAAGCAGCTGGAAGACGGTAGGACACTAGCAGACTACAACATCCAAAAGGAATCAACGTTGCACCTTGTGCTCCGACTGCGTGGTGGAATGCAGATTTTTGTCAAGACGTTGACTGGCAAGACGATCACCCTGGAAGTAGAAAGTTCGGACACCATCGACAACGTGAAGGCAAAGATTCAAGACAAGGAGGGCATCCCACCCGACCAACAGAGATTGATCTTTGCTGGCAAGCAACTGGAAGACGGTAGGACACTAGCAGACTACAACATCCAAAAGGAATCGACATTGCACCTTGTTCTCCGACTGCGGGGTGGAATGCAGATTTTTGTGAAGACATTGACGGGCAAGACGATCACCCTGGAGGTCGAAAGTTCAGACACTATCGACAATGTGAAGGCGAAGATACAAGATAAGGAAGGCATCCCACCTGACCAACAGCGATTGATCTTCGCCGGTAAGCAGCTTGAAGATGGCAGAACTCTAGCAGATTACAACATCCAAAAGGAATCAACTCTGCATTTGGTGCTTCGACTGCGTGGTGGGATGCAGATTTTCGTGAAGACATTGACGGGGAAGACGATCACATTAGAAGCCGAAAGCTCAGACACGATCGACAATGTGAAGATGAAGATTCAAGACAGAGGGAGTACCTCTGGATCAACAAAGGCTGATCTTTGCTGTTAAACAATCGGAGGATGGTCGGACTTCGGCTGACTACAACATTCAGAAGTCTACCCTCCGCCTTGTCCTCCACCTGCATGGTGGCTTTTAGGTGGCTCCGATATGTCGACGACTTCCTATTATTACTGGATTTGTGGTGTCTTCGTATGCCTTCCTGGATGGTTTAGTAATATTAAGTACGTACAATTTCATTCTTTCTGTTACAGACAGCTGAATGAATGTACCGTTTTTTCCCCTTGGATATTATGTAAATTATGAAATAGCTAATTAATAATTATTATTTCGGATGAATAAAGAAATAAATAAAGAGATTGCACTTGTATAAATATTTCTACCTTCGATTTATGAATTTTATGTTCAATAATTAAATACCAATTATTTTAGAAGAAGCAAAAACAAAATTTGAAAAAGAAAACCATAAATCTCTCTCTTTTTTTTTTAATTAATTAATTAGTTAATTATTAATTTTTTTTTCTCAAGGTCAATTACTTAAAAGAAAACCATTATTTTTTTTAAGGTCAGTTACTTAAAAGAAAAATGTGAATCTCTCTTTTTTTTTTTATTTTTTAAATTAATTAATTAGTTAATTATTATTACTTTTTCAAGGTCAATTACTTAAATTTGCTATGGATACAATGTTGAATGGCTTTGGTGTATTCCTTTACGACCCAAATATCGAACGAAATGCTACCGATGACCAAACCCGTAGGAGGGTTCCCAAGAGCGATCTCATCTCATCTGTTTTCTTAATCGTTCCAACTCATGTAATCCATAATTATAAGGCTTCCGACTACTACGATATTACGCGTAATTCTAAACGCCACGTAATAACACACATATCATCTATAATATATAAAAAGTCTAATTTTATATTTAAATATTTAAAATATATTATTTGTATTTAAATATAATTTTATATTTAAACATTTTATTTGTAGATAAAATTCTAGTATTTAAAATCAAATAAATTAAATTCTAATTTTCTTACTAAATTTGTAATATATATATAAAAAGTCTAGGTCAGCATGGCATATCTGAAAATACGGCTTCAACGCAGGGCATTTTCATAAGGCTATTGTCAGAAAACCTTATCCGACCGGAGGAAACACGGTTCGGCCCGGTTTTGATATATAGAAGACTTGCAGAAAGCTCTTAACGGCGTCGTATTTGCCGCACCTCCGACTTCTTCTTCATTACTGTTTCGTTCGCGTTCTTTGTTCATTCTCCTCGGCGATCTTCAGTTCCCAAGCATCAATTTCTAATTCCTCTTCGCAAGGTATGCTCGCCAACGCCTATGATGTCGTTTTCATATGTAATTGTTTTATTATAGAAGTTAGATCTTTCAGAAGATGTTTCGTTTGCGATTTTTCAAGCGATTAATCGAGTTACACGGTGAATTTTTTTGGTGATAGGTGTAGAGAAGTTGGAATATGGAAGAAGTTCTTCTGGCAGTTCTGTCAATGCTGCTTGTTGCTGCATTGGTTCCTCTGTTTCTGTGGCGGCGCTATCAGGATTCTCGCTCTGCTCATGCACATGAAGATGAGGATCAGGTGTGCTTTTGGAGGCTCGTTATGAGTTCTTTGATGGTTTATTTATTTTTTTTGTATTGAATGGCATTGCTGCGGTTATCAATCTGCTTCGAAGTAGGTGTTTCGGGGTTTTCACTTGGTTGTGGGAATTTGTTCAGGTTCCTCAGAGGGAAACTGCGGTTCGCGCCGCTGGTGGTGGCCGTCGTATGCGTCGTAGACCTGCTTCGGCTGCTAGTTCCTCGAACGCGGGGGCATCTCTGGAAGGTTTGCGTACCTATTAGCTTTCGATGTCAATTTTCGCTCCCGCCATGATCTTTTTTTGGTTTAATTTCAATTTTTTTAGTCTGTTAGTTTTATCTGTAAATCAATTGCCAGGGGAGTATGGGGCAGGTATGTCCAAGCTTGATTCACAAAGCAGCTCTCTATTTAGTTGATGAATTGAAATACGAAGTGTACATGATTGCATGCCTCATCTGAATTTGTTTTTGGTATTTAACCTCCTAAGAACAAGAGTTCACAGATATAAATGTGAGATCTCACATTGGTTTGAGAGGAGAACGAAACATTCTTTGTAAGTGTACAGAAATCTCTCTCTAGTAGACACGTTTTAAAATTGTGAGGCTGATGACGATACGTAATGAGCCAAAGCGGACAATTTTTATTAGCGGTGGCCTCAGGCTATTACAATAAATGAACTTTACTTAAGGATTTTTGACTTCCAAGTAATTTAGATAGGTCATGACCTTAAAGAATTCTTTCTATATTGCACGGATTGCAAAATGGAGCTACAAGAAAAATAGCGAGAAGCAATGAAGACTACCACACGCCCTAATACCTGGTGTTCCACTTCCAACAATAGGCAATGAATTGGCCATCGAAAATGTTGACATCGAAAGCTTAGATTGTTAACAACCTTAACGAATTGCTCTCTTCCAGATTCCTTCTAAATTTTAGATTCCAATGTTGAAATTCTCTGGTAAAAACAAGACTGAAGAATGTACTCAAGAGAAATGGCATAGAATCCGGGATAACAAATAGCTGAAGGGAGATTACCTACCTAACTGTCCTGCCAACCTAAACTATTACTCTTATATAGGATGTTTAACATAACATTCTGCAGTTGCTGGGATACTTTATTAAGGGTTTCTATTTTAGACATCTAGTGCACACATTTAGTGTGAGCTTGTCAATCTTTACCAAGTATTGAAGAAGTTGTAATAATGAAGGAGGAGTTTGAGAAGTTGAAGGCAGTTGACCCCTCATTATTAGTGTATTGAGCAAAACACACTGGAATATGGACATTTTTCTATTAAGTAGCCAATGTGGATGAAGTTTGGAAATGCTTGGAACAACCAATATGTGATTGTTTTAGTCAGGATTTTATTATATTGAATATGATAACTCACAACTCTGACAATTATTCCCAATGATTTTGGACAGAAAGTGCTGATGGAAGTGATGATGAAATCCCTGCGGATGAATACCATGATGGAAGAGTATCGAAGAAGAAAGAAAAGAAGCGACAAGAGCGTGAGGCACAAAGACAGGTAGCTTATATGAAGTTTTGACATATTTATAGGTACAGGAGTATAATATTAGGAGAACCAGTTTGATGTCTATTTTCCTAGAAAATGTTGACATCGAAAGTTTAGATTGTTATCAACTGCATCTGTGCGTGTTGAAAATACAAGACAATATATATTGTTCCACTATACATGAAAAAATGCAGATGTCGTAGGTTCTTAGCTTTGCTGTGTGACTCTTATATACTCTTATGGTCAAATATATATTGTTCCACTGTATTTGTGAAAATACAGGTCAATATATATTGTTCCACTATTCAGCATATTTTCTTTCATTTTGTTCTCTTTTATACTCTACCGGTTAACTGTATATAAGTCAAAAGTTCTCGTTTTGAAGGCTGAACAAGCTTCCCGTGACTCAAGGGTGACAAAAAAAGACCGTTATGAAGAAATGCGGAGGAAGAAAGATGAGGAGCGTGAGGAACAGGAACGATTACTGGTTAGTTAATCAATCACCTTTTCTGTTGAGAACTCTGGATATAGAAAAGTGCGAAGTAGGCTGGAAATTCTGTGGTTGAATGGTCACCTTTCTTTGTTTAGGAAGAAGAAGCCAAGGCACGGAAGGCCAAGGAGGAAGAAGCTGCTGCACTTGAGTTTGAGAAGTGGAAAGGGGATTTTTCAGTTGATGCTGAAGGTACAACTGAAGCTGAAGTGGAAGGTGGAAATCAAGATTTGGTCTCTGCTTTTGTGGACTATATAAAGGTGAAGTCTGTCATGTTGTTATGAGATGTGCAGTCTTTCCTTATGAGAATCATATTGTGTTCATGTGAGATCTCACATCGGTTGGAGAGGGGAACGAAATATTTTTTATAAAGGTGTGGAAACCTCTCCCTAGCAAACGAGTTATAAAACTTTGAGGGGAGCCCAAATGGGAAAACTCAAAGAGGACAACATCTGCTAGCGGTGGGCTTGGTCTGTTACAGTTCATATGCATATTTTAGTGTAGGTTGGGAGTAAGATCTGCCCGTGGAGGACTAAGCCTGGCTATTCTTAGTTAAAGCTGTTTAATTTATGCTTTCCTCGAGGCTCTATTTCTGAAAACCTTTTTACATTTCTTTACAGTGTCATAAATGTGTCCCATTGGAAGATCTTGCTGCAGAATTTAAGCTCAGAACTCAGGTAACCCTATAATGATTGTTGTATGCATTCAGGATTTAGTTGTGATCGTATTTGTTTTTTTTTTCTTAAAAAAAAAGGAAAAGAAAAGAAAAGAAAAAGAAAACAAAAACGAAATAAATCAGAATGAACGAGTATCAAGAAGAATGGTGTTCTGTTCTTTGACTGTGGCTGTCAATTATCGTGTTTGGTTTGTTCTCAATGCATTGCTTTTGTGCAAATATTACCCATATTCATGTCATAGTATATTTCAACAATGCAGGAATGTATTAATCGGATCACCTCCCTGGAGAGTATGGGTATGACTCTATTCATTCTTCTCTCTCTTGTCAAATGCATTTCATCATGGATTCGTCTGTCACGGTTTCTTTTAAGCTCTTATCGTTGTGGAACTTTTGATTAAGAGAATGATAATCACGTGTAACATCAAGTACGATGCTGATTTAAAAAACGCATTAATTTTATAGGTCGACTTTCTGGTGTTATGGACGATAGAGGGAAATATATATACATATCAAAGGAAGAAATGCAAGCAGTTGCTGAGTACATCCAGCATCAGGGAAGAGTAAGCATTTCACATCTAGCTAGTAAGTCCAACCAGTTCATTGATTTAGAACCAAAAGTCCAATTGGTTGAGGAAATGAATGTTGAGGAGATAACTGTATCCTAATACACTTACTAATTGTGGGGAAGAATGTTACATCAAAGCATCATGAGCAACAACTAGTATGTATCTTAGACAACAACCGATGCAACGATAGCGTGTGGGGGATGTAAAATCCCTCTCTGCAGGTTCTTGAACTGCTCTTCTTGTTGTATTATTGTCATGTCCTGCATTTAGCTTGGATTCACATCATTCCCAGAAATAGAAAGAAGATTGATCTGACAAACCTTTTCTTGTTCTTGTTCTTGGTTGAGACCTGAAGCCATTGATATTTTCTAGAGTTTGTTTAGGAACAATGGTGATGATGTCTGGATATATGTGAGCATTTTAATAGACAGACAATTTTGTTGCCCGGGAACGTTCCCGTCGTTTGTTTTTCGTTTCGTCTTTTTTTAATAAAAAAAAAAAAGCAAAATTGGATTCGGCAAGATTTTTTCTATATAACAAGGTTGTGAAATTTTAATTATAGATAAAATTAGGGAGAGTGAGTGATTGATGGAGATATTGTATTTATGTAAAAATGAAGTATTGCTGTAGCTCTTATGATTATTAGATACATTATAAAGGACATTTGCAAGTAATTGTGTGACACTTTTCTCTCCATTAAGTGAGTTAGCCAACTTGAAATCTTGTCGCTCGGATGACATATACCCCAAGCCTTTGAATCCACATGGGAAAGTTCTAGAAAATGGGGTAGGGAGATTTTAAAAAGAGAATTTGAAGGTAAGATCGAGAGAAATAATGTTGTAGGCTATTAGTAAAGAAGACAACATAACAGCTTAGATAGGATATAACTTCGAATTGACAACTAGCCGCTAGTACATTCCGAGTCATTTCAGGTCTAGTACGTATAGATATGATTTTGTCGAAATGTCATACACATAGTACAACACAAGGGGCTTGACATGCAATAGTCATGCGGCCATGAACAACACGCCTTGGACAAACATGATCGCGACACTTTGGTTTTTAAAAAATCGAGCCAAGCCAAGTTGTATGTCAACAAAGAAACAAGAAGAAGATCCAATATAAATATAAATCAGTCTTAAAGAAAAAGTATAGAGTTGAAGAAGGAAGGAAGGTCAATAGAGAATAATTTTATATCTTTTTCCCTTCAAATCCAAACCACAAGATATGAATATTCTGAAAAGAAATAGTAAAGCAAAGCATAAACCCATTTGAAATCAAGAAATCTAAACCAAACAGATCATCAATTTGAGTATCAAAACCATGTTCTCATCCTTCAACAAACCCTACAAAAACCCATTCAATCCATTCAAAACCTGCTTCAAACCCATTTAGCGATCTCAAATGGCCAAATTAGGGTTTGCATTTGGAGGTTTGATATGGGCAGTAATGGCGTTGTCGTTGCACAAAAGTGAAGCCACTCAGTTCATAGTTGGGGGAGCCAAGGGCTGGGGAGTTTCAATGGCCCAAACCTATAATCAATGGGCAGAAGCTAACAGGTTTCAAATTGGAGACTCTTTAGGTACGTCAAATTTCATAGCTATCTCTTTAAGTATTTATGACGGTCCAGGCTCACTGTTAATCGATATTGTCTTTTTTAAGCTTTTTCTTTCGAGCTTTCCCTCGAGATTTTTTATCCTCTCCAACTGATGTGGGATCTCACAATCCACTCCCTTTGGGGCCAATGTCCTGGCTGGCACTCGATCCTTTCTCCAATTGATGTGGGTGTGTTTCGTTCTCCTCCCCAACCGATATGAGACGTCACAATCCACCCCTTTGAGGCCTAGCACTCGTTCCTTTCTCCAATCGATGTGGGGGTGTTTCGTTCTCCTCTTCAATAGGATCTCACAATCCACCCCCTTCAGGGCCCAGCATCCCTCCTTACTGACACTCATTCCTTTCTCCAATCGATGTGAGACTCCCACCAAATCTACCCTCCTTCTGGGCACAACGTCTTTGTTGGCACTCGTTATTTTCTCTAATCGACATGGGACTCCACCAAATTCACCTCCCTTCTGAGCCCAACGTCCTTACTAGCACACCATCTCGTGTCTACCCCTTTCAGGGCTCAGCCTCCTCACTAGCACATCGCCCGGTGTGTGGCTTTGATACCATTTATAACGGCCCAGGCCCACCGCTAGTAGATATTGTCTTCTTTATGCTTTCCCTTTTGGACTTTTTTTTAAACTCATATGCTAGTGAGAGGTTTCCACATCTTTATAAACAAATGGTATTTCGTTCTCTCCCTCAACCAATATAAGATCTCACAGTCGATACGAGATCTCATTTGACCCTTATCATGATGTGCATGCAGTTTTCAACTATGCTGCTGATCAAGACTCGGTGCTTCAAGTAACCCAAGATGACTACGCCAATTGCAGCATCCAAGCGCCAATCAAACAGTACTCCGATGGCCATACTGTTTTCCAGTTTGACAAATCAGGGGCTTACTATTTTATCAGTGGAAACAAAGCCAATTGCCTCAAAGATGAGAAGCTGGTTGTGGTTGTTTTGGCTGATAGAACCAATTCAACCACTTTGCCTCCTCCACCCTCAGCTCCCTCTCCTGCGCCTGCAAATGATCAAACTTGGGCGCCTTCTAACGAAACCAACCCGTCTCCGCCACCCGCTGAGGAAACCAACCCGTCTCCGCCACCGGGGACGGTTGAGATCAGCCCATCTCCTGCGCCTTCTGTGCAAGAGGCTCCACCACCGCCACCGAGGACGGTTGAGATCAGCCCATCTCCTGCGCCTTCTGGCCAAGAGGCTCCACCTCCGACGGTTGAGATCAGCCCTTCTGCTCCTATATCGCCACCTCCGAGTCTTGGATATTCGATCCTTCCGAGCAGCATTGGCTCCGTTGGAGCATTTGTTGCTGCTGCTGCTATCTTAGCTTGATGGAAGAGATACTACTTTTCTACTGAAATATATGTAAATAATGTGGAAACATTTATTTAAAATATTTTAAATCGGATCAAAAAATTGAAAACAATACCAGAAAAATAAATAATGTGAAATTTAAATAAAACAAAGAAAAGAATAAAATAATGTGTTCATAAGACGTAGGAGCTACAACACTGGGTTGATGATCTTCGTGATGACACTATTGTCATCGGTAGAAGAGTTCTTATACTTACCTAAAATGTAAGAGTAGTACATGACTCACTTAATTTATTAAATATTCAGTAAGTAAACGTAAAAAAATACAAACACATGCGGGACCTATCCTTTTAAAATATCATAGTATTGGAAAAGTTGTATGTTTAGTGCTTCTCTATGCATGACTCACGCGTACGACCATGGGTTCACCAAGCGGGCTTGCACACCCCCTTGGGTCTAGATCATCAGGCTAACACTCACTATGAGATGTTGTCAAACACCACAGAGGTAAAGGACCTGCATAACATCATGACAAACATAAATTGTAATATACACGTCTGTACTAATCATCATGGAAAAGTATCATAATGCACGTGACACACAAATATTCATGAGGTCCCCATAGTTCATCTATAACATAACAAGTCTGTGAACGATGCCTACATAATTCCTATACATTTTTTCGGTGTCAAAAACAGTTTAAATATATCATTCCGGAGTTTTTCATTCCTGTCCTAGTTTACCATCAGTTTTTCTCCACCTCGGTTGGGACAGAGTCGTGTAAGGATGAACATCTTTACGTGTGATTCATTGAACGGTCCAATCATAATTTTTATATTTAGACATAATTAAATAATAAATTTTTTAGGTGGCCTATGAATTGCTGAATTAAATAGTTATAAAATATATTTGAGATATATATTTTAATGATATTTTTACATTATTTAACTATGAAGGAATATAATGTGTTTTTTTTTATTTTTTTATTTTATCATTTTTCAATGATCACCAACCTTGTAATTATTATAGAAAAACTTGATTGTGTAAGATTCTTTATAAAATATTTTCAAACCGTTTTTTTTGTATTAAATAAAAAAAAATAATGGAAAATAAACATTTATTAATTGATCCGTGAAAATTTGAACTTCTAATTATTTGGTTCGAGAATATTATTGTAACGCCCCAGATCCACTTTTAGCAGATATTGTCTTTTTTGGGTTTTCCCTCAAGATTTTAAAACGCGTCTGCTAGTAGAAGGTTTCCACATGGTTTGTTCTCCTCCCCAACCAATGTGGGACATCACAATCCACCCTCTTTGGGGCTCAGCGTCCTTGCTGGCACTCATTCCTTCCTCTTATCGATGTGGGACCACCCCCAAATCCACCCCCTTTTGTGGCCCAACGTCTTTACTGGCACACCGCCTCGTGTCTACCCCCTTCGGAGAATAGCGTGAAGGCTGACACATCGTCTGGTGTCTGGCTCTAATGTCCTACATTAGTTATGGAGGAGAACAAACCATCATTTATAAGGGTGTGGAAACCTTCCTCTAGCAGACGCGTTTTAAAGCCCGAAAGGAAAAACTCAAAAAGGACAATATCTGCTGGCGGTGGATCTCGGTCGCTACAGTTATACTATTTATAGGAAGTAAAGTAAGGTTTAATTAATACCCTAAATTTATGTTTAATTAGATAATAAGAAAATCCCACTACCAATATTATATAAATTCTTCCACATCTTATTGGGAGTCATATTATTTTTTAAATGGAAGTTGGATAAGGTTTAAATTATTAAGAATAATTATATTTTTAATTTATCAACAATTTTATTTATTTCTTTTAATTAAAAATTGCACATCCGGTTATTTATAAAAGGTCAAAAACAATTTGAGCATAGATCAGTCATTAATAGAGGTGTTCAAAAAATTCAATCAATCCAACTCATATAATTTACGATAGATTATGAACTTATTTGAACCGGTTGAATTCAAATAAATGAAAACTTTATTGATTAGATTGGTTCATGAATTTCTCTCCAAATAAATTGGGTTGGACCGAACCAACTCGAATGTAATAGCCTAGATCCACCGCTAGCAGATATTATCATCTTTGGGCTTTCCCTTTCGGATTTTCCCTCAGGACTTTAAAACGCGTCTGTTAGGGGAAGATTTTCACCCCCTTGTAAATGGTGGTTTGTTCTCCTCCCCAACCAATGTGGGACGTCCCATCGAATTTATTGTTAATTTTAAACTTGAATGTATATTATTTTTATTTAATCTTATAATAAATTTTTTAATTATTTAATTTTCAATAACTTTTAAAATAAATAAAAAGATGTTTCATAAACTAACACCTTATTTTTATTAAAACAAAATTTAAATAACTGACTCAATTGTTCGGGTTCGAAAATGCATACACATGCAATCATGACTTACACTAATATACTTCTTTTATTTTTTAAGTGCATGTAACAGTCGAAGTTCACCGCTAATAGATATTGTTCGCTTTGACCCATTACATATCGTCGTCAGCCTCATGATTTTAAAACGTGTATGTTATGGAGAGATTTCCGCGCGCACCCTTATAAAAAATACTTCGTTTTCCTCTCCAATCGAGTCTGGTGTCTGGCTCTGATACAATTTGTAACAGCCCAAGCCCACTGCTAATAGATATTGTCCGATTTGACTCGTTATGTATAGCCGTAAGCTCAAGATACTTTTTCTTTTTTGAAAAAACATTAAACTTGCTCCTTTTTTTCATATTAAAATACAAAAACAAAATATTCTTATAGAAATTTCTCAAGTCCATTATTTAAATAAAGAAAAATTGTTGGACCTATTATGGAATAAAAAATAATCAAATTGGAAGGAATCTTCAACAAAAAATTTTCTTTTAGTCCTCCTATTCTACAAAATTGCTGGTTGCACCCTATTTTGTATAAAATATGAGTTCTACTTTTATAAATATGTAATTTTTTTGGCGACCCGAACAGTCGAATTGAGAACACCCTTTATTCTCTAAAGAAATTTAAAAGAAAGTTGAATCGACGAATAACTTCATATGTGGTGTATGTTATACTTTTTCTTGTTGAACGGTAGAAGAAATTAATTTTTTAGTGTATAATTTGGATATCTGACATTTTGATTTAAAATATATATGTTCTAACGTGACACCGGAGTAAATAAGAAATACATGAATGAACCAAGATCATATCTGAATAAAAGGGATTATGAGAATAGGATGACCAAGAAAAACTTTTAAAAAATTAAAAGTTACTGTCTATACCAATAAGGTGGATCTTATTTTTTGGTAGTTCAATCATAAAAACTTTAAATTTAAGTCGACTTGTTTTGGAGTAATTCTATGTTGAATGATTTTCTATAAATTTTCTCGTAAGTATAAGAATGACGACAAAGAACGCTAAGAACACTACAAACGTTTGTGTTGGTCTCTAGAGACAGTATTCACTTTTAGAACCAATTCAAGATAAGTACATTTCATGACCATGTCATAGGAGAATGTCTGTGCTATCAAATATCGAATCTGAATTCCAATTCTGAAGCATGAGACGTTTGAACATGAATGTCCATGGATTAATACAACTTTTCAATGTCGATATTTATTTTTCATTTGTAACGCCACATACCCAGAATTTAGATTCCACAGTTGATGACCCCAGTATTCTCCTACACATCCCAGACGACATAGTCACCTTACCTACTCCTAGCTTCTATGAGTGAAAATATCCAATGATTGAGCCACCGAAAACGAAAGTGCACTTTATTGGTATAGGTAGTAAGTTTCAATTCGTTTTAAACCCTCTTTAGCATCCTATCCTCAGATCCGTTTTCATTCAAATATGATCCTAGTTCATTTATATACCCTCGTTTACTCTCGTGTCACATACCCACCAACTTTCATTTGGGTTCGTTCTCGAACTACATCTTATTGAAAGACACATCGCTCTAACACTATTTGTAACACCCATATCCAAGATTCAGATCAAGACGATCATAAGAAAGTAAATATTGTAATGCCTCGATTTGATTACAATAATGATACACCAACGTGTTAGACATGGTATCGTACACAATAGCGCCTTCATCCAATGAATATGCACATAAACAAGAGAGAGATGGCAATTATTGAGCCAAATAATTCATTACCATACACAAAGGTACCAAGCAAAGCCCTCTTTTCTTCAACTCTTTGTACTCATTTCCAATTCCAACTAAACCCATTTCTCTTCTCTCGTTTACCTGCCCAAAATAACAACACTTCCATCATTTTCTTTTTTAAAAAATTAAAATATCATTTTCGACCATGTACTTCCATACCTTTATCTGGTTCTCGTTGTGTCCCGAGTTCTTACTGAAGAAAGTTGCATCAGAAACCTGCATATTTTCACGTCCAAGAAAACCCATTAGACAAAACTCGAGATTTGTTAACTCAAACTCGGGTTCGGTGAAATTCAATCATTTATTCATATTTTTAACTATTAAAATTATAATTAATACATAATTTAAATTTTACCTTTGGACTGTTAACCGGAGAGCTAGCTGTATCCTCCAAAGCTTCATCTTCAACCAACAACTCTTTGATCATCTTCCTTCTCTTGAAAAGGTTGATATGATCTTTGCAGCTCAAATTGGGATCCATGGCAGCTCGGTTGTCGTCGCCGGGTAGTTTGTGATCGGCGATGGAGGAGGCGGCGTCGGCGACGGAGTAGCTTTGATCGGGAGACGGATGAGAAGAGGAGGAGGCAGGATAGTGAGCAGGGTGGTTGGTGTTGAGGAAATCTTGGAAGTAGATGGTCCAGCCACTCTCCTCCGGCGACTGATCGCCGCCGTGGCAGACGGAGTTACTGGTGGAGTTTTCTTTGGCCATAAAGGAAAGAGAGAGATGAAGAATGGGGTTTTGAAGGGAAGTTATAAATAATGGTATGGAAAGTTCCAAAATTGCATATTGGTCCCTCTTGTTTTGGGAAATTCGCAGTTTGGATATATAGGTTTATTCTTGCTATTAAGAGAGAGAAGATTTAATTTATTTACTTTTAATAAAATTTAGGTCTGGTGTTCGAGATTTGAAACAGAATTCAAAATCCAGATAAATTCTGATCAGGCACGGATGACCCTGATATCTCTTCTCAGATGGTCACATTACTTATTTTTTGTTTCTAAGAGTGAAGACTATTCCCACAAATCAACACGAGTCTTTTCAACATGTTTTGTCATCACTTACATGTTTCGTGGAAAATTCCCGAGAGGTCATCCTATGGTTCCTGTGATTTAGGCACCCAAAAGGAAGATGCATAGCTCCTTATTGGTATAAATAGTTTCTTTTAATTCTAGCTTTTCTTAGCCATTTTTGGCTCAGGATCGCTCTCTTCGGATATGGTCTCGGTTCATTCATATACCTCGTATTTACTCAAATGTCAACGTGAATTACTGTTTACTTTCTATAAAAAAAAACAATTTTGATTAAAATCACGTGAGAAAAAATAAATTTTATCAATGGGAGAGCTACTTCTAGTTAGTTAATATAGCACTCTAAGTGATTGTTAGCCGATATTGTCCATAGCATAGTAAATATTGTCCACTTTAGCTTGTTACGTTTCGTCGTTAGCCTCACAGTTTTAAAATGCATATTTCAAAGTTATGCATCGAAATCGATACTCGTCTAGATATTGTTTTCTTTGGGCTTTCCCTTCCGAGTTTCCGCTCAAGATTTTTGGATTTTTCCTTCTGGGCTTCCCTATTATGCATCGAGTATAAAGAGGGTCTAACCCTATTCCAACTAGTACTTCACACTATCTGGTGACCGGCTATAACACCAACTGTAGCAACTTAAGACTACAATTAGCAGATATTGTCATTTTTAGCCCGTTACGTATGGCTATCTCATGATTTTAAAATGTGTCTGTTAAGGAGAGGTTTCACACTTTTACAAAGAATACTTGTTCCTCCAACCAATATGAGGTCTTACCGCTAATTAGACCATAAATTTAAGATTTTACTGTTAGATATTGAAATAAAAAATATATTAACCTTATCTTATGAAACACGTTAGCCTTTATCTTATGAAACATATTAACATATGAAACCGTTTTTTTTTTTTTTTTTTTTTTTTTTTTTTTTTTTTTTTTTTTTTTTTTTTTTTTTTNGAGAAAAGTCTAGATTTGTTTTTAAAATTTATGTACTTTCCTCATCGTGAATCTCCCACTTCGCTCAATCTCAAGTCACGGTTTCATAATTTTATGTCATATTTTGGATACCTCATATCAACCATGTCTATTTTTCTTCTAGTTGAATGTGCATAAAAAATTGATAAATATCCTTAAAAAAAACTATTTACATCTCTACCTTAAATCTACTTGATAATGCTAATTAAGGAGAAAGTATAGAAAATGCAACCATTCTAGATGTGTTTAACACAACTTTGTTTTTCCATCTCCACCAAAAATAGCAAACGAAAAAGAATTGATATTTATCATTCATAGCAATTAATTTTTTTTTGGGTGGATATTAACCTTAAATCAGCTTCCCAAACAGCTTTAACAACTTGTTCCCACACAAGTTTTCTTTTTTTTTTTTTTTTTTTTTTTTTTGCAATATCAATTTTATGCTTAGTTTTTTTTTCTTCTTTAGTTCAGTCGAAATTGAACTATCAACTTAATGCGTTCGACTTAATGACTGTAACAATTAATGTTACCATCGTTGAATTCGATGACATTACGTAGGGACAACTTTATTTTACTGTTTCTAAATTGAAGTCATGATTTGCGGCTGTAAATGTCAATCGTTTGTTGAATACAAAATTCTTATTTTCTCCGATGTTCTACTTTATTTAATGTCTTTTTCAATCTTATAAATCACGGGTGAGCATAACTCAACCGTAATTAACCTGCATTTTTTTCTTTTGAGGTTGGAATTTACCATGTTCAGACCCCATTTGTTATACAAAAAAAAAAAAAAAAATGTTAAAACGTATCATAATCTAATAAATATTGATGATTAGGACGTTTAATTCAAGAGTATGATTTGCGTGTTACAGATTTACGTACCCAATGACGAAAATGCCCTCAAGAAGAAAATTTAGTATTCTCGTTCTACTAAATATTCTGATTAGAGCTATAAAGTGATTTATAGATTTAAATCTCTATACAGGCATGAACAAGAACTAAGATGAGATTAGGGTAATCTGGGAAATAGAAGATGACATAAAGAGTATCATCTTATCCTGAGCTGTTAAAAAATTAGGTGACTTTTAGAGACTCCAGTTCCTAAGAAGAGGAGAATTGCAGTGTCGGGATAAACAAATATGGACGACATTTAATGCATGGATGAAGAAAAAAAATTCTTAAAATAATTCTCTTTATAAAGAAGACTCGTAAAGATTCAGTAGCTTGTGATCATGAAATGAGCAGAATACCTAGGCGTATAATTACCGAATCCAGATTTCAAATTATGATCTGAATCTTGGGTATGCACGGTTACATTGATCTTAATTTTTATATTTTATAATAACAAACAAATTTATTTATTAATTAAAAACCAAATTATTTATTTGAACTAATTTCAAATGTTAAAACGACAAGGCCCTGCTGTTTTTTAAGAACATTTTTTAAGGAAAATTTGGAAGGATTAATGATTAGCATATTGACTTCGATAGAATAATATAATAAAAAAATATAAAATATTGGCTGAAACGAAATTAGAATTATATTTTTTTTATAAAGTTGTGTCGTACCTGCTGACGAGGAAATTTAAAAATTATTATTATTATTATTATTATTAAATTAGTGACTTTCATTGTCAAAGGTTAAAAAACAAAACATAATTATTTTTTTCTCTAAATCAATTTATAATGAATGTTGTTTTTTAAAAAATAAAATTTAGAACATAATTAACTAACTTTTCCACGTCATCAGATGCCCTCAACTAAATAAACAAATTCCCACTTTGAATTCAATACCAAGAGAATCCAAGCATAAAAATTGGAATGTTCTTCTAATTATTATTCTTAAGTTAAAATTTAAGTAATTAATTAAACAAATGTTTAGTTAGTAATTTTAATAAAATTTAAATTTATGAGTTTATGCGACAAACGATACAAAAACATGTTACAAAAGAACACGTTTTATGTTCTTCGTACTTTAATGATATTTACTACAAAATTATAGTTTACAAAAGAACACGTGTCTTTCTATTTATTATTTTTCCGTGTTTTTGTAATTTATTTGATTATAAATAAGATAACTTTCACACAATTTAAATGCGGTGATCATGCAAACATTCTCATAGTATCAGGGCCATGTCAATCACTAACATTATTTTCAATTCACATGATAGTGAGGATAAAACACGTGAATACTGGACAAAGCATGCTGAAAGAACTCGTGTTGGTTTATAGGAACAGTATTCACTCTTAAGAAACGAGGAGTAGGTAAGATGACCATGTCGCAAGAGATGCAGGGGAATACCAGGGCACGTAGGCGCTGAATCCCGGGTATGAGTTGTTACATGATGGTTCTGAAAGGCTTACAATAATTGATAGTTACTACAGATACCGATAACATGCACGTTTCTTTATGGTGAGTCAATCATAGAAAATTATTTTTGAAAGCATTTTCCAAACCCGTATAATATTTTAATATTTATCATAAATTGATTTTATTATTATTATTATTATTATTTTGTTCTAATTCAGCATGATGTGTAAAGAGTGATGAAATTGTTTAATTTCTTTATAAAATTTGTATTATCTTTGACTTTTGATCTTTGACTTTTTATTTCTCTTATGACATTCTTAAGTTTGAAGATTTACTCAGATTTGGTTTGATTAAAATATATTAATACTAATTGCTATGTGATTAGTTTAATAAATGGAAAATTTATTAAAATTAGTCAATAGTGATGCAATTTAAGTATTTAGATATTGCAATAATTTTACGAGTATTATTAAAGTGTTCGAAAGTCTATCCGTCAAATACATCTTATTTTATTTTCTTCTTTTTAACCTAGTCTATATATACGAGTGTCGTGGGTTGGATTAGGTCAGGTTGAGACGTTTTTTAGATCCAACCCTAATGGTTCAAATTGTAAAATTTTCACTCTCAACCCAACCCGACCCAACCATAATTGGGTTGGTTTTCCAATATAAATAGTCATCATCGTTGACCTCTTGACAATGGATTCTGAGTAGCTTTATCGAGATCATAAGCGAATTGCGCAAAGGCTTCTAATTCGACAAATTGAGCTAATTCCAATTTTTATTTGTCGGCTATTTGTTTCATAGCTTTAATTTGAGCGACGGAAATACCCACATTAATAACACGTCTGATTCCAGCATTGAATAGATCGCAGATAACAATATTTGTCCGGCCCTAATTTGAGCTGCAGATCCACTCGACAGAAATACCTACATTAATAGCAGGTCTGATCCGTAACAATATTTGTCCATCCTAATCAAAATTACATTAATACGACTATAAGTAGAAATATCTCTAATTCCCGTCATTTATTCACACTTTTATTTTTAGTAAGAGTAAACGGTTACATTTAATTAAAATTTATAATTCCATTTCAATATATCCTTTAAAATTTATAAATTAAGATACGTTGGGTTCAACCTAATCTAGCGAACTGACCCAATTATAATTTATAATATTTTCATTTATTTGAACTCAATTTATCCATAGAGTTATCCTATGTCAGGGGCACTACCTCTTATACGAACCAGCTCTATTGACTACCCACAAGATCCCGTTTTTAAAACCCAATCTAAAATGAAAATAAAATCTCCAAAAAGAAATTAATTAATTATTTATAAGATATAGAGATAAATCAGTATATAAGTTTGTTAATTATATTTTAAATTTTACGGTGATTGAATTAAAATATATATATATATATATATATATATATATATATATATATATATATATATATATATATATATATTATAGTTTGATAAAGGAAAGTGCCACGTAAGAGTTTTGAAGTCAGGAAGAAAGAGTGAAGAATCCCGAAGAGAAGCGTTTAGAGGAGAGTAAAGAGCCAATGAGAGTGAAAAGAAGAGCCACGTCAGATGTGACACGTGGGCAGGAGTGCAGTTCATCTGGAAACCCTGACTGGAAAAATCATATATGGAAACCCACAGTCCACAAAGCTGAACATGTTCATCGTATTCTCCGGTCAGGCAAAAACCACGAGGCATTTTTTTCACTATATATATATTAACACCTTCTTCATTCACTCACAATATACCCATTTCGATCCATAATTCTCAAAGGGTATTGTGTTTTTTTGTTTTTTGTTTTTTGTTTTTTTGATCTTTGTTCTTGAGTTGATTTTGATCTTTTGCAGGATTTACTGCAAGAAATTCAAGGTTCAAGGGATTGTGAAGGTAAAATCTTGGTTTGATTTTGATCAAAACCCTAATTTTTTAAACCCGCTTTGATGTTGTTACATGTTTTTTTTTTTTTTTTTTTTAATTTAGGTCAAGTTTTGATTCTTCTTTTAAAAAAAAAAATAAGAACATGAAGAACACAAACAAGAACACGAAGAACAACAACAACAACCGAGAAGGAAAAGGGGGAAAAATTGAGGAATTAGTTCATGATTATGATCATTTGGTGGAAAAAACCCTAAAATTTTTAACCTGTATTAATGTTGTTGTTGCATGTTTTTTATTTAGGTCAAGTTTTGATTCTTCTCTAAAAACATAAAACAAGAACAAGAACACGAAGAACTTAGTCATGTCTTTGACCTAGAATCTCTAAGAAATTGAGGAATCAAGTTTGATTTTTGATTTCTGGGAGAAATGGAAAAGGATCATGCATGTTCATCATCATCTCTTTTTAACCCTAATCTTGTTCTTTTAAAACTTTATAATACTTCAAATACATTCTGGATTTATTTTTTTTGTGATTTATAAGACTAGGGTTTCGAAATGAAAACGTCATCAAATTTGATCAAAATATTTTATTTTTAATATAAGAGGATTCAAACCCTAAACGAAATCTACAAAAACTATACGAGAACTACAAATCTCAAGTATGTGTTACTTAACTATGTGTACGAGAACAACAAATTTTATTTTTTCTTTAACGTGTTCATCTTTTGACAAGTATGTGTTACTACTAATTTGTTAGTGATTTTTTTTCGTAACGTGTTCTATCTGTTGATATGTATATATGTTGCTAATTAGCTAGTGATTGTCTCGTAGTGTGTCACTACTAGTTAGTTAGTCTTTTTTTTCTTTAACATATTCATCTTTTAATAATTACGTGTTACTACTCCCTAGTTATTGCCTTTTATTAACTTGTTCATCGTCAGTTGATATGTATATGTGTTCATCACTTGTTCATCTTTTGATAAGTATTACCACTAACGAGTTGGTGGTTTTTTCTTAACGTGTTCATCTCTTTATATGTATATATGTAGCTAACTAGTTAGTAGTTTTCTCGTAACGTGTTACTGCTAATCAATTAATGTTTTTTTCTTTGACATATTCGTCTTTTGATAAGTATTACTACTACCCAGTTAGTAATTTTTTCTTAACGTGTTCATCTCTTGATATGTATATATGTAGCTAACTAGTTAGTAGTTTTCTCGTAACGTGTTACTGCTAATCAGTTAATGTTTTTTTCTTTAACATGTTCGTCTTTTAATAAGTATTACTACTACCCAGTTAGTAATTTTTCCTTAATGCGTTCATCTCTTGATATGTATATATGTAGCTAACTAGTCAGTGGTTTTCTCGTAACGTGTTACTGCTAATCAGTTAATGTTTTTTCTTTGACGTGTTTGTCTTTTGATAAGTATTACTACTACCCAGTTAGTAATTTTTCTAAACGTGTTCATCTCTTGATCTGTATAACGTTTTATTATTAATTAATTAGTTTATTTTTTCCTTTACGTGTTCGTCTTTCGATTTTTCGAATGTGATAGTTTTATGTTATGTTCATAATCACAGATGGACAACAATTACCCACAATACAATGAAGGTGCTGGCTCTTCTCACACATCCAACTCTCCTCAATGTGCCTCAAACTTTAACATCTTCGATCAATCAGCATCAAACTCAAACTCGAATGTAAAAGGTAACGAGCTCCATAGAGCGAGCGACCTTCTGATGGCGGTGTCGGTGTGCACGGAGGCAAACTTTTCGAGAATCGCCGACCTGGCCGACACGGCGATGGACGAGCTCATAAAAGCAGCTCTTGATGGAGATCCTCTATGGATGCCCCAACAAAATGAAGAAGCTGAATCTTACTATACATTGTTGGATATAATGAAAATGGTTGAGGTTGGAGAGCCTCCTTCTTCCAGCCTTCTTGACTTCGATCTTTTCAACACCAAATCCGACACTGAATCCAACATCAACAACAACACAAATTTGGGCTTTAAAGACAATCAACAACAACAACAACACTATCTTCAAACTGAGTTTTCAAGACAAACTGAATTTGTCAAAGTGGATCCACTCAGCATTGTTGGGTTTTTGATGGATTTGGTTAGTTGTTTATGTTTTTTTTTTATTTGATTTTTTTTTTTGAGAGTTTTAACGTTGTTTGTTCGTTTGTTCGTTCGTTCTTAGGAACAATGGTCACTTGTCTTCTCCGACATTGTTTCAAGAGCAGCAATTCTTCAAATGTGGTCATCAATGGGACCGGGAGGGACTTACGATGGAACTTTGCAAGTGGTAACACAAATTTAATTTTCGTTCTTCGACAACAAGAACATCATCATTACATCATCACTTCATTATCATTTAATTTTTTAAGAGGTATGTTGGGTTCGATAACTTTTTATTACAGGGTTCTCCTCGTTCTAAAAGAAAATTAAATTTTTTTTTTTTGTCAAATTCTAATTTTTTTTAAAAAAAATAAAAACTTGGATTAGATTTGAAAGTAGCTCAAAATTTTCAAAATCTTTGACGGTTTTTAAATCTTCATACGACATGGTACGTTTGGTCGAACCCCAACAAACCTATTGCTCTCATATCGCTCTATATTGGCATGGTTTCATGTAATTCTCTTCGTATATTTCCGGTACGTTTCTCGTATACTCTTAGTAAGAACATGTCTGAAAATACCCTTGGACATGATCAGAGATTAGGGTTTCTATGGATAAGGTTGGTTGTATGTTTTGTTTTGTTTTTTTTAATGATGTTGGGGGTTTTTGTGGGCAGATGACAGCTGAGTTTCAGCTCGCCTCACCACTTGTAGAGACAAGAGAGAGCTACTTTGGGAGGTTTTGCAAGCAATTAGCTCCCTACACATGGGGAGTTGTTGATATTTCCTTGGAAGATCTCTTCCCTTACCCATCCATTGGCTTTTGTAGAAAACCCTCTGGCTGTTTGATCCAAGCATGTCCTGATGGAATCTCTAAGGTTTTGTGTATTTTCTTTCTCGATCTTCGAGTATCGTAGCATATACATAGAGCTTCGAGTATCGTATTGTCTCTCTTTTTCGATAATTGTTTCTCGTTTCTTGGTTTGAGTTTAAATACCTACGGTTCAAGTTCTTGTTTCTTGTCTCGCGTTGTTTTGATCTTGTATCTTGTTTCTTATTCCATGTTTTTTTTAATTATGTTTCTCTTTTTGTTGAAAGAAAACCGTGTTTAGTACTTGTTGTTTCTTGTTTTTGTCTGAGATCCCACATCGGTTGGAGAACGGAACGAAACCTTTTTTATAAGGGTGTGGAAACCTCTTTCTAGCAACCGTACTTTAAAAACCTTGAGGAAAAGTTTACAAAGGACAATATCTGCTAGTAGTGGACTTGGGATGTTTCATTCTTATGTGATGTTTTTGGAACGATGTTGTTTATGGTGTCTTATGCTTTATTTTTTTTTATTCTTGTTTCTCTTTTATGAAAAGAAAAAAATCCATGTTTGATACTTGTTGTTTTAATCATGTTTCTTTTTTTTGTAGGAAGAAAATTCGTATTTAATACCTGTTGTTTCTTGTTTCTTAGCTTATTCCACGTATTTAGTACCTGTTCTTTCTTTTTGAAATCCCACATCATTTGGAGAGGGAAACGAAACATTCTTTATAAGGGTGTGGAGAAACCTCTCCATAGTATACACGTTTTCAAAATTTTGAGGGGAAACCCAAAAGGAAAAGCTCAAAGAGTACAATATCTTATAGCGGTGGGCTTGGGCTGTTACATTCCTATTCCACGTTTTCTGGAACATGTTATTTCTCGTGTCTTATTCTTCGTTTTTTTTTTCATTCTTGTTTCTCTTTTATGAAAAGAAAAACCCGTGTTAAGTACCTGTTGTTTCTTGTTTCTTGTTTCTTATTCCTCGTTAAAATGACGTTTCATTGCTTCTTCTTCTTACAAAATCACTTGATAATTTAGGGCTGTTGTTTGAATATTTTGTTTAGGTCATGTGGGTTGAACATGTGGAAGTTGACAACAGATGTGTTCAACCAATGTTCCAACCATATATCAACTCTGGTTTGGCATTTGGTGCAAAGAGATGGGTTTCTTCTCTGGTTAGACACTGCATTTGGCTAACTACTTTAGAAGCCAAGAGCACTTCAACAATCAATGGGGGTACTTAACTTTATCATTACGTTCATATTCTAATTCCCGTCATTACAATTAGTTCAAATTTCAAATTAGTCCCTGAATTTTTATATGGATTTCTAATAGATCCAGGGCTCGTTAGACATAAAAGTGAAAGTTCGGGAACCAATAAGACACAAGGTTAAAACTTTGAGGACTTATCTGAAACTTTTTTAAATTGAGGGACCGATAAACACGTAAATGAGTATATCCAACCGAACCTTATAACATGTTTTTTTTTTTTTTTTTGATGATGTTAATGTAGTTTCGATACTACAAGCTGGAAGGCTTAGCGTGTTGAAGTTGGCTGAGAGAATGACAAGGACCTTTTATAATGTTGTGAGTGGTTCTAAAGAAAATCCATGGATGAAAATTCCCATTCCTGGACCTCATGACATTAGGGTTATGACCCAGAAAGCCAAAGAGAATGATCCTGGACGTCCTCCGTGTACATCGGTGATCTTCGCTACTTCAGCTCAAGTTCCGAACAATCCGAATGAAGTTTTCCAGTTCCTTCGTCATGAGAAGTCTCGAAACAAGGTACGTTATTCAAGTTTGCATTGTTATATAAGGTTCGTTTTCATAAATATCACGAACATTTAACCATATCATGAACAAGAAGCTAATTCATGATGAAAGCTAAATAGTTCGAGCTAGGTAATGTTGAGAATAGTGCAATACTTCTCCGAGTTTGGGGAAGTTCGAGACTTCATAAGTTCACAGGTTCTTCAAATAGGTTTTATCAACGTTTGTAAGTGCTACTAGTTCTCAACAGCTTTGTTCATATATGCAGTGGGACATCCTTTCATTTGGTTACGTCATCACGGAACTTGCCTGCATTATCAATGGAAACGACTCGAGAAACCGGGTGTCGATAATTCAAGTGAACGTAAGTTTGTCGATTCATTTTTTTTTTCCTACACAGCAACACTTTAACTCTTCAAACTTTAACTTGAAAAGTTACCATATTTGTAGTCTTCGCCGAGAAAAGTCGAGATCTTCTACCTGCAAGAGAGTTACTTCGACGCAACGGGATCTTATATAGTCTATGCACCTGTTGACCTCTTTGCCATGTCGATACTCTTACGTGGAGGAAACCCAGATAATGTGGCTATCTTGTCTTCTGGTTTTGTTGTACTTCCAGATAACCTGAAAATGAATGGACAGGAAGTTGAAGCTGATGGTAGCATCGTGACAGTGGCCCTCAACATCGTTGATCATTCAATTACTGAAAGGATCCCATTTGATTCAATGGTTTCCATGCATAGGATTATGAATGAAACTGTAGCCTCAATCAAACAGGCTTTCCAAGTACAACAATTTTAAATAAGGAATTGTAATACTTGGTATGAAAAAACCTTGTCTTTCTGTGTTTAGGACAACAAGTGCTTATAGATGGGTGAAGTTTGACACCCAATATAAGCTGAAATAAATGGCTTTCAAGCTGTTTATGTAATAATTTACATATAGGTTTCATCCCTTTTCCTTGTTGAGTGTGGAGGAAAAACTCTCCGCAATTTCTTATGTGAAAGCGTCGAATTTGATTACTCCTACAAGGTACAGTACCTCAATTTCTCGACGGCGACGTTGACGACATTGAGACGAGCAAAGCTGGATGAGTTACAGGTTTAGCTTAAAGGAGGACGTTCATCATCTCCTTGGGAGAATATCTGAAAATGAGAAATCATGGAAAGGAGGACCTGCAAGAGAAGAGTATTAGTATCCATGGCTTAGTCTACATGATATTGGTTACTCTGTTTCTTCTAAGGAGAAGAAGAAGGTGACCTTGTTCGTGGAGAATGTAAAATGGAATGTGCGCAACCATCTTAGTTCCACCTTGACTCCAGTTGACAGTGCCTGGGTTATGTGCTTCTTTACTGGCAGGTTTCGAAGGCCCCAAAATGGATAACGAAATTCCAGTGTCACTCAATAGTCCTAGATAGTCGTGAGCCCGAGTCCAGACTCTCGCATCTGAGGTTCGAGATCGAGCTACCTGTTCATGTAATTTAATTCAGCAGTGTCAACAACTTATATCCATTTTACCTTCTCTGCAAATCCCCTGCATCTAGGAGCAGCAAGCACAAGAAGGTGGGGAGAGAGATGAAAGAACATTGATCATTTTGGACAGAGTTACAAGACTTTGAGATCCTTCCAGCCCAAATTTTTAAATGCTAAATGCGGAGAAAGAGACCTTTCCCAATGAGACCCGTGCCCTCGGTAGTAATTCACGGTGGTATGTTGCTAGTTTTGCAATGGCAGTAATAACAAAACAAAGAAGCCTCGACTGCGATGACTTTCTGAAGCTTTCACCACTGGAATTGTCACCAGGGTCCTGTCTCAAACCTAAACGACTTTGGAAGCAAACCAAAGAGAAGCAGCAGATTAAAAATGGAAAGTTTTGAAAATGAATGCAGGGGTAGTTGCCGTAAAGCCACCTCGATAAAAGATTTTCATATAAAAGCAACTCTAAGCTCTCGAAAAGTTCACGGGATGCATCTTTGTGAGATCTGCCACCGCCACCGTGTTCTCCAATGGCCCAACACAATTGAAGTGCTAGTTCTGTCTACAAAGATGAAACGAGGAAGTAATTCAACAATCAGTTGCTGCATTTATCTGTTTTACTGGATAAGAGATGTAAGCAACAACCTTTGCAGGGTTGTCATATGCTTCACCAAGTCGATTGATTATAGGCTTCTGCAAAAAAAATAAAAAAATAAAAGAAAAAACTGAAATTTGATATAGATAAGAAACAAAAAGATACCCAATAATAAGAGCTCAGCATGTACGAACATAAAATATGATGCATTCATAAAATATTCATCATAAGTGGAAAAGAAATGTCCAGAATTGTTTGGATGTGCTTCACAAACTATAATGGAAAGGAGAAAAGCTTATTAGAAGTAACATTGTCATTGATTAGCAAAAACAAGGAGCCCATAAATTATCAGTACAAATTACCTTGAGAAGTGCAATGAAGTCCGGAGACCGCTGAAATGCAGCAAGCATAAATTCTAGGAGCCTCTTACGAACCTACAAATATACCTAAAAGGTTCAAATTCTGAACCTCACATTCTACTATGATCTGCAAATTTTAATCCATGTTCTAGACAACAAAAGATATACCTACAAGTAATAGTATCATAGATTCAAGGAAAGAAAAATACAAATATAAGGGGAAAAGGGAATTTGAATTTGCAGATAAACAACTAAAAACGTCAATTTTGGTCAAAACCAACAAAAAACGTCCTGCTTGTCCCAAAAATAAACATCATGCATTCGAACTTGATCAGACAACTGTATCTGTAGTATTTCAGATATGAAAATGGATAAAAAGGGGAAACTTTCAAACAAATAAAATGAAGAAACAAACTCATCAGAATGACCAACTAAAGATTGTCAAAAACGAACAGTCCAGAAAACATGTCTAAGTGATTTGATTTAATACAAAGTGTAATACCCATTCGCAGCAAAGCCAACAACAATAAGAACATAACTTAATCCACATTCAGAGGCACACCTTATAGGAGAAAGCTTTGTCAGGTAACAATGTCGAGTTTCTTGACATAAGCAGAGGAATCAATGCACAGATTAAAGCTGAAAAGGGAAGGTAAAATATCAATAGCTAAAATAACTACCAACTAAGATAAACAAAAAAAAAAGTCTGGAACAAACTGAAATCGCAAAAAGCAGCATCATACAATTGTTGACATCTTGCAGTGCCACAGAAAAGTAGACATCAAGAATCCGAGGTGTCACGTTCAGCATTTGTTTCAGCCTATCAGATTGAGCAGTATTTATTGCAATCTGAATTACTGCAGTCATCCCAGGAGAATTCCAATGTCGTTCCTGAAAGAATATTAGATAAACCCAAGAAAGTTATGTCATCCAGCTACAAAACAAAGATTCTGTAGGTACAAAGTTTCCCAAGCACTTCAGGCAGTTTTGAGGCCAAAGCGACGCATATTAAAAGCTATACTATTCAGGGGCAATGAGCAGCATGCGGAATGTTTCTATCAAATACGTTGGTTAAGACACAAATAAAACAAGCAATTATGCTATAAATGTAATGTGAGTGCGTACGTGTGAACATATTTTAAATTATTGTATTCCCATAAAATAGTCTAAATCTTTGCTATGATAGTTCCAGTTAACCAGTCACTAAAATTCAGAATATAGACAGAGAAATGACACCTACCGAAAGACCATCATTTTCATCCTTCAAAAGTTCGAGGAAGAGAGGATCAGCAACATCTATTGTGCTACTAGCCTCGGTTCCGGAGTCTCCTCCTCCATCCCCAATGGTTGAACCAGTGTAAGCCTCATCCATGAGTGCAAGTAACATCTGTACCAATACAACATGAGGATTATAACATATTGTGAATTGGACTTTTATCCATGGGCTTTCTGGAGATCTGAATTCTGATATCACCTCAGGAACTTTACTCTTCTGGATTGAAGCTATGTTATTTCCAACTAGTGATCCTGAGCTGCGCTCTACCCTTTCCAATGCGACTACTAAAACTGTAATCAATTACCAACAGAAGTTGAAATTTGGAATCAAATAACAGTGTAATGAAAGTACGGAAAAAAAAAGGAAATAACAGAAGGAATGACCGAAAAACATGAACTCACTAGGGAAATCAATGAGAGATGGAAACATTGGAAGGAAAGACCCAGGAGAAATCAATGCTGGAAAGATTCTAAGAAATGGTTTCTCTAACCTGCAGCAAGAAAGCAACGGCACCAATTAGCTCTCGTTTTCAAATTACATCCACTTAAATAATTACCAACGTCCAAAAATCCTGACCCAGAACAAAGTTTATATTTCTAGAACTTGTTCATCCAGGAGTGGAAATAATTAAAAAAAAAATTGAGAAAATAGAAGTCAAATAAAAACAATTCTGTTTAACAACTTACTTTTCTCCATTCCAAGCAATCAGCTTTAGCAACAATGGATAGAACTGCAAATTGATCAATCTGAATTAGAGGTAAATCTCTCTCTCCCAGTCTTACAGTGAATTATAATCAATGAATGGCCAAAGAAGCCCCAGCAGTCGTGATCACTTTTGACAGTAAGTGGCTATAAACTTGGTAAGTGCAACATTTGTCAATTTGGTGGCCACCAAAGGGAAGGAAAGTGCCACTTAACCAGCATATTATATCGATATGTCTCATTTACTTCAGATTCATATGTAGTGTTGTTTAGAATAACTAAATAAATAAAAAAGTTGAGGAAAGATGACACTGATACAAATGAAAATTTGTTTCCCCTGTATGTTTGAAAAACCGTATACATTTCAGTTCTTCAAAAACAGACTGAAGAAAATTTACAATAAAATCGGATGTTACTGGTATGAGTGAAAAATTAGAAACAAGTCAACAACTCATACCTGTGGCAATAATGTAGGAAAAGAAGTAAGAAACTTATTCTGATTTGTATTCAGAAATTCTAGAACTGCTTCTGCAACAATTAGATCTGCAAACTCACTGTAATCATATTAGAATAAGATTGATGAGTGTATTATGGCCAACATATGAATATACTAATGTGAAACTGAGGGTTTTCCACCAAACAATGCTATAACACAGTGAAAAGATAGTTGTCCAATAGAACTTCACCTTTTGATCTTAGGACTTGATTTTTTTTTTTTTTTTTTTTTTTTTTTTTTTTTT
>NW_019268524.1:4932053-5004635 GCF_002738365.1 Cucurbita moschata
TTTTTTTTTTTTTTTTTTTTTTTTTTTTTTTTTTTTTTTTTTTTTTTTTTTTTTTCTCTTTTGCATAAAGCGAAAACATCCAATAAGAGATAAAGAAGTTCAAAGAGGGTGCAAGCCTCGTGAAAAGCGTAAGCTATACAAAGATGCACTTACAAGTGACAACAAAAAGTAATCCGTATATGATTTAGATAATTGGGTAGTTAATTGTTTGTATGCTAGCACTTGTACTAGCTGGTTCCTGTATTGTTGGAAGCCAGGGTAAGTTACTCATGTGTAACCACTCAAATGTCTATAGCGAACTGCCTTCCTAAACCTTCCTCTAGGAGGTAATACAAGTCGTAAGAGTTTTGGGGCCCTATTCTCGAGATCACTAATAAATAGTGAAAAGGGAGGAACTTCTACACCTCAAAAGATAGAACCCTCACTTTAGCAAATGTGATTTTATCCAACAAGCAAACTTACTACTTTTTGGTTTCCAAGCCTCTTACTTAATTTCAAAGTCGAGTACTGACATCAAATAAGTTAACTGTCACAAGTAATTCAGATGAAAGTTTTAAGTTTTAAATTGAAAATCAAAAAAGAAACTTGAATGGAGCAACGATGAATTGTAATACCCAATATATTGATGAATATTAAAAAAATCAAGTAGTTAAAAGGCATGATTTTATGATGCTTACCGACTCAGACATGAACGGAAAAAGGTCTTCAGACTGGAATCAGCATCATGTAAGACTACTTCACCAAAATCAATGAAAAATTGAAGAATGGCCTGATAAAAAAGAGCAAAAAAAAAAAAAAAAAAGATAATTGTAGATAATTCATAACGACACCTTTGCATCTAATTCTTAGAGGACAATGTAAAAGATATGTGGCACAAATAATCTACAAGTATCAAGATATTGAATTGTAGAGGATACTTTATGACCCTATACTTAATAGCATACATCAGCTAAGAACGTACAATGAAAAAGATACAAGTACCAAGGTTTGCTCTTGAGTTGCACAAGTTTCCTTTGCTTTAAAAGCTAAAGGCTAAGAAATTGCAAGACAATTGGACAAGTAAATGGGGAATATCTTTTTTTGTTCATTCTTCAAGCATCCTAGCACCATAAGTAAATCACTGACAAAATAATCAATATATACTATATAAACTCATAATAGACTATCATCCCTAAACCTACTACATCAATTTCCTTGAAAAATAACTTGCCCTTGAACTTAATGAACCTAAAGCTTCAGCACAAGAACCATACAAAACAATCAGCAAAAGCCAAAACATATATATATATAACTCTTTTTCATTCCTAGTTGACCATGTATTACAATGGTTCTTGGCACAAAGGAATGCCCGATTGCAACATTGCCCAATGATCCTCAAATCCAGAATCTTTCAAATACTTCTAAGCTTGTTTTCATACTTCAGACAAAACAGACCTGTGTGAATCTCTTTGAAAGAATGGGTTTGCAGCAAACAAATTACAAAAAACGGTTACAAAAGAGATGGTAAACAGTTTGCAGTCAAACTATCGAATTCCAAATTTTACTTTTTGAGTCAAGATCAATCCAGTTAATGCCCGTATCCAATCACAGATATTCAACAACACGAACGAGCATTAGCAAGATCGCCCTACATGATCAATTCCATACATTTTTTGCGATCGTTCACCAATATCAGACAACAGTTCAAAGAACCAACACATGTAAATCTTAACGCTAATCCTACATTCTAATATATGAGTTCCTTTCTCACTACCCTAGTCATCACCAACTGCATAGCCATTATAAAATACACTTCAATATATCGTGGGATAAACAAATAAAACAATAATCAGATATAAGATTTCATGAGGAAAAGAACGCACGACAGTGGTTTCAAACAAGAAAAACACACACACACACACACACACACCAGTAAGAGGAGGCCATTAGAAGTTCTAGATTGAGACAAGGACGACACCGAACGCTGAAAAATCTTGTTAAGCTGAGGATAAACCCGAGCCACCAAATCCTCAGAATTCTCAGCTTTGCACAATTCATATAGCCTTCTAACCTGAAGAAAATTCCATAACATTGCCAGTCAAGTTTAACAATATATAATACACATTGACTCGAAGAATGAAAGAGAATACATGCACAAACACGTATGGAATGATTCAATAAAGTTTAGCTCGCGTTAATCAAGATAGTAAGAGAGCACATTACAGAGACTAAACATTATCCTCCATGATTTTCTAAGAAAGCAAACAGAAAGCAAGAACGAAACTCACTGATAGAAGAACATTAGGATCGGAGGCGGGATCGTTGGCGACATTAGAATCTCTGGCAATGTTGGATAATGTTCTGAGATGAAAATCCCAATCTCGGTCTCGATCCGCCATGTTCCTGAATCAAATTCGGGTAGAATTCAGAAATCAAAAATAGCAAGAATGCTCTGCAATTGTGACGTTGTTTATATTTTCTGGTTTTTTCTTTTTATTTTTTTTTATTTTTTTATTTTTTTATTTTTGGGTTTAATTCCTTTTTTTTAGTCGTAATTTTAAAATGTATAATTACATAAACCATAAACCATAAAGCTTGTATATAAATTTCATACATTTACATTATTATTCTTACATAGTCTCCTTCGTTCGAACTAGACATATCCACGAGGTAAGACGAGGTTTGGAAGCTTTCTTCGTCCCATGACAAATATCCTAGTTTTGCTTGTCTGAGTCGGTTGACAGGGAGGATGTCATGGTCATGCTTGTCCAAAGCATGTTGCTTATGGTCGCATGACAAATATCTTAGTCTTGCTTTTTTGAGTCGGTTATCAGGGATGTCAACCAATTGAGTAGGGGAGGATGTCACGGTCATGCTTGTCCAAAGCATGTTGCTTATGGTCGCATGATAGATGTCTCAGTCTTGCTTGTTCGAATTGGTTGTTAGGGATGTCAACCTATTGAGTAGGGGAGGATGTCACGGTCATGCTTGTCCAGGGCGTATTGCCTATGGTTGCATGCCCGTTCCAAACTCCCTTTACCATTTCATATCGGGTCAATACGGGGTGTAGTGGTACTTTCTTTCAAATCTTTCCTCACTTTTCGGCTCCCATTTAAACCATTATTTCCTATCATTCCTCATTCAATCTAGAGTGAGTCTTTATGCAAATTAAATGGACATCTCTACTCGAGAAGAAGTTCGAGTTCAAATTAAGTTCGAGATCAATGGCGTTTTAACCAATAGACGATTAATCTGTTGTTGGATCTTGAAGAAATTGAATGGGACTACACTCTATAATAGACGTGTACATGTGTCGGATTGGGTTAAAAAAAATTTTTGGATCAACCTAAGGTTCGAGTTGGTTGGATTAGTAATTGAGGTGTGAGGTTGTTAAAAAAAATTAATTTATTGTAATGTTCATAATTATTTCAATACAATAGTCGTTTTCCCTTCTAACATCAGGTCATTGTCCTTTTGCAGAAACGGGCTCCAGCGTAGATGAAAGAACCCGAAGAGTATCGAACAATCCACCCACATTCTCCCCGATTGATTTTGCGCGTCAATCCAATAAGCATCAACATTTGATTTTCAGTGTTCTTCTGGAGGGGCCTTCCGCCTGCTCAGACTCGCGTGATTCTTTGATCTCGTTGATACTAGGTTTGGTTCTGAATCTTCTTCACATTGAGAATGAATTTGCTTACTGTGTTGATCTTTAGCCTTAAATTGATTTGTTGAGGATAATCGGTAGCTTGATTTCTTTGACTCCTATAGTTCTGAATCTTCTTGCACATTGAGAATGAATCTGCTTACTGTGTTGATCTTTAGCCTTAAATTGATCTGTTGAGGATAATGAGTAGCTTGATTTCTTCGATTCCTATAGTTCTGAATCTTCTTGCACATTGAGAATGAATCTGCTTACTGTGTTGATCTTTAGCCTTAAATTGATCTGTTGAGGATAATGAGTAGCTTGATTTCTTCGATTCCTATAGTTCTGAATCTTCTTGCACATTGAGAATGAATCTGCTTACTGTGTTGATCTTTAGCCTTAAATTGATCTGTTGAGTATAATGAGTAGCTTGATTTCTTCGATTCCTATAGTTCTGAATCTTCTTGCACATTGAGAATGAATCTGCTTACTGTGTTGATCTTTAGCCTTAAATTGATCTGTTGAGGATAATGAGTAGCTTGATTTCTTCGATTCCTATAGTTCTGAATCTTCTTGCACATTGAGAATGAATCTGCTTACTGTGTTGATCTTTAGCCTTAAATTGATCTGTTGAGGATAATGAGTAGCTTGATTTCTTCGATTCCTATAGTTCTGAATCTTCTTGCACATTGAGAATGAATCTGCTTACTGTGTTGATCTTTAGCCTTAAATTGATCTGTTGAGGATAATGAGTAGCTTGATTTCTTCGATTCCTATAGTTCTGAATCTTCTTGCACATTGAGAATGAATCTGCTTACTGTGTTGATCTTTAGCCTTAAATTGATCTGTTGAGTATAATGAGTAGCTTGATTTCTTTGATTCCTGTAGTTCTGAATCTTCTTGCACATTGAGAATGAATCTGCTTACTGTGTTGATCTTTAGCCTTAAATTGATCTGTTGAGTATAATGAGTAGCTTGATTTCTTTGATTCCTGTAGTTCTGAATCTTCTTGCACATTGAGAATGAATCTGCTTACTGTGTTGATCTTTAGCCTTAGATTGATTTGTTGAGGATAAGAGTAGCTTGATTTCTTTGATTGCTATAGTTCCAGATACTCCAAATAATGTTCCACACATCTTGAATAGTCCAATTCTCCCTAAAAATAGCATAAAAATGTATCAGCAAGGAATAAGTGTTGAAAAATTGCGTATCCAAATGGCATGGCTGCTAGACTCCTTATCCCTGTAAAACAAACGAAGGGTGTTAGTGTTGAATCTCTCTTCTTTGAATATCTATTTTAGTGGGGATTGAATTGTTAATGACTTTTCACGGACAAATTTTAGCTCTAGAAATAGCTTTCTACTTCCAAATAATCCTCCACTGTTCTTTAGGCTCTAAGGAGTCTGAAGATGATTCATGAGTAGAGTCGTTTGATGAGGTTGTTAAGTGATAGAGCTTTTTACAAAGAGAATCTGTGAGTTCTCACTTCGGTTGGAGAGGGGAACAAAACATTCCTTATAGGGGTGTGGAAACTTTTTCTTAGGAGACGCGGTTTAAAACCGTGAGGCTGACGGTGATACGTAACTGATCAAAGCGGACAATATCTGATAACAGTGGACTTTGGCTGTTACAAATGGTATCAGAGCAAGATATCGGACTGTGTGTCAGCGAGGACACTGGGCCATCAAGGGGGTGGATTGTGAGATCCCACGTCAGTTGGAGAAAGGAACGAAGTATTCCTGGATGTGGAAACCTCTCCCTAGCATACGTGTTTTAAAACATGAGGTTAACGGCGATATGTAACGGACTAAAATAGACAATATCTGCTAGCGGTGGGCTTTGGGTATTACAAATGATATCAGAGCCAGATATCAGGCGGTATGCTAGCAAGGACACTTGGTCCCTAAGGGGGTGGATTGTGAGATCCCATGTCGATTGGAGAAGGGAACGAAGCATTCCTTACAAGGGCGTGGAAACCTCTCCCTAGCAGATTCGTCTTAAAACCGTGAGGTTGACGACGATACGTAACGGGCCAAAGTGGACAATATCTATTAAGCATTTCTTATAAGGGTGTCGAAACCTCTCCCTAACAGATTCATTTTAAAATCATGAGGCTGATGGAAATGCATAACGAGCCAAAGTGGATAATATCTGCCAAACATTTCTTATAAGGGTGTGGAAACCTCTCCCTAAAATATTTGTTTTAAAACTGTGAGACTGACAACGATACGTAACAGACCAAAACGGATAATATTTGCTAGCGGTAAGGTTGAACTGTTACAAAACCTAAGTGTCGTATTTTCTTGATCACTACTCTTTTTCCTCCCTAGTGGGTGTTTAGAATGTCCTCACCAAGGCTAACAAAGTAATCACTTACGAAGCTTTTGTTCCACCTACACAGATCGTCCAGGAGTACATTCACCAGTATATCATGAAACTCCTCCTTTATCCAAAAAGAATTTGAGCTACCTATTATAGCAATCCAAGGGTATTAATCAATGGTAACGTGGTTACCATTCCCAACTTTCCATTTAATACCTCTTAGGAACAATTCTCTTCCTCATACGACACTTTCTCACCTGTAGGGAAGGATTATTCCCCAAATGGGCCTTTGGAAACTCTCCATCTTTGTGTAGTATCTACCTCTTAGTGTTAGTACAATAAGGTTGTCTGGCTAATCTCCATTGTGTTTAGCAAGTAACACCTTTCTATACAAAATTCGGATCAACGTATAGATAAGACTAGACTTAGATTACCTTTTAAGATCAAAGATCTAAAAACAAGATTTAGAACTTGTTTTAAGTTGAGTCATTCCATAATCAAACGTGATCAAGACTTGATTGAATGGCTGACATGCAATCTATCACAAAATTTGGATCAACGTATAGACAATACTTGACTTAGATTACCTTTTAAGATCAAAGATCTAAAAACAAGATTTAGAACTTGTTCTAAATTGAGTCACTCCATTGAATGGCTGACATGCAATCTATCACAAAAATTACTTGAAATCTTAGACAGGGTAAAGATGATGTTCAAATTTCTAAGGGTGAAAATCTCCATTTGCGAACTTAATTTCATTCATTCATAATCTTATGTTTACACACCATTATTGTCATGATTGACAAATATGATAACTTTCCACTGCAAGAAGTTATGAAATTGTAATAATAGATAAAATTTTCAAAGAAATTATTAATCAAGTCCTATTTATGGTAACCTCATGCTCCAGTTCAACCTTGCAAATGTACCACTTCTAAAGTTCTAAATGGTCATCCCTCACTCCAAGTCAACTTAAACACGTAAAGAGAGTTTGAATCGAGCCTATCCAATTTTGTAAACAAAAATTTAACGCTTGTTGAATCTTCTTGGTCTTGAATCATATAATAAGTCCAATTGAAACTTATGGGACACCACAATCCTTATTACTATGACTTCTTGTTTTACCTTTCCTTCTGAAATTTAGAGCATGATGCAGTCAAAGCTAATCATAACGTCATCCGTTATCAGTTTGCTTGGCACAAAAGTTGCAGGGGAGATCACGGAGTCGAGGTATCTTTCAAGTCTATTAGCCAAAGTTTTTGTTATCATCTTGTAAAGGAAGCTTCTTAAGTTGAGTAACCTCAAGTGGTTAGGATGTTTCCAAATGCTTCTACTCCTTTTGTTCTATGAATCCATCTTAATACTTTCTAAGACACTCTTCCTTTCTATCTTGGACGACCTAAGGTTACTCAATTCTACAACCCCTCTCATAACTAAAAGAAAATGAGTGGTTAAAAATAATTTTTTGAAAAAAATATTTGTTTGGATATATAATTTTTAGTATAGTTTTTATTTAGTTCTTAAATTTTAAAATGGAACATTTGGTCTATATGTTTTAAGATTTTTTACATTTACCTTGAAGTTTTTTTTTTTCTTAGTCTTTTAAAATAAGGTTAAAATCAAAATCAATATTTAATTCTAAATCTTTTATGAAAATATCAAAACCGTTTTACAAAATAACATATACAATTAATATAAACTAAATTGATAAAAATAAAGGTTAAATTATTTAAGATAGATATGTTATATGCACTCAAATTGTATTGAAAATTATATATATTTTTTAAAATTTTTTCAAGTTAAAGTTAAAAATAATATTTTTTTTAATTTTTTTTTAATATAATAACGTGGGACGTGGATTTGAATCTTTTAAAATTTATAGATACGGTCTCTCTAATCCTCCTCCTCGTTTTAAATCTTTTATAAAAAAAAAACAAATAACAAATAAACTTAATATAAATAGAATTGATAAAAACATTAGATTAAATAATTGAAGACAAAAAAAAAATGTTATATACACACAAATTATTAAATTAATTTATAAATTATGTAAGGATATTGTTAGAATAATAATAAAATTTAAATGTAAAGTCTAATACCATTGTTTAATTTCTTTTAATGTATATTTTAACTTTGCATTGAAATATTTTTAAAATGTTAATACTAAAAAAAAAATAGGAATGTTATTTCCTAAACCCAAATAAAAAATAAATAAAAAAAAGTTCCATGGAAATAAATAATGGTATTTATTTTACGAAATTATATGCTCTTGAAATGGTAATAAATATCTGGACCAATTGACTCATGTTTAAGATTTTTCATTTTTTCAGTATTATTACTGTTATTTTGTCGTCTACCACTTAATTATATGCTCATATAAGGACGTTAGGACACATATTTCAGGTCACGATATTTATTTCATGAATTCAACCACATACGGCAACTGAGAGGTTCGAACTTTTAACTTTTAGTCGAAAGTATAAAAAACGATCTATCCTCCTATTGAATATTTTTTTTATTTTATTGAAAGCAAAATAAGAATGTATTTATTTTATTTCTTTCCAAAATTTGGTAAATTAATAATAATTTCCATTCAATAAATATGCTCGGATATGTTTCCAAAATAAATATCGATAAAACTAATAAAAACTAATTTATTTTTATAAAATTAACTTAAATTAATCAAAACAAATTAAAATTTATTGAAATTAAAAAATATATATATAGAGAGAGATTTGAACATCGAACCCATTAAAGAGATATGTATTGACTAATTTGTCATATTCCCTACTTTGATTATATACTATCAAAGTCATTGTTATTGTCTAATCGTTTTTTAACTTGCAGCATTACTTTCTTTCAAATCGCTTTCGATATAATTTTCTCTCTCACGTTTTCTAAAACATTTCTCTCAAACGTGACTCGAGACTCGACCATATGCCTAAGTTGTCTGCAAAGTCCGAAATTCTCATGGCTGACTTGTTCGTTGGGTTAGAACAAGTACTGCACAATCGTTGTCCTACTATCGCAAGAAGACTATTGTGACAAATGGCATTAGAGATAAAATAGTCGTTCACATAAATGATTTAAAAGCTAATATAAATCGTGAAAACCGGTGTAGACTTAAACGAAATCAAGTAGAACCAACGTGACATAACTAAACAATTAAGACACTATTCTTTTAGTATAACAAATATGAAAGTACGAGAATTTAAAGCTCAAACTTCATGAAAAAAAAAAAGCACATGTCAATTATCATGAACTATACGCACTTTTTACACATCACTTCGTTTTCAAATTCTAAATCATTCAACCGAAATAATTCTGATTAAATAACAAATTCAACCCAACGTAACCCAAATATAAAATATTTAGGTTGAGCTGGATTATTTATTTAATAAAAATAAAATATTAGTTCATAAAATATTTATTCATTTGTAATTCAATTTCAATATATATTTTTAATTTTTTTAAATTCCTTAAAAAAAATAATATATCGAATTGATCTAGGGTTAGGAGAGATTAGAGCATTCAAACAAGTAGGGTGTACATTCAACCCGACAACTCGAACCAACTCAACCCGAACTATAAGGATTGGGTTGGGTTGAGTTGAATTAACCTTTTGGGTTGGTTTGGGTTCATTTTTCTGAACCCGAATTGACTCGGTTCGATTTTGGGTTCATGGGACAAAACCCTCGAATTCACCCAAGTCAAATAAAAATATATAAAAACTAATAAATTTACATTAATGATAGGTTTGTCAAAGTGATATTTTGTCCTAACTTAAAACACTTATACCCGAGTATTATCCATTTGTTACAACATTATTATATCACAATTTATATATATATATATATATATATATATATATATATATATATTCTAATAGTTTACGATTCTTTTAACTGTCGCGACTATTTCAATTATGAGACAATAATTCTAAATTCTAATATATTTATTATTGTAACATTATTATATCACTATATATATATATTCTGATAATATAGGTAGGATTCTCTCATTTTGTCAAGTTCAGACAATAATTCTAAATTCTAATATGTTTATTATTGCAACATTATTATATCACTATATATATATATTTTCTAATAGTTCAGGATTCTTTACTTTATCAGCTCTACACCTAACTTTGTGAAGGTCAGACTATTTCAATTATAATATTTTTATAAAGCACTTCGATTCTTGAATAATTTTTTTTAAAGCGGGTGGGTTGCGCTGTGAAATTTTCAGATTGGGTTGAGTTGGTTACCAATTTAACCACCGAACTAAAATAAAAAGTTGGGTTGTGCTATGAAAATTTTCGAATTGGATTGGGTTACCGAATCACATGAATTTTGGGTTGGTAAAAAAAAATTTGTGAAGGAGGCAACAAACAAGGGAGAAGAGGGCAAGGAACAACGTGGGGGCAAGCCTTGATGAATCATAAGAAAACAAAGCTTTCCAATGGCTACTTTCCAATACAAAAAAATGAACCACCACCTTTTTGCTATGAATATTGATCCGAAAAGTCACATGGTTACCGCGATCTTCTCTCAAATTCAAACTCCCTTTACGAACTCCCCACAGATTAACCTATTTCTCAGCTCCCCCACTCACCTCATCGCTCTTAAACAACAGATTCTTTTGTGGGTTTTCCAAATAATACTAATTTCCACACACCCTCCTTAACATTCTCGCCCTCCCATTTGGTTTTTGTTCCATCTCCTTATAATATTCCCCTTCAACACCACTTTCTTGCTTGTTCCTGTTCCTGGGTCCGTCCGTTTTTATCACTTTTTTGAAGGGCTTCTTGGATTCTACTTTCATTGCTTCTTTGTTCTTTTAGATTTGTGCAATACCTGTTCGTTTGACGGCTCTTGATTTCTGTGATCTTTGAGTTCTTGTTTTTGTACCCTTTTCTTTGTTTTGTTCATCTTATTGATCGAACCCAGAAGATCGATTGTTGATTTGTTGGGTTTTTCATTGGAAATTCGTGATACCCATCTGGATTTCTACCATGATCTGCGCGGTGAAACAATCTCCTAGGGCTATCATTTGCTCTGATGTTGTTATTCGGCCCAAAATCTCCGTTCCCTCTCAGCGATCCTCGTTTCTTCCTCCACTTCCGCTACAAAAACCTCGAAACTCCGCTGTTTCTGTTCATAAACCTGTACATGTTTCATCGCTTGAGAAATTTGGATCACTGGGGGTTCGTAAAGCTAATTTGATCAAATGCGAAGCTTACGAGGCTGAGCGATCGCAGCCGATCGATTCGAGCTTTGAGTTGCCGCAGACTCCGACCCCTTCAGAGGCCGCTAAGAAGTTGAAAATAGGATCATACTTCGCTCTATGGTGGGCTTTGAACGTGGTTTTCAATATCTATAACAAGAAGGTTTTGAACGCTTACCCGTTTCCATGGCTGACTTCGACTCTGTCCCTCGCCGCTGGATCTCTGATCATGTTGATCTCATGGATGACAAGAATTGCAGAGGCGCCTAAAACCGATTTGGAGTTTTGGAAGTCTTTGTTCCCTGTAAGTTGAACTAAGTTTTGTTTGGTTTGTGATGTGAAACCTTTGATAAAGAAGACAAAAGGGATAGAAGTTTCTTATTTGTTATGTTGTGATGTTTGAATGAGTTAATCTCTCAGCCCCTGGATATCATTTCTTGGCTGAGGACAAGAAGATTTAGATAAACAAGGCAATTACAATGGAAGAACATATCTACCATAGTTGAAATTATCTGTATAACAAAGCAATTACAATGGAAGAACATATCTACCATAGTTGAGATTCTTCTGAGTTGTTTGTTTTCGATAATCATAACGTTTGTATCTGTCGATGTTGATGTTGTTGTTGTTGTTTGTTTTAAGGTTGCTATTGCCCATACAATTGGACATGTTGCAGCGACCGTGAGTATGTCAAAGGTTGCTGTTTCATTCACTCACATCATCAAGAGTGGTGAACCTGCTTTTAGTGTATTGGTTTCGAGGTTCTTGTTGGGCGAGACCTTCCCGCTTCCTGTCTACTTGTCGCTCCTCCCAATTATCGGTGGATGCGCTCTTGCTGCTGTGACTGAGCTCAACTTTAACATGACGGGTAACAAAATTCAACATCTCATTATCAAAAGTATACTTGTTATGTGTAGTTTTAGTAAGTTTGATATCTAATATCACATTAACAACGCACTCGTGCTTGAAGTTTGAGTTTGTATCAAACGCATATAATCGTGTTTCGAATGTTTCATCGTTTGGGCTGCTTTCTTTCCTTGGAGTTGTGTAATTTTGTTCTTATGGTTTGATCCCTTCAGGTTTCATGGGTGCCATGATATCGAACTTGGCATTCGTATTCCGTAACATATTTTCGAAGAGGGGCATGAAGGGAAAATCCGTTAGCGGGATGAACTACTATGCATGTTTATCGATTTTATCTTTGCTAATCCTTACACCATTTGCATTTGCTGTGGAGGGGCCTCAGTTATGGGCTGCTGGATGGAAAACAGCCATATCTCAAATCGGACCTCATTTTGTTTGGTAATTCGGTTTACTTATTTATTCGTTGTCGTCGTTCGGGAAGTTATGCACTAACAGTTGATCTAATTTGTTCATATTTTCTCCATATCTAATTGCCCGTACGATGAATCTTCGATTTGGTTAAAGTAATATATTAGAATGATATGATTGAGCTGTTCTTGATCAAAGGAAACCATACTGATTAATTCTGGGAATGTCTTGCTTATGTGGTTTAGTTCTTTGTCAATTTCGTGCACGGGAACGTCCTGATGGTAGTTCGAACAATAATTTGTTGAATACCTAACTAGATTAAACCAGAGACCACTACTTGCGAGTTTCATGATAAGCTTGGCAATTTTTCGACTCCTTAGCGAGTTTCATGATGTTCTTGACATGATCGATTCTCGTCTTGGTTTCTCGAGTATTAACTTAATGCTTATTTTTTGTTGTATTGCATGATGTTATTGTTTTGATTGTCTTCTGTTTACTTAATTTTGTAATTGAATGAAATATAGGTGGGTAGCAGCACAAAGTATATTCTACCATCTCTATAACCAAGTGTCTTACATGTCCTTGGACGAGATTTCTCCCTTGACGTTCAGCGTCGGAAACACCATGAAACGTATATCTGTCATCGTTTCTTCCATCATCATCTTCCACACGCCTGTGCAGCCAGTGAATGCTCTCGGAGCTGCCATTGCGATTCTCGGAACCTTTATATACTCGCAGGTGAGTCGGTTTGCTCCTCCTTGATTACTCTTCCTTGGTAAATCTATGAGTTCATCATAAAATAGTTTGGGGCTTGAAGATAATGGATTGGTCCATACTTATTGTGTTAGGATAAGATAAGGTTTTTGTGTTCACGAAAAGAAGATATTAGAACGTATAATTTATCGAACTGGACGTTTGTGTTCGCTTAAACTTCTCGGAAATCTTTGATCGATTCTTTTCATCTGCATCAAAGCTGTGGAGTATGCCACAATGAGCTGACTGACCAAATGGTTTCGTGTGTTTGCAGGCAAAGCAATGAGGAGAGAAAAGGAAAGAACCACGGACTTAGGTTTACGATAGCGTATCGAAGAGGGTGGTGTGTGTCTCATATTACCTTCGAGGCGAGAAAATAAAATGAATAAAGGGAAAGAGAGAGCCAAAGAGGAGGTTCGTTTCGGAACGTATAAGACCGCAAGAAGAAGCTTTTTTTTTTTTGGTGTAGATATGAATAAGGGGTTTAGGATTATTAAGCATTTTGTTGGAGAAGATGAGGGGAGGGGAATGGATAGGGGAGAGGGGAAATGGTTTGTAATAGAGAATAATGACAAGACAATTGCTTGTCTTGTCTTTTTAGTTCATTATGAATCATAAGTTATTTCTTCTTTTGCTTTAAAGATTCACATGGTGTGTTGTGTTCACAAAGCATCTTCTTTGGATTATTCCCTTCCACTTGCCCACTGCCTTGCAGGTGTGTATCTCATAATTAGCCTTGGCTGTGCCCCTTTTCGAGCTCGATATTTAGGTAGCTTAGTCTTACGACGACTTGGTTATTTTAGTATCAGTTATTTGTTGCATGACTCATTCTAACGTTGTTGTTGTTACTCGCTCGGTCTATGAAAGATTTTGGTTAAAATATTAGATAAAACAAAGTAGACTTGTAATGTTAGAGGGTAAAAAGCAAGATCCGAAAAGAAAGAGCTCTTTGGGCATGGCCAGCTCTCATAGTGTGACAGGCAATGTGTACAAGGCTCGGGAACGAATTCACTGTCATATGGTTGACCGGCGATTACTAGTGATTCTCACTTCATGCAAGCGAGTTGCAACATACCATTCGAATGCCGGATGAAAAAAATGGGATCACTTATGGACTCGTTGTTGAGAATGATTTTGATCTAGTTCATGGCCTATTAGAAGTAAAAGGTGCTCTGTTGGGATTAAGATCCTCACAGGTAGAAAAAGATTATTTAATAATGATCGAGTGATATTGTTTCTTCGGCCCTAAGGATGGGTTTTTAGAGTTAGCTCACCCTCTTGGATCACAACCCTTTCCCGGCCATTGTAGCACATGTCGCCCAAGACATAAGGGGCATGATGACTTGACGTCATCCTCACCTTCCTCTGAGTTATCACCGGCAGTCTGCTCAAGGTTCCAACCTCAACGGTTGGCAACTGAACACGAGGGTTGCGCTCGTTGCGGAACTTAACCCAACAACTTACGGCACAAGCTAACGACAGCCTAAGAAACCCATAAAATAGGTTGTCCTAAGGCATAAGTGAAATAAGGAAGCGGAGTGAAAAGATCATGTGCAAGAGCTGTTAGGAACAGTGCCCTCAAGCTTTCTTCAGAATAATCTCGATCATCCGCTGCAACTGTCTTTATCCTAATTTCTTACTTTATTTACTCCTATTTTTTCCGAAGCTCGCCTAATTTTGAACGACAAAGACCAACTAGAAACCAAGTTCAAACATCAAGAGATCAAACATGTCAGTGTAGATGAGGATCATAACAAAGCACAATCTTTATACAGCATAGTGATCCAAACACAAACACAGACTAGTGTTTATTAAAACTGCATAGGCAAGTGTCTAATAAGATCCAGAAATAGTAAAATCTATATATATATCCTCACAAGAGCTCTCGGATTTGTTTTCTTTTGCCAGAATCTGTATCTAAATCCAAACTTGTATGGAAACTACGGCATTTAAGGTATGCTTTATTGTCTTCAAGCTCAGATCTCATATTGGAAAGCAACTCAATTAAGACTTAAGCTTCTACCAAGAAAGGAAGATGATGGATAACCTTTAGTTTTGCTACTACTGGCAGCAACATTGTTATATATCAAACTTGCAAATACTTGATCGCTGTGTGAACATCCTTATCACCTCTGCCACTGCAGTTAAGCACGACCTTTGTTCCGTCCGCTAGGGTCGGGCACAGCTTCTCGAGATAAGCCAGAGCATGAGATGTCTCCAGAGCTGGGATTATGCCCTCCAACCGTGACAATCTCTTGAATGCTGCAGTCACAAGCCAGATTGTGAATTTAATATCTCTAATGATCAGGAGAACAATAGTCGAAAGCGAGATTGACAACCGTTGACATATTGGCACAAATGTTATTGGAAACTTTATGAAAGAACAGATAATTTCTCATCAGAAAAACCTTAAAATGAACCAAGATATTTGGTCTTGAGCATATGCCGAACCACGGTTCACAAAACTGAGCCCGAAAAGAAAGAAACATATTGAACAGAGCAGAGAAAAGTGATTGTAATTGATGAGTATCGATACGTTTATCTAAAGGCATAGTGTAGTTTCAAGAATAAAAGGCGAACTTTACAATATATGGGTGACATATCTAACAAAAAAAAATACCCAGAAACGAATAATGGCAATCCAGTACCTTCCAGTGCTTCGTCATCAGTGACACTGTAGTACTCGGCACGACCTGCATCTTTCAAATAACTATGCTCTGGTCCAACCCCAGGGTAATCCAAACTGCAGACGACAAAGAAGAAAACATGCATTAAACTAGAAAGGAGCAAGCTGGAACAAAAGGCTAACCTCCTCATAGTGAGAAGATTGCGAGAAGATTGCGTATATCCCCTACCCTGCACTGATCGAATGAGGTTCAATTATTTGTCCATCGTCATCCTGTAGTAAATAACTCATGGCTCCATGTAGAACTCCGATTTCCCCTTTGGTCAGAGTTGCTGCATGCTTACCACTATCCACGCCAAAACCTGCAGCCTCGACACCAACCAACCTAACATCTTCGTCATTAACAAACTCATGAAATAGTCCCATAGCGTTCGAACCTCCTCCAACACAGGCCACTAGAACATCAGGCTTCCCTCCCCACTTCTCCAAAGCCTGTTTTCTTGTTTCTTTACCAATCACTGCATGAAAATCTCTAACCATCATGGGATATGGATGGGGCCCAGCAACAGATCCCAAGATATAATGGGTAGTCTCTACATTAGTCACCCAATCCCTTATAGCTTCTGAAGTAGCATCTTTCAGTGTAGCAGTACCAGAATGAACTGGCCTAACCTGCAAGAGAAGCATTAATTTATAATTTGATTGATCATTTTCAGATGTAAAGAGCCAAGGACTGTCGACCAAACAAGAAAGAGAAGTTATTTAAATCCGATGAGGCAGTACTACAAGTATATGAGGCTTCAACAGGCACCCTGGATGGGTTCGAATGTGGGTTCGTTGTTAGGGTAGACCTTTTAATGCTAAACGTCATGAAAAGTCTTGGAAAAAATATAAACATTGTCACCATGTTGCAAAACTTTCTCTACCAACAATGATGGAAAGCTTAGGCAACAAATTACGGTACATGCCGCACAGCTTCCTCGACTAAATTAGATGCACTTCAAATCAAATTCATACTAAGGATGTGAGTCGGGGAAAGTTTGATTCATTGGTTAAGGGAGTGATAACAAGCAATGAAATCAGAGAAAAACTAGAGGGATACAAAATAGGCACGGGACACAGACGTCTCGAGGACCTTAATTCTTCAACAGAACTACAATATTCACAGTTTTGAAGGTGCAAATTGATCATAACAGTTTCGATGATGAAATCAGAGTCCTCCAAATCAAAGGCTGCAAATTAATAATGGAAAAAAACAACAAAAATTGTAACGGACAAACCTCGGCCCCAAGAAGCCGCATTCTGAACACATTGAGAGCTTGTCTTTCCATGTCTTGTGCGCCCATGTAGATGATACATTCTAGTCCAAACCTAGCACAAACTGTAGCAGTTGCAACACCATGCTGACCTGCACCTGTTTCAGCTATAATCCGTTTCTTTCCCAAACGCTTAGCAAGCAAAGCTTGAGCAACGGCGTTATTAATCTTGTGAGCCCCTGTGTGGTTAAGATCTTCTCTCTTCAAGAAAATATGAGGCCCCTCGCCATTGGGACGTCTATAGTGCTCAGTCAACCTCTCTGCAAAGTATAGAGGGCTCGCTCTCCCGACGTAGTCTCTCAAAATACCATCCAGCTCTTTCTGATGATCAAAAAGAGAAGGTAAAAAAGAATAAATAATCTTTTGTTAGACATCCTATTAAAAAAAACTACTGAGTTTCTAAACATGGAATTAATAACTATCTCTAAGCCTTCTCTTCCAAAATAATATCCACATACGTGATGATTTGACATGAAAAAGTTCTTCACAACGAAAAGTTCCAATTCCTTAAGTTTATCAAAGAGTTAAACATAAATCAACACAATAGTTAAGAAAGAATCATGCTAATCTTCGAGCACATTGTTCCCTTTTTCCTTGTCAAAATCCACATTGATTCTAAAACCCACACTACGTAGAAGCAACCTCCTGTTTGTCAATAAATACATTTCATTCCCAGAAAATATTAGTTAATTGAAGAATCATTTTCATTCAGATCTACCAAACACGAATTCAACTAAACTCAAACAACAAGCACTTACAAGATTCTCAATCCACAGACGAATAAACTCCATTTCATCAATTATCCCTCAAGCAACAAATAGAGTCCAATGAACTCCATCCCAGAAAAAGCAATCAATTATGAAATCATTATCACTTAAACCCATTCATCAAATAAGCATTCATGAGATTCAAAATCCTCAAACAACAATCAATTGGTTAAGTAAAACCAAACACAAAAAATCACTAAACAAGACTTCACCCATCATAACAAGTAAAACAAATAATCTTAAAAAAGAATACGGTTCACAAATCAAATCAAAACAAAATTCCCCAAAACCTGAAATTCTTGGTCTCCAGAAAGAGAATGGAAAGCGGTTTCGAGCTCGGAAAGAGCATGCATTAGGGTCTCCGGCACATACTTCCCCCCAAAACGCCCAAAACGCCCAAAGGAATCGGGTCTCTGCCCCAGACTCTGGGTTTTATTGTCCTCCATTGCTAGAGACGTCTCCCTAGTCAAAGTGCAGGTGACGGCACACGACCGGAAAACCGGAGATGAATTGAGCAAAAATCGCCGGGAATGAACCGGAAATCGAGAGAAAGAAGAAGAAATCTTGGAATTTGAATGAGAAGATGACGGCGGAATGGTGAGGATTTTGCAGCTAAGCTCCACAGAGGCAACCATTTCTAGAGGGAAAGAGGGCGAGAGAGAAAGAAAGAATGAGAGATTTGTGTTTTTATATTTTTACTTCGTTAGGTTTTTCCAAGAATTTATAGTACGGGAATTTTGTCCCAAAAATATATAATTTTTACCTTTTTTTAATTATTTAAAAAATATTTTTAAGCTTTTAAAATTTCATTAATAACCTTTTAAAAACTTTAAAATTATCTACAAATTTTTTTAATTAAAAAATATTCTTACTCGTTAGACGAACCCACAATTGTTCTCCTCCCCAACCAATATGGGACATCACAATCCACCCACCTTCGAGGTCTAACGTCCTCACTGGCACTCTTTCCTTCCTCCAATCGATGTGGGACCATCCCCAAATCCACCCCTTTGGGCCCAGCGTCCTTACTGGCACACCGCCTTGTGTCTGCCCCCTTCGAAAAACAGCGAGAAGGCTGACACATCGTCCGGTACTCTTTCCTTCCTCCAATTAATGTGGGACTGCCCCCAAATCCACCTCCCTTTGGGCCCAACGTCCTCACTGGCACACTGCCTCGTGTCTACCCCCTTTGGAGAATAACGAGAAGGCTGACACATCGTCCGGTGTCTGACTCTGATACCATGTTAAACAAACACGACTCTCCACAATGGTATGATATTGTCCACTTTTAGCATAAGCTCTCATGGCTTTTGCTTTGGGTTTCTCAAAAGACCTCATACGAATGAAGAGAGTATTCTTGATTATAAATGCATAATCATTCCCTAAATTAGCGAACGTGAGACTTTAATCCAACATTACTCATCATATTTCAAATATATTCATTAACTTTCAAAAATAAAAACAAAATATTAATGATTTTTATTTCAAATTAATTCGGTATATTTTAAATTTTTAAATCTCTTTTTAATTTTTTTCAAAAGTTTTTTCATATATTATTATAAAAAAAAACTTAAAAGTTTAATAATATTTTGGAGACAAATAAAAAATATTTTATTAATTTAGTGATGTAATTTAGTTTACTATTTTTATTTTTCTAAAATAATTTTGAGCAGTGCAATTTTTAAATATTTTTATCTAATTTAGCTCATTAAATTATTGGCATTTAAAATTTAAGTCTATGATAAAAGCTTCATCGGAACTCTATTAAGTAAATTAATAAAAAAAATTATTTTTACATCGAGAGTATCGACCTCGTTTAAATTATACTCAGGTATAAGTTTTTCGTTCCTTAAATTATATTAAAAATCAATTTAATCATAATTCAATTATTTAAAGTAATATTTTTTTTATAGAAAATCAATAGTATTAAGTCTTTTATTTTATTTATTGTTAAAATAATATATTTAAAAAGAAAGATAAAAAAAATTAAAAATAATATAAGGGGCTAAATACAAAAAAAATAATACAGTTTTGTTTCTTGTTTTTTGTGGTTGTCAATTTTCTTTTATTATTGTCTGCATCTTTGTCTTATTTCTTGTCCGTTTATAAACGACGTCGTTTAAGGCTTAGAAATATCAAATTTAGCTACAAAATTTAAATTCTTGGAAAATAAAATAATTACATTTGCTCTAAATAAACCCATATATATATATATATATATATATATATATATATATATATATATATATATAATTTGTCTCGTTTAGTTGTAAAGATGCTCGTAACGCTTTCTAAAACTTTTAAAAATTCATGATCCGCTCTTCTAGATTCTTCGAGAATTTATTAAGTTTAAATTGTTAAGGTATTCCCTCGACCATAAATTTTAATGCTTATTAGGGATCACTATTCAATTTTATTACAGAGTAATAATTAATGTGAGGTATGAAAATTTAAACTTTGGACTTTAGCTAGTAAAAAGAAAATCTTTATTAAGTTATTTTTAAATAAATTTGCTACTACATTTACAGATCTAATAGGTATAGAAATCCATTTAAAAACATATACGCGTAAACGATGTCATGGATTTAAGGGCTACAACAACATCGTTATCTACATAAAGGCGTTTTACCTTTACTTTTAAAAAGAAGTAGCACGTGGTTTGAGTATTTAAAAATAGTCTGGAAATGCAATCATATTGAGACATATCCTTTCACAAAACATCACGGTCTTAGTCTCGCCTTTCTGATCCGAGCCAAATTGAATGCGTAATACTTCTCTACACACGACTCATGCACGTGTACATGGACCTACAGGCAGACTCTTATGCGTACCCCTAGACCTAGCCTTCAACCCACTCACACGCCCGAAAAATCCACGGGGGAAAGTTGCAGGCATAATATCATAGTGTACAACGTTCATACTAATCCTACTAGGGAAGTATCCTGATGTACACGTGCATGAAGTTCTCATAACTTTAAACCATGACATATACGTATGATGCAAGTCATATATTCATTCTTTTCATAAACATAACTTTCATGAATAACATACGTGACTCAACAGTTTCTCATAATATACAGAGGTTTCATGTATCATACAACATCGATTTCACAACAAGATCCATACGTAACATAATTATTTTGTGGTACAACTCATAACATAACATAATACACGTCAAACAATCACAAAACACAACACATGTAGAGCCCACAGAGCATGCATAGTTCATATTACTCTTTCAGAAAAGGTTCGAACTTATCAGACTTCAAGCCAGATCAGCTAAGACAACTCTACATTAGTAACTGAAAAATAATAAGTAATTACTATTTTGGATGGGAGTCCATATTATAGGCAAATATTTAGATATTTGTCTTTTATCATAAATATCTTTCTATTTACGGCTCTTTCATTTATTATTCTTTCTATATACGAACTTTCAACATTTATCATTTAGGTAAGTGGGTGGTTTTAGCAGTGGGACCCATTACAGTCAGCAATTTGTATAATAAAAGCGGCTGCCTACGTGGTTGAAGACTGCTGCCTACGTGGCTGAATTTGGACCAAATTTGTATGATAAAAGCTGCTGCCTACGTGGTTGAATTTTGACCAATTTTAAGCTGTGGACTGGCCAATAGATTATGTAAATTTTAGGCATTTTTTTAATTTTATTTATTAAAATAAAAAATTAGTCTCTTAAAACTTTTGAATTATTACGTAATAAATATTTTAGAAATTTGATTAAAAATAAAATTTAAATTTATTTAAATTAACGACTTCCCTAAAATATAATTTTGTCTAATAATTTTTTTTTGTTGCAAAAACCGTTTATAAATTTATTTAAATTTAATTTATATAATTTTAAAATTTTAATTTAGCCTTTATATTTGGATTCAATTTAATCTAAAAAATTAATTGATAACGAAGAGCTATAATTTTTATGGAATAAATTAATCAAATATATTAAATTATATTAAATTAGTAAATTTTTAAAGAGATTTTTTTTTATTCGATTTTCATTAATTTAAAAAATTGTAAGCTAGTTTAGAGTAGAAATTGATAAGCTACACACGAGAATTAATTTAAGTCTATTAGTAATAATTAATTGAGCTAATTTAATACATGATTATAATAAAAATGGATAAATGTATTTAAAAGAAAGATAATATCTAAAAAAATAGCCGAGAAATATACGGGTACGATATTATGAAAAAAGTTAGTACTTTTACCAGGGTATCGAATAATCCTTGTCGAGTTTACATAAAGAATGGAATATCTGGTTCTCGTACCCAATGCTCCAGTCCAAGCCTTTATTGTAAAGTTTTTTGAGATGAAGCAAAAGACGGATTGATAAGAACCAAATTAAAATTTTCAAATTCATAGCATAGAAAAAAGATTGAAAATGGACAAAATCGAAACTATTTGAATAATCTGAACGAAAATCTTTTGAGTTTATCCTAATAAAATTATTATTTAGGATGGGATTTATTCTTTGGCAATTTTATTGATTATAACAAACTACATGGTTGGTTTGTAAGAGGTCATAACGTCTCATCCATTGGAGAAGACAACAATTAGACATCAACTAACTAATATCGAACCAATTCGTCTCAGATTGTTACGAGTATGAATGATTAAAGCATGGGATGTCAAATCCCACAAATAGCCTAACCCTAAGCCTAAGTTTTTCGGGCATGAATAATCCAACCATACTACATTTGATTACCTAAGAAATTCATGGAACATTAAATCTATGGTACGTTGATACCAGGTGAACACGACATGGCCCTATAGAGGGGAAGCTTGACCAAAGCAAGAAATACCATCCCAAGAGTCATTTCACCTGTCAAGAGAAGAAAACTATTTTGGTAGCATGGCGTCACAATTGCACTTTTACGGAATTTGCAAGATGATTGTGTACCACTTACTCACACTAACTAGTAAGTTAACCAACTCAAATTCGAGCCATCATTGACATGAACAACATCATTTTTTTTTTTTTTTTAAAAGTCTTCTAAAAGGGACCGAGAGATTTTGAAAAACATTTTGAAAGCCATGTCGTAGAATAACAAACAAATACGAGACAATCATGGTATTGATAGCATATAATTCGATGAGTTAAATCGCTGTATAATACATTAAGTTAGGCCTACGTGACCGTGCAAGTAAACGACAGATTACCTGAAGTGGATGACAGCATCTTGGTTGCTGCAGGGCGGATGATGAGTAGGAATGTCTGCCACTCCTTTTTCAGCTTACTCATTCAAATAGCAAAGATAATCAAATATGTTGAGAATCATTCAGCAATATAATCTCAGGGAATCACAAAGGGGAACACATTAGAACATTAAGATATGTATGATAGACCATAAATAGGAGTTTGCTGGCAAATACATCACACCAAAAGATGAAACCATGGAAGTATGGAATGAAGTAAATTATCAAAAAAGTCATACCGAAAATAAAAGCGTCATTCTGTCACTTCTCCTAACTTTCCCGACGTGTTATTACCTCCACTTGTGGAAGTTTAGTTCCTCCTTATGTATTGGGATTGATCGATCTAAGATCAAACAGATGTTCGGCGGTAACATAGGCTGTGGAAAGGTCTTGAACTCTTTGTTCGTAGAGTTTGGTTTTCGCCCACGGCTTCAGCCCATTAACAAAATGGAAGACCTTGTCTGTTTCAGACATATCATGAATATCTAACATAATCTCAGAAAACTGCTTAACGTAGTCTAGGATATTGTTAGTATGCCTCAGCTCCGTTAATTTCCTTCTTGCAATTGTCTCGATATTGTGTGGGATGAACTTAGAGCGGAGTTCTTGTTTTAAGCTCTCCCAAGTGTCCACAGTACATCGACCATCTTGAATGTCCATGTACTTGGATCTCCACCACACCTTTGCATAGTCGGCTAGATACATTGTTGCCACTGTGACCTTCATTTCTTCTGCCACGGTATTTGTAGCTCGAAAGTACTGTTCGAAGTCAAAGATAAAGTTCTCTAAAGCCTTGGCATCTCGATCCCCACAGAAGGGCTTGGGCTCTGGGACTTTTAGCTTGATGTATTGGATTACACCCCCAACTGGGGTTTGGTTTTCTACTGCTCTCATGGTGACGTTTAGTTTGGTGTTCAAATCCGCCACTTCAGCCTTGACCACTCCAATGGTTGCTCTCATACCTTTAGACATTTCTGAGACCATCTGAACAATTGTTTGTTGATTATCATTTAAGTCCTCGATGCGTTCTTCCATTCGGGCAACAAAGTCTGTCGAGCTATCCCCATACTCGAAACCACCAACAGTTGCGGCCTTTTCTTCTAGGGTCTCGACCCTAATCATTAATTCTTGGACAGACATTGCTTCAAGGCGGCATGTCATCTCGTTGATCTTGTCGGCTTTAGTAGCAATCTCATTCATGCAAGACTCCAAAAGCTTCATTCTATCAAGAACTTCATTCGAGTAGAGTAATTGATCTTCAATCTTTACCAATCGGTCAGCCTGGGACTTGCCCAATTGTTTTGCACTGGACATATTTGTGTACAACGATTCAAGGAGCCGACTCGACTTTGATACCACTAGTCACAATCGCACTCTTGTAGCAGTGGGACAACGATTGTGCAGCACCTGTTCTAACCCGACAAACAAGTCAGCTGTATGGAAGTCGAACTTTGCAGACAACCTTCACGTATGATCGAGCCTGGATGAAACGTTTTACAAAACGTGAGCAAAGAAATGCGTTGAAAACAATTTGAAACAAATCAACATTATATGCTAAAAGCGAAAAAGAAACGACCACAACTTTGATAGCATACAATTGGGATAAGAAGAATTGACAACTAATCATATCTCCTATAATACATTTTGAGACATTTAGCCCTAACCGGTGTAGACATGATTTTGATGACTAGTAGTACACTCTCGTATTGATACAACAATAACAGTAAAAGTCTATCTAACAAGAAAGCAAGTAAAAGGAATTTGGAAGAGTCATGCAACCATAAACAACATGTCCTAAACAAACATGATCGGATCGGAACATCTGACACACGATCATAGGCAACATGCCTTGAACAAACAAACATGATCGAAACATCTAACACACAATCGTAGGCAACATGCCTTGAACAAACACGACAGACCATTCACAAAAGAAATTTCTCATATGCGCAACTAAATCCAAATAAATAAATAAATAATCCTCACATTCATGCCTAGATGTTCGCAATGATTTCCAACACCTCCATTCCTTTACAGAACAACAACATTTCTCAATTCTGTAGTGCAATCGAAGAGCTCAGTTATTTCTAATAGCAATTGCTCATATGCGCAACTAAATCCAAATAAATAAATAAATAATCCTCACATTCATGCCTAGATGTTCGCAATGATTTCCAACACCTCCATTCCTTTACAGAACAACAACATTTCTCAATTCTGTAGTGCAATCGAAGAGCTCAGTTATTCCTAATAGCAATGAACACAATACCACTGGAAAATTGTGGCCGGAAAAGAGCGAAAGAACAGTAAGCTTACCGGTTGAATAGCGGAGAAATATGAATGAGAGCGAAACAGCAGCAACGAGTCCTTGATGGTTAGTGGCTCCACGTTAAGCCTTGGGTCGTCGTAGCAAAATGTCCAATCGCGGGAAGATCAGAACGGCGAGGGTTTAGGCGATATTTTGAGACTTGGTTTTGTTGTTTGGACCAGAAACCTTGGGCTTCTGCCACTTTCTTTTTTTGAGCCGACATCTATTAAGCCCAATAAAAATTTATCTTATTTCTTACTTATAAATAAATGGCCACGTTTGGTTAGTCGGGGTTGTCGGGTTGGATGTACACCCCTCATAAATTCATACCTCTGCCAACTCTCACGAACATAATTCATATATGAATGACTAACGTAGTAACACCACATCCCTCATTCAAAGATAAAAGCTCGAGTTCACACGAAGGTCGTGACCTCCTAATGTAACCTATAGTTTTAGCAAATTTATACCTTAAAAATACCTCGAGTTCAATCTCATAATGTCAATCTATACAGACCCGACTAACTAAATGTCATCAAATATCGTTCGCTTTCGGGTTAGCTTCGAGAAGAAAAAAAAACATATGCTAACTTCCAAGACACCAAATCACATGGAAGTTGGACATGACAGTTGTGTTGCTTCCTCCTTGGATTGTGTCTCCCAAAAGTTAAGAATAGTTTGCGCCACCAGAATCTTTTAGTGCTGCCTTTTCATACCATCCCTTTAACGCAAGCAAATGTGCTCTGTCATTGAGTAAAAAGAAAGTCGGATTGATTCTGTCGTATCGTATGTACATCGAAATCAGGTCGGATGTAACGAAAGTTAGAAGTCGACGATTGGCTCTCCAATGGTGAGATTCCGCTCGACAGACCATGGGACGTCGAAGAGCTTGGCGGCAATGAACTTGAAGATCTTATTGACATTGATGTTGTGAACGGAGCTGGAGAAGAACAGTGTAGCCTTCATGACTCGTGCATAAGCTCTTGCCTATGAACACAAAATCAACAATCAGAGAAGAGTTTGATGAACAAACAAAAAGACACAGAAGATTGATAAGGATTTACCAGACTCACAATTGTCCACTGCAAATCTGGAGGAAGTCTAACAAAGTCATCAAATTTGGTTCCTATCAGGATGGGAATGGCTGTCTGCAATAAACAAGAGTCGACCCACGAATTACTCGAGGCTGTTCGGTAGTTGGCTTTGAAAAACATGTCTTATGAATTGACTTATAAGAGGTTTCATGTGAGATCCCACGTCGGTTGGAGAGGAGAACGAAGTATTGTTAATAAGGGCGTGGAAACCTCTTCCTAGGAAACGCGTTTTAAAACCTCAAGAGTAAGCCCGGAAGGGAAAGTTCAAAGACAACAATATTTGCTAGTGGTAGGCTTGGACTATTACAAATGCTATCAGAGCCAGACACCAAGCGGTGTGTCAGTGAGGACGTTGGGCCCCCAAGGGTGGTGGATTGTGAGATACCACATTGGTTAAAGAGGGGAACGAAACATTCTTAAGGATGTGGAAACCACTCTCTAGTGGACGCATTTTAAAACCTTGAGGGGAGGCCCTTCAAAGAGGACAATATTTGCTAGCGGTAGAGTTGGGCAGTTACATTTCATGAGTTTAACCAGTCTCAAGTTTATGAAATATGGTTCATGTAGCCTATGATAAACAAACTCATGTACAGAACATAAGCTTCGATTCTTAAACCGAACCGAAGAACAACATAGACGTATAAACAAACTCACGAGCTCAACGTAGACGAACTCAGAATTTATGACCAGTTTTTCTTTTACAATCCAAATATAGAAAGCGAACGATGTCCGAAACATCTCCTAACAAGTAATCCCAAACCATTTTCTTCACAAACAAGTTAGGTGAAGAAGAAGTCACCATTCAGAGGTTCACAAATTCAAAAGCTAAAAGAAAAGCCTCACATCCCTTTCTCATAAATTCTCACAGGACTTTTATCAAACACTTAGTGCTCATCATTAGCAATAAAAGCATCTTAATGACAGAATTCAGTAGAAGGAAAGAAATCAATGGCTAAAAATGGAATCAAATACTTTACCTGGTTCCATTTCCTCGCTTCTGTATACCAATCAACAATACTGCAAAGATCAAACACAAAATCGAACAAAAAATGAACTCAAATTTCCCATTTCAAGCAAGAACAACAAGATTTTGAACGAAGTAGACCTGTTTAGAGTTCGACGACTTGTAAGATCGAACATGAACAAGATCGCCACAGCATCTTTGCAGGCCAACGGAAGTTGATCTTGTGAACTGCTATCACCTTCATCGAACTACTCGTATTAGAAATTTTTCTTCAGAAATCTTCAAGAAACCGGGGAAGTTTAAATTTACCTTTAACATCCCAAATACTGAACGAAATCAGAGCATTTTGGATACTGAGTGTTTTGTTCATTAGGTTTATTCCGCTCATCTGTAAGCTATTTCTCTCCTGTTCATCGCCCACATACTTGACCTAATCGAGATTAAAAGAACGAACAAACAAAAGGATTAGAAAGAGAGAGAAAAAAAACAGCAGGGGAAGTTAGAAATTAGAAAGAAAAGTTTACCACGAAGCTTGTTTTCCCAATCTGGCAATCCCCCAAGAGGCTAATCTTGAGAGGAACCAACTCCGCGGAATCGAAATCAGAATCGGAATCAAACCCGCCGCTAGTCGTCGGATACTCCGGCGACGATCCACCATCCGTGGCGGCCGGTGGGGACCGATGGGAGAAGCGGCGATACTTTTTGGGGGTTCTTGCGGAAGAACAAGCGAAAACCCTATCCCAGATGAAGCGGAAGAAGTGACGGACAAAGGAGATCCGTTCGATGAGCCTCCACCGGACGAGTCTCCGGCATAGCTTGGTCATGGCGGCAGCGGCGGCTTCATTGTTCAGTTTGGAGGTGAAAAGCGAAGGGAGATGGCGGCGTTTGTTCTTGTTTTCGCCATTGATTTCAGTGGCCGCGGCGTTGGATTTGTCGATGTGGTGCATTTGTGGGCATTTGGCGCTTTTCCCAAGAAATTTCAATGAAGCTAAAGTACGAGACTCGACCAGCAACAACAACGAACAGTTGACCCGGTTTTTGTTCTTGTTTCTTTTTTATATATCCATATTTATTTCTTCAAAATTTCTTAAATTTTAAATATTAAATCTAGTTTTTTAATCTAAAATATAGATAGGTAAATATTAATATGAGCTACATTCAAGTTGTACGGATTCGACACCTAATGACCCTACCATTTCGTTGTATCTTTTACAATATGGTCACTCACATTACTTATTTCTTGTCTCTATAAGACTATCTTCACAGACCAACACGAGTCATACAACATGTTTTGTTCTCATTCACATATATGACAGAAATTTTTTTAAAAGATCACCCAACATAGAATTACTCTAAGTAAAGCACGTTTAACCATTGAGTTCTTATGATTGAGCCACTGAAGAAGAAGGTGTATCATGTCAGCATAGATAGTATTTTTCATTTCTCTACTCGGGTTTCAACCCAAGTTTTTATTCTCTCTTATTGGATGGTTTGATTTTTTTTTTTTTTTTATGTTCTTTTCCTTTAATACACGACCAACGAAGCTTTCTCTATTTCTCAGTACTAACAAGGGATAGTAAAAGAATTAAAATAGACGAAACAAATAAATAAATGAATTCTTATTTAATAATAAAATCTTATTAAAATTGTCTATATCCAATCAATTATTCTTTATATACACACGATATGATATTTTAATAATATTTTATCATAATTACTAAATAAATATTTTGGAGATATTAATGAACCAGACGTGCTTCTCATCTAATCGTTGTATTTTAAGAATCGTTGTATTTTATAATTAAACCTTAAAAGAATGAAAAAAATGAAGAAAAAAATTGGGTGGTGTTTGAGATAGTCCAAATCGGCGGCTTCCAATGTTGGTGGGCGAAACGCGAAAGGCGACGTTTGGGTCAACGTCGATGGATTGCGAGCGCGACACCGTGCAAGTGCATGTCCGAAACACACGGCTGACACAGCCCATCAATTTCGTTGTCTTGTCGTTTCCATTTTTTCCTACTCTCCTAATTTCTCCTTATAATTTGAATGGTTCTTAAAAAAAAAAAAAGTTTTTTTTTTAATTATTATAAGAACATTTAGAATTAAAAACATGTTAGGTTATATACGACTTGACCGACCCGAACTAGAATTACTACAAATGGCTATTATAGATCATCACTTAAAATAGTTATCGGAGGTGAAGTCGATCACTGAAAATGGTTGTTGTTGATTGTGAGAAACAGTTATCAATCGCCAAAAATTGTCGTACGTTGACAATAGTCATCAGATGATTGTTGCTGTTATAGATGATACTCAGTAGTGATTACACAGTGATCGTCAATGATGAACATCGTTAAAGTATTTTAGTTATTTCATATATCATGAAATTTTATGAAAGACTCTAAATTAATCGCTTACAATGCAACATAAACGTTAAATCAATGGATTAATACCATAAATTTATCGACATTACAAACTTATTAAAAATATGTAACAAAAAAAAATATGCACAAAATTGATAGCTCTTATTTTCAACCTGCTTAATTTTGTGTTTAATAAATTTAAGAATTTTTAAAGCAGTCTAATAATCCAAAACATATTAAATATAAAATTAAAAAATTAAAAAATTAAAAATTTAAAAAATTAAAAATTGACAACTAGTTACATCTCCTACGGTACATTTTGAGGCATTTCATGTCTATCATGCATAGTCATGATTTCGCCGAAACGTCATATTTCAAGAAAAAAAAAACAAGAAGAAAATAATACAACATGAAAGCAGTATAAAAGAAAGCAATAAAGTGGTACAAGGCAAGAGTTTCAGGGCATGTAGCCATGGGCAACATGACTTGGACAAGCATGACTGTGACATGCGACATGACCACGTTACCTACTCTTCGTTTCTAAGGGTAAAAAATTATCCTCATAAACCAACATGAGTCGTTCTATAATATTTTGTCCCCACTCACGTGCATTTTTTAAAATTTTTAAAATATTAATCAATATAGAATTTCTCCAAGCAAGCACTTTTATGATTGAGCCGCCGAAAAAGAAAGTGTACCTTATTGGTATAGATAGTGACTTTTAATTCTTTTCAACTTTATTTGTTCTCCTCCCCAACCGACGTGGGACATCACAATCAGTCTAAAGAGGACAATATCTGCTAGCAGTGGATCTGGCCCGTTACAAATAGTATCAGAGCCAGACACCGGACGATGTGTCAGCCTTCTCGCTGTTCCCCGAAGGGGGTAGACACGAGGCGTTGTGCCAGTAAGGATGCTGGCCCCAAAGAGGGGTGGATTTGGGAGTGGTCCCACATCGATTGGAGGAAAGAAAGAGTGCCAGCGAGGACGCTGGGCCCCGAAGGGGGGTAGATTGTGATGTCCCACATTGGTTGGGGGAGAAGAACAAATCACCTTTTATAAGCGTGTGGAAACCTTCCCCTAGCAGACGCGTTTAAAAACTTTGAGGGCAAGCCCGAAAGGGAAAACCTATCTTCTAGCGGTGGATCTGGGCCGTTACAAGACGTGAGGAAGAAGGAGGGGTGTTACAAGCCCTCTCATGTTGCTATTCTCGAGTCGCTTATCCCTTTCTTCCTCCCTTCACTCGATCTCGTGAGATCTGATGGGATCAGTGACAGGTAACAAAAATATAGAATCGAAACAAATAGTGAGATCTCTCGACTTTTAATAGTTTTCTCTAGCTTGCTCGAGAAATTCCTTCAAAAAAATTTCGGCTTCAATTCACTTCAAGTGTCACGTGCTCCAATTTACAAAACTACCCCTTAATAATAGAAATAAAAAGATATTGATGATTGAAATTGAAATGGTCAACTCAACAAACAATTTTAAATAATATTAAGAGAGAAATTTCTTTCATTAGAATATTTAAAACCATAATTCCCTTTGAAGTTTGTTTTAATAAAATATTTGACTTTTTATTTATATAAATTAAAAAAAAATGGCTTTCCTTTTCCATGCTTGAATTAAAAACATTTCCCCATACAATATAAATTTGATCAAATATAAAAATAAAGAACATGTCTCATCATGTTGAATTTTGTTAATATAATCATACTCTAAATAATTAATTCCATTAATTCAATAAATGTACTCAATTAATTTAAAAATAATAATTATTAATCGAAGAATTTAATTTATTTTCTAAAAATTACACTATTCGATCTCTTTGTACATAAATTTTTTATTTTTCTTCTAAAAAGTTTTCATGATGTTCGAATCATATATATAATAAAATATTCAAATAAATTGAGCTATGTTCAAATTGTAACATCATTAAAAAAAACATCTTATGTTTTGAATTATGAAATCGACGTCACCCTATTTTTATTTGAATTGATATGTTACCTAACATGCATTTGGTCACATAGTAGGTGAGAAAGACCAAAGTATGGGCCATAAAAAATATAGCCCAACAAACTATATTTCCTTATAATAAAATTTTATTATATAGTTTGGTATTATATTTCAATTAGACACAAAATTACATAGTCGAGTTATATTCAAATATTAAATTGTATTTAATTAAAAGAATTACATGACTTTTTTATTGACAGTAGTGATAGCTTAACCAGCAATTTGAAAAAATGTAATTAGATCGAACGATTCAACGTCACCGTCATAAAATTAAAAAGTCAACCAATATCTCGAGCATACCAATTGAATATTATTAAACTTTTCAATAATTTTTTTTATTTTTTCGCTGTGTTTTCAAAAATATTTATTGACGCATTATTTTTACATGATAAAATATACAAAATTTAGTCTCTTTTACGTTGGTCGTTGATATTTTTAAAATTACATTTTCATCCTTAATCTTTTTAAAATTCTTAGTTAATTCATTTAAATTTTTGTTAAAGTTTAAAAGATAAAGTAATTGACTATGCAAACATGTTACTTAGATGTTTGATATATGGGACTCAACTTATTCATATTTACAAATTTGACCCATCCAACTGAATATGTAAATTAGTAACTTAACAAGGACCAATTTGAAAATAACCTAAATATTGGGTCTAAGCCCAATTGATCGGGCCCAAGATCCTTACGCTAAAAAAAATAATAATAATAATAATATTTTTAAAAAAACATATTTTAAAAATATTCACGGGCTTTTAAAAGCAACAATAAAAAAAAATTAAAAATAATTTATATAGTACCGATAAATAGTTTTCGTTAAAATATTAATGGTAAAAATATTTTTTGAATTTATTTTTTACAGAGGTAAAATATGTTAATTTACTTTTAAAATTTTTAAATATTGTAAGTAAAAATATTTTTAAAAAATTAAAAAATTTATATATATAACATTTTTTGAATTTATTTTTTAAGTAAAAATATTTTAAAAAATTAAAAAAAAAACTATATATATATATATAGTTTTTTTTTTTTTTTGGACAAATACAAAATTGTGTGGGTGTTTTTGTTCTAGAAAAAGTTTGAAAATCACAACACGAGCATCAATACGGCGCCGTATTTCGAGATATTTTCGAGTTTTGATCAACTGTTGATGAAGGCTCGAAGCAGAACAAAGCAACAAAAATGGCAATGTTTGACAAATTGCTCTCACAGGAAGCTTGAAACTCGGCGGAAAAAGAGCATTCTAATTGGAAAATGGTGCAGATTCTTCTCCATTCATCAGCCTCATTTCTTCTCCAATGCTGTTCTTCTCCTCCTACCTCCTCCAGGTACCATAATTTTCCATATTCTTCATCTTGTCTCCATTAATCTTTGCAGTTTCTGGTGTTTTAGAGGGAGGTTGGATTTGTGTTTAGTTCTGCTTTTTATTTGTCTGAGTTCGTTTTTAATTGTAATTGTATTCGTGTTTTTCGGGAATTTGTGTTGGCATTCGGAAATTTCGAACCAGGTTCTGGATTGTTGGACTGTAATTTGATCTAGAATATACAGGTTTAATACAAGAATTTGAAGTTATTTCTTAGGTTTTGAAAATGAGAAGTGAATTTTTATTTAGAACTGTGGTTGCATTCAGTAGGGTGATCAAATTCATTGATTACAGACGGTTTTGTGAGATCCCATGAAGAGTGGAACAAAGCATTCCATACTAGGGTGTGGAAACTTCTCCCTAGTAGATGCTTTCTAAAACCGTGAGGCCGACGGCGATACATAGCGGGCTAAAGCGGACAATATCTACTAGTGGTAGGCTTTGGCCGTTACAAATGGTATTAGAGTTAGACACCGGGCGGTGTGCCAGCGAAGACGCTAAGCCTCCAATGGGGGTGGATTGTGAGATCCCACATCGGTTGGAGAGGAGAACAAAACATTTTTATAAGGGCGTGGAAACTTCTCTCTAGTAGACAATATGTAACGGGTCAAAGCGGACAATATCTACTAGCGGCAGCCTTGAACTGTTACAGTTTATTATTCGAGTTTGATGTGCAGCTGATATTAGTGATGGAATTGGACACATGATCTAGGAAGTTCAAACCGATACGTTGGATAACTTAGTTACTTGTGATTGTGATAGCAATGAAATGCTTGTTTGTTTATGTTACTTTCGATTCTCTCAGCATTCTGATCATGACTGTTGGTTCAAACAAATTGATGATCCATTCTATCAGCTACTGATTCGTTTCTCGAATTCTTTTTTTCAAATGGTTTGTGTTCTTTTTTCTCATACAGGGGAATGCATAGCAAAGTAATATTGAAAAACAATATTGAGCAACCTCCTCTAAGAAAGCTTGTGTCCCAGCATGTACTATCTGGATTTGCTGCTTCATTGATATTCCTCACTCAACCAAACCAGGTTAGTCAATGGAAGATGTTATTATAAGAATAACATTAGCATAGTAGTCACGATTCCGCTTAAAAGCTTCGATTCCATGAGATTCAGTCCAGTTGATTCATACTATATATATGGGTCCTTTATGTGCAATATGTTAGGAATCACGACTCTCCACAATAGTATGATATTATCCACTTTGAGCATAAGATCTCATTGGCTTTGCTTTGGGCTTCCCTAAAAGGTCTCGTACCAATGGAGATGTATTCCTTACTTTTATAAACCCATGATCATTCCCTATATTAGCCAATGTGGGATTCCCCCCAACAATCCTTGGCACAATAATAGTTTCGAATGCTTGAAGATATAAATGATGTGATGAACTTTATGTATAGAACCAAAGCGTCCTGTCTCTTACACTGGTTTCTTGATCAGGCTATCTCAGCCGATCTATCTCGTCACGAAAACTTTTACCATCTTGCAAGTGCAGAGAGTACTGCAAGCCTTCCGTTTGAGAGTGATTCTGATGGAGGGAGATTGATGATGATGAGAGGGATGACAGCAAAAAATTTCGATCCTGTTAGGTACTCCGGAAGATGGTTCGAAGTTGCTTCGCTTAAACGTGGATTTGCTGGACAAGGTCAGGAAGACTGCCACTGCACCCAGGTGAGCTTGACTGGTTGGTGTAGCTTATAGGCTTAGTTTCCCCATCTCTTGGAATTGGAACCAACCGATCGAATGATATATATGAACTTAATCTAACAGATCTATTCAAGAACTTAATCGCTCGTTCGAATGATGTTAATTATCAATCACTTGCAGTTCAACAGCCATATGATTCAGTTTAGTCAATTTAGTAATAGCAACCATACTTATGCAGGGTGTATACACGTTTGATATGGCGACACCGGCGATACAAGTAGATACCTTTTGTGTTCATGGAAGCCCGGACGGATATATAACTGGGATAAGAGGAAGAGTTCAGTGCCTTTCAGAGGAAGATCTACAAAAAAACGCAACCGAGCTGGAAAACCGGGAGATGATCAAGGAGAAATGTTACCTACGCTTTCCAACATTGCCATTTATCCCTAAGGAGCCGTATGATGTCATTGCAACTGATTATGACAACTTTGCTTTAGTTTCTGGTGCAAAAGACCTTAGTTTTGTTCAGGTAAATTTCAAATTGCTTATGTTCTTGAGTTTCGAAACATGATCAGCAGCAACTAAGCTGCCCATCTTCTATTTGAACTGTTTTGTTTGATTCTTTTGGACACAAAATCTAACAGATCTATTCAAGAACGCCGAACCCGGGACCCGAATTCATAGAGAAGTACAAGTCGTACTTGGCGAATTTCGGGTATGATCCAAGTAAAATCAAGGACACTCCTCAAGATTGTGAAGTAATGTCAAACAGTCAGCTAGCTGCAATGATGTCAATGTCTGGAATGCAACAGGCTTTGACAAACCAGTTTCCAGATCTTGGGCTAGATGCTCCTATTGCACTCAACCCCTTCACTAGTGTATTTGATACTTTCAAAAAGCTTTTAGAGCTCTATTTCAAGTAGTTTTGTGGCTCAGTTATTGAGCGCTCTGTGTTTATATGTCCAAGAAACTGATCATGATTCAATCCTCATTCATCATTGATGATTGATTTAAATGAAATTCAAGTAAAGGTGGGAAGCCTGTTGCTAGCATTTCGTTGGATATATCGATCATATTAGAGAAAACTCGAGAATAATATGAACAAAGATTCAGGTAGAGATAAAACGATTCGAACTTCTGACTTCATGATTGAATATTTGAACTAGTTGAACTATAAGTTGACGTCATACATGATTATCTGAACATGTCAAATAACAAAACCAAGCTAGCTTTCTTTTGAACCCACCCAGGCACGAGTTTGATGCGTTATAATGCAATCAACCGTCGACTTCGGGTCGATCGATGAGACTCACAGCCTCCCTTACAGATCCTTCTATACATCATTTGAAACCTTAAAACTACAAAGATTCTGATAGAAAGCAGCCTATAGGTCTGCAATGTTCATTGAAGAGTCAAGCAAAGGTTTCAGACAGCTTCGAAAACCCGAGTTTTCGGAGTCGACTTGATAGAGGACGGCTAGCCCAAGCTTTATCAGGGTTATTGCACTTTACGTCCACAATTGCAACTGCTCTAAGTCCTTTCCTTTCTGGTTTGTCTCTATAGCCATTTTCATTGGCATGAGTATCAGAACCAAGCATTGGTATCCGGTGGACATCCCTCGAACCAGCGGCCTTAGTAGTGTTATGAGAGTTCCCAAAGCTTCTGCTATTAACAGTACTATATCTTCTACCATTGTTTACCTCATCAAATGATTTGCTTTGTTGCAGTCTTTTAGGAATGGAAGCAGCAAATGAACTAGCTGAAGTAGCTGATGAAGATTTGTTTTTGGACGTGACCAACTTCTTGGGGCCGGATCTCATCGTCTCTAATTCCCTTGTCATCAACGAACTAATCGTTCCGGTCGCTCCAACCTTGATGGATCCTCCGCCACCTTTGGTAGATTGCAGTTTTAGAACCATGTTTTATGTCAGGTGAGCAAGTATCTCCCACGAGGAAGGAGGAACACCTTCGAGACTTGCCGTGAAAAACGACAAGGTTTCGAGTAATCTGACAGCCTGCTAGTGTATCTTCTCCTGAAAAAAAAGAGAGCGAATGATAAGAATTGATCGTAACGCAGGCGATCCTACTGATTAGAGCTGTGCGAGACTCGGTAACTCATGAGCGGATAAATTTATACTTGAAGTTAAAGCATGAAACCTGTGCTCTACTTGAAGATCAGAGACATCAATTTCATAATCAATCCACTAGAGAATCATACAGGGAGGAGAAAACCAGAAGACATAGGAACGGAAGGAGCAGAACGAGTATGTTCCTGAGTTGGGTTTAAAACGTCGTGAGACATTTCGGTTCATATCCGGTGTGGGCATACAAAGAGTGACGGTGACAGAATGGAATGGTTGAACTGTTTCTAGAAAAGCAAAAAGCTAACATGAAACAACAATGGGGAAGGCCCCTCATCCAGAAATGGGGGAGTTTTTTGCAAGGAAAAGATGGTAGAGGTTAGAAAAGCATTCACAAAAGGATCTATATCGAATCTATCAAACCTCTCATTAACGAACACAATTCACATCTCCTACCGAAACTCGAAATAGTTATAAACTCAAGCAAATGATGCAAATAACAAGGATCATTTTGTAACAGCTCAATCCTAGTCCTACCACTAGCAGATATTGTTCTCGGGCTTTCCCTTCTAGGTTTCATCTCAAAGTTTTAAAACGCATCTACTAGGGAGAGATTTTTACACCCTTATAAGGAATGCTTCGTTCCCTCTCGAACCGAAATGGGATCTCACACATTTTCACCGAAATAGGTAGGCGCCATTGCCAACAAAAGTGGCATCTATACATAGGAAGGAAGCCATATTTGCTATCCATAAGGCATTAGTTTCATGGGAAAACACCCTCCTGCCCCACACAATTGGTATCATTCCATTAAGATTAGGAGTTATCCACAAAAACGAAACCCACAATTGGTATCATTCCATTAAGCTTAAGGAGCCTCACTAAATACATCAACAGCCATAGCTAGCGAGCTTCAATCACCAATAAAGGTTACTCACCAAAACCATTCAAAAGATGTGCCAAAGAAGAAAGAATCAAGCCATAAATCACTTCACAAGAACAAAAGAAACCCCAAAAGAATCATAATCGATATCTATTAATCAACAGAAACTGAAAAAATCAAGAGAAAAAACACTTCACCGATCACGAGAGTGAGAAATAGAACAAACCCAGAAGAGAATATCAGCAAAATCCGCAGCCAAGAAGGGAAGAAAACGAAACGAACCACAAAAACAGGGGAAACCAGAGGTGGGTGTGTTCTTGAGTGATTGAGATCTCAAGTTGGTAGACACTAAAACGTGAACCTCACTGCAATTTTCGGCTCGAAAAAAGTTGGGTTATCCTCCTCGCTTTCGCCACCATTTTTATTTTCGTAATATCCATTTTTCCCATTTTTTGTAAATGTAAAAATTCATTTATTTATTTTTTTATTTTTTTAAATAAAGTAATAATAATTAGTTAATCATTCTTGTGGTTGATCTTTACATTATAATATAAGGTGAGCCAAATATATAGAGATTTCTCCAATAAATTTATGAAGTTCGAGCATGAATATGAACGTGGTTTCCACTTTCTATCCCCATTTTTGTTGTTGTTCTTCCTTATTTAACGCCTCCCATTATCAACAACTCCATTTGGCTTAGTGGGTCTTATGATTTTGGCATTAATCGGGTCATTTCTTGTAGAATTATCCATGAGAACTTTGAATCTTGCGGGAAAAAGCAGTTAAAACAGTCATATAGGTCTCGTTTTTGCTTTCAATTCGTAAGAGCTTCGTGGGTTTAGCCCTCATTTCAACTTTGATTGCTGACCCAATTCGAATCCTGCTAATTTTCTTCTTCTTGTTCCTTAACCTACATTGATGCTTTGAACGAGTCTCCGCCATTGTTGTTGTTCATCAAAATGAGTTCTCAAGCACCCAAGTCGTCGAAACCCTCAAAACCCCCAAATCAGTCGCCACCCATATCAAGATCCTCGGCTTCTTCTCTGTCATCCCATCTCGCCATGGTTGAACTCAAGCAAAGAATCCTCACTGCTCTCTCTAAGCTCTCCGATCGAGATACCCACCAGATCGCCATTGAAGACTTGGAGAAAATTATCCAGTCCATTTCCCCGGAAGCTATTCCTATGCTTCTCAATTGTCTCTATGACTCCTCTGCTGACCCTAAACCCGCTGTGAAGAAAGAGTCATTGCGGCTTCTAACGGTTGTTTGTGCTACTCATAGCGATTCTACTTCGACCCATTTGACTAAAATTATAGCCCACATTATAAGGAGGGTTAAGGATTCGGATTCTGGGGTGAAGGAGGCGTGTAGAGATGCCATTGGTGCACTGTCGGCGCAGTTCTTGAAAGAGGATAGCTCTGGTGGTGATAATGGCGGTCTTGGCTCTGTTGTTGCATTGTTTGTTAAACCTCTGTATGAGGCAATGGGAGAACAGAACAAGGTGGTTCAGTCTGGTGCTGCATTGTGTATGGCTAAGATGGTGGAGTGTGCGGCTAGTCCGCCCATCACGGCGTTTCAGAAGCTTTGCCCCAGGATCTGTAAGTTGCTCAACAATCCAAATTTTTTGGCAAAGGCTTCACTCCTTCCTGTGGTATCCAATCTATCACAGGTTCGTTTTACTCTGTGTAGAGTTGATTTTCTTGATGTTTGCATCATGGTATGATAAGTTAAGTTTAGATTCATGAAGAACTGATGATATTTAGAGGTGGGTGTTAGTATTTTGATAGTTAAGTTTAGATTCATGAAGAACTGATGATAGTCAGCAGCATGCTATTTAGAAACCTAGTTGAGTTTGATATCAAGATCTGTCACTTCAATGTGAAAAAGATGAACAAACTTGTAAACGTCCAAGCCCACCGCTTGTAGATATTGTTTGCTTTAGTCTATTATGTATCACTGTCAGCCTCACAATTTTAAAACGCGTATGTTAAGGAGAGGTTTCCACATACTTATAAAGAATGTTTCGTTCTCCTCTTCGACCGATGTGAAATCTCACAATCCATCCCCCTTGGGGCCTAGCGTCCTCACTGGCACACTGTTCAGTGTTTGCCTCTGATACCATTTGTAACCTTCCAAGCCCACTGCTAGTAGATATTGTCCGCTTTGGCCCGTTACGTATTGTTGTCAGCCTCATAGTTTTAAACCACGTCGGTTAGGGAGAGGTTTCTATACCCTTATAAGGAATGTTTCGTTCTCCTTTCCAACCGATGTGGGGATCTCACAGTCCACCCCCCTTGGGGCCTATAGCGTCCTTGCTGGCACACCGTTCGGTGTCTGGCTTTGATACCATTTGTAACAGTCCAAGCCCACTGCTAGTAGATATTGTCTGCTTTGTCCCATTACGTATCGCTATCAACCTCACAATTTTAAAACGCGTTTGTTAGGGAGAAGTTTCTATATCCTTATAAGGAATGTTTCGTTCTCCTCTCCAACCGATATGGGATCTCACAATACACCCCCATTGAGGCCCAACGTCCTTGCTAACACACCGCTCGGTGTCTGGCTCTGATACCATTTGTAACAGCCTAGGCCCACCGTCAGCAGATATTGTCTGCTTTGGCTTGTTACATATCGCTGTCAGCCTCACGGTTTTAAAACGCATCTGTTAGGGAGAGATTTTCACACCCTTAAAGAATGTTTCGTTCTCCTCTCCAACCGATGTGGGATTTCACAAAACTATCTATATTTTCACAAGAACAAAGAATCATGAACAGGCAAATATGATACTATTTACGGGAATAGGAGATAATGAGTAATCATGTAACTAAAGAGGCAAAAGAAAATTTACAAGAAACATGCTCATTCGAATATATCTACGTATGATGGATTGTTTATCTTATATTAGAAACCAATAATGAATTATGTTAATAGGGTTGTGGAACTTGTTTTAGGTTGGTGCTATTGGACAACAGAGCTTAGAACATTTGCTACCAAGCATTCATGAGTTGCTTGGGAGCACTGATTGGGCAACACGCAAGGCAGCAGCTGATGCACTAAGTGCTCTAGCATTGCATTCAAGCAATGTCATCACAGATGGAGGTGCCGCCACTTTGGCAGTACTTGAGGCCTGCCGTTTCGACAAGGTAACTTTTTACTTCCATTTGTGTTTTGTATAAAGCATCTCACTCACCCTGCTCTATCTCTGTTTAAGCTTTATTATATATGAACTTTTCAAATCTGTGTGTGGTGAGATGGAGAGGTTGAACTTGAAGCTTTTGGTCATATTTTAGTGGCTGCTTGACTGCTGTTTATAAAGATAAAGTTGAATTATTTGGATGATTGATATCAATGGCCTTTCTATGGGGTATTTGGTCCGAAAGCAATGACTGTGAGATCCCACATCGGTTGGGGGAGGAGAACGAAACATTCTTTATAAGGGTGTGGAAACCTCTCTCTAGCATACGCGTTTTAAAACTTTAAAGGGAAGCCCAAAGAGGACAATATCTGCTAGCGATGGACTTGGGCCGTTACAAATGATATCAGAGCCAGACACCAGGAGATGTGTCAGCGAGGAGGCTAAGCCCTGAAGGGAGTCCCACATCGATTGGAGAAGGGAACGAGTGTCAGTGAGAACGTTGGGCCCCGAAGGGGGGTGGATTATGAGATCCCACGTCGGTTGGGGAGGAGAATGAAACATTCTTTATAAGGGTGTGGAAACCTCTCCCTAGCATATGCGTTTTAAAACCTTGAGGGGAAGCCTAAAAGGGAAAGCTAAAAGAGGACAATATCTACTAGCGGTAGACTTAGGTCGTTACAATGACTGTTTCTGATGCTACTCATGTTTGGAATGAAATGAGGTTTACAGATCTCTTTGGTTCACATTTCGGGCGATTTTTTTCCCATGGCCCTGGTCATAAGAACTCGAGATATTCGAGGAAAGGTGCTCGAGGTTCTGGAAAAGGCGTTTAGAATATATATGATGTTCGAGTAATGGTACCCAGTTTATTATGACAGATAAAACCTGTTCGTGATAGCTTGACAGAAGCACTACAGCTATGGAAAAAACTTGGTGGGAAGACAGATGGAGCTGCAGAAATCCAGAATGCATCTCAAGGTGTACCTTATTTTTCCCTGGTCTCCTCTTACTCTTGTTCCATTTTGATGTGATTTTCTTGCCATAGATGTTTCAGATGGTGAAAATCATGAACGAGCGCAGTCATCAGAAAAGTCCGACCTTAAAAATGCAAATTCCCCGCAGGGAGCGAGGTCGCTGGACAAAGATAAACCCGAGGATTCCGTTCCCGTTACAAATTCAGCTTCGAAAACCAAATGCAGTAGTATTTCGGATAAAGCAGCTGTAATATTGAAGAAGAAAGTACCTGCTTTAACTGACAAAGAGTTGAATCCAGAGTTCTTTCAGAAACTTGAAACTAGAGGGTCCGGGGATTTGCCCGTGGAGGTGGTTCTTCCTCGGAGACACGCCAGTTCTTCGAACACAAATGATGAGAAATCGGAGTCGGATGATGCAAATGCTGGGAGAAGATCAAATCGTGTTGAAAACACGCACTCTGATGATTTTCAGAGAGCATTCAACAAGTTTCGAGTCTCCGAACGAGGCGAAACTGCTTCTCATGCTAAGCTGCAGGACTATGATAAGTGGCATGAGGGGAAAATAAATGGACGAGACGCCAGAACAAGAGCATACAATGTGAACGATCAAAATGACGATATATCTCAACGGGAAGCTTCAGGTGCCCGTTCGGACTTCAAAGGAAGTTGGTCTGCTATCCAGAGGCAGCTATTGCAGCTGGAGAGACAACAGGCACATTTGATGAACATGTTGCAGGTACATATGCTATATGTGGGGTTAGTTCTCGAATTCGATATAGTTATTTGACGCGTTCTATATCTCAGGATTTCATGGGAGGCTCTCATGATAGCATGATCACTTTGGAAAATCGAGTACGTGGACTCGAGAGAGTTGTCGAAGACATGGCCTGTGATTTATCCGTATCATCGAACCGGAGAGGTAATTTTGCTCTAGGATTTGAAGGTTCTTCTAGTCGGAATTTAGGCAAGTATAGTGGTTTTTCGGACTACCCCGGTGCCAAGTTTGGACGAAACAACGATGGGAGAGTTTCGTTCGGAGAGAGGTTCATTCAACCGGAAGGAACTGGTTCAAACATGAGAGGAAGGAATGCTGGATGGAGACCTGATGTGAATGAAGCTAGAGATTATCCAGCTTACGTGTCGAGAAACGGGCAGATGGGCTCTAAGAGACCGTTAGATGGCGGTATCGACAATAGGTCATCTAGATCAGAACATGAAAGCGACCAAAATGGAGGTGGTAGCAGAAGAGCCTGGGATAAAAGACTTGGTGAGGGGCCATCTGCTAGAAGTGTTTGGCAAGCATCAAAAGACGAAGCAACGTTGGAAGCCATTCGGGTGGCCGGGGAAGACAACGGAGTAACCAGGACTCCGAACGTGGCGATTCCCGAACTGACTGCAGACGACAATGCCAGTCGAGAACGAGATCCCGTATGGAGTTCATGGACTAATGCAATGGACGCCCTCCAGGCAGGTGATATGGACACAGCATATGCTGAAGTCCTGTCGACAGGGGACGACATCTTGCTCATAAAGCTAATGGAAAGATCCGGTCCCGTGGTCGACCGAGTTTCAAACGAGATAGCCATCGAGATCTTGTGCGCTGTGGGGCAATTTGTAGTCGAGCCGAACTTGTTCGACGTATGTTTATGTTGGATTCAAGAGTTGGTAGAAATAGTTATGGAGAATGGAGGTGAATGTGTGGGGATTCCTATGAAGGTGAAGAAACAAGTGTTGTTGAATTTTCATGAAGCTTCTTCGACAATGGAACCTCCTGAAGATTGGGAAGGGGCTTCACCTCATCAACTTTTGTCACAGTTGGCCTCTGCTTGGAGAATTGATATTGGACAACTTCAATAGGGTATATCATGGAAACTAAAACCCGAAAATCGAGTCACGAATGCCTTAGTTCTTATCCTCTACCCATCGGATTTCTCGAGCTATATGTCTTAACCAATAGACTATCCTCAAATTAGTATTGAACGCTATTATAATTGTTGATTGCTTTAGGTTAGCATTTAACTAATTTTGTTAAAAAATTTGACGTTTCTCTTAGTTAAAGCTGGTGCAGATGATAAGTCGATTGATTAAAAATAATATTTTCGAGTGGATTTAATATATTACAATAATGAGTTTTAAGATATTAGTTTAACAGAAATTTTGTAAATTCTTATATATTATTTAAGCTTTACGTAGGTAAAAATATGTTATGAGTACAGTGAGACTGTAGTTGGTAGAACAAAAACTCGTACATACAACTAAGAGGTTTTCAGAAGGTGAAAGTTGAAGACCCGTTTTATCAAACGCTAAAAAAATCTTATGTTGAAATGTTTGAAGATTTGAATATTTTTCGAGCGCTCCAAGCTTTAACACAGGAACGATATGACTAATCGGTTTTTTAGTGTAAACTAAGACTAATGGTAATAGAAACGATGTTATTCGATAGAAACTATTATATAAACTATGGTATTAGTATTATTTTGAAAAAGAAAAAGAAAACATCACAAATTATTTCATTTTTTATTTTAAATTCTAATTAAATCATTATTTATCGAAGATGCTCCCGGCAGCGGCCCAGGACAAAGCCCAAACCCAATATCATAAGTCCAATGGGCCCAGTTTCGTTAAAACTCAAAAACAGAAGAGGGAGGGAAAAATAGTGGTTGGAAGCCTTTCTCTATCAGAGCCAGGTTTCGATCCTGGGACCTGTGGGTTATGGGCCCACCACGCTTCCGCTGCGCCACTCTGATTCATTGAAATAATGGCTACAGTTAAAAGTATAATATAATTTTAAACAATTCGTTGAGTAAATCTAAACGACATGAGAATAAAATTAAATCCTTTTTTTTTCACTTTCAATTATTTATTCATATTATACATCTTTTTACTAATATTTCATATTGCATGGTTCTTGCTTCATAAAATATATATTATTAAAAAATAATTTTATCCATATATTTTTTAATTTTTTTTTAATTTTGTTAATTTGAAATAAATTCCACTTACGCTCGTGTTTAAAAGACTTGATAACTTAAAAAAAATTAGATTAACTCTGAGTTCTAACCTAGATTGGTTTAAATCCTAAACCCTCAACTAACTAAATTTATTGTTAATTTTAAAATATACAATTTTGCTAAACTACAATCATAGGTACATATATTTATTTCCTTTCGTAATTATTCTTTTACTATTTATTCTTCTACCCCTCAAAATTTATTTTTAACCATTTTAGAAAAGTAAAATTTCGAAATATTAGAATTTAAGGTAAATCTTGATTAATTTGAAGATAAATAAATAAAGTAACTAAGATTTTTATATTTATTAAAAACAAAAATTTGAATAAATGATAAAAATCAATACAGCCTAAAAAATTGATGGTTGAGTTGGTCGGGTTCATTATTTATTTCCTTCCTTACTTTTATATACCCATTTAATTTCTTAAATTAATTATATAATCTCCATCTATTTTCTCGTCTAAATTAAAATATCATTTAACACTCAGTTACACGTTCAAATACACAATAATTATATAATCTCCATCTATTTTCTCATCTAAATTAAAATATCATTTAACATTCATTTACACGTTCAAATACACAATAAATAAACATTAATATTAATATACAAAAGAATTTATTAGTATAAGTAAAAGAAAGTCAACCTAACTATTAATAGTTAAAAAGTTCAAATTAAATGCTAAATAATAATAATAATAATAATTTAAATAATACCATAACTAAATAATTTGAAATATCAAATATATGTATATAAAAAAAGAGAAAAAAATTTATAAACTTATACATTAATTTTATATTAGTGTTTATATCGTTTTTTAACCAAATTCAAATTTGTAGATTTAAAAAAATATATATTTGTATCTCTAATTTTTAATTTTGTGTCTAATTAATCTTAATTTTTTTAGAAATTTTTAATAAATATGGAGAAAGGAAAGATTAATTAAAAAATAAATAAAAATTTTCAAATTTATTAAACTAAAAATTGAAAATATAATTTTGAAACTTATGCTTTTAATTTAATAAATAAAAAAAGGGAGAAATTTAAAAGTTTTATGAATTTAAATTTAATATTATCTTAGATGGTTCAGCAAAAGGCCGAAGCCCAATGCCCTCTAAATCCAACGGGCCCAATTCCATTAATACCCCATACAAAGTAAACATCGGTCGAAAATAAAAAAAATCGGAAGCCTTCTTCTCTTTATCAGAGCCAGGTTTCGATCCTGGGACCTGTGGGTTATGGGCCCACCACGCTTCCGCTGCGCCACTCTGATTTGTTGATTTTAGTTTATATTTTTTATTTATATCTATGAAGGTTTTCTAAATATAATGCTTGGTAGTTGCATGTTGGTTCCTTTTTATTTTTTCTTCAATATTCTTTTAAATTTATCTTTAATTTTATCAGATTGATTATAAATATTGTGTTAAAATGAAAAAAAAAAAGAAAAAAAAGGAAAAAACATATATTATAAAGTTGGAGCGAGAATCCTATAAAATTTTTTTTTTCATCTGACTAGTGTGACGGTCATGCTTGTTCAAAACGTGTTGTTTGCGACCAAACTCTTATATATATGTTATATTTATTTATTTCTTTCTTGTTGTATTAGCTTGTAATATTAGAGTACGACGTTTCGGTAAAATCATGTTTATACCTAGTAGACTTAAAATGCCTCAAAATGTATTATATAGAAATACGAGTAGTCGTTAATTCTTCCTACCCAAATATATGCTATTTTGACATCTAGCAAAGTTCGGCAGCAGATCACGAAATCTTGGTGATCTTCTCTATCTAACGAAGTCTTGTTTTTTCTTCTTACATAAAAATTTCACTTAGTTGTAGTTAATGCTTAGAAGCATAAAACAATTATCTGCGCCAATCGCTTGTAAATGTGAGAATGCGCTAACCTTTAGTCAAATCTAGTGGGTACGTTTAAAAGCCCACCTAGTAGGTTTATGAACACGTGCATGAACCGTCTTTAGCCAACTTACCTAGAGAAGAAAGTAGAGTCTAATAGAGAGTCATGAAAAGTAGTTTCACCATGAAGCATGATGGCATATGATTTTATTTTTCGACCTTAACAATGAGGTCACATATTGAGTATTTTTAAATACTTCAACACATTTAACATTTTTCTATATAAAGGCAAGAGTCTCACGGACGAACGACAACATCAATTCAGGAGAACATGAAATCAAATTACCGGCAGGCGTTTAAGTTGTAGTCTTTATGTTAAGATAAATCAATGATGTCTTTTTTTTTTTTCGTTTTCAACTATGTCATCATTTTTTTTATTATTAAATTTAAAAATAATTTATAAACATTTAAGTCTATAAAAAAAATTAAAATAGTTTTAAATTTTTTTAAACAATTAAGTCTATAAAAAAAATTAAAATAATTTTTTTAAAACTATTTTTCACAAATAATAATTATGACGTGTATGCTTTGTTTTAATAAATATAATTATTTAATTTTAAATATAAATTAAAAAAATGAATATTTCACATTAATTTTTAAGATCATTTTTATCGGAGCCGGTTCATCAAAAGGCCGAAGCCCAATGTCTTCTAAATCGGTTGGGCCCAATTCCATTAATACCCAAAAGAAAAAAAAAAAAAGTAAAAACACGTCGAAAAATAAAAAAGATAACGGAAGCCTTTCTCTATCAGAGCCAGGTTTCGATCCTGGGACCTGTGGGTTATGGGCCCACCACGCTTCCGCTGCGCCACTCTGATTTGTTGATTTACAATACTAAACATTATTTATTATTTCAATTACATATATAGAAATCAATTTTCTTTTTATTTGCAGTATAAAATTATTCATTACCTGAGAAATTATAAAATATTTGTTGAGTTGACCTACAAAAGAATAATATTACATAAATAATATAAATTATTTATAATGTACGGATAAAATTAGATGTTTGATTTTGATAACACTATCGGTACGGCTCATTTTGTAATAACTACAAATGATGTAATCTAAATAAATCACGTTGAGATATGTGAGTAAGAATATCATATACAAAATCAACAATCCGAAGTGTTTTTCTTGCAGCCCCTTTGATAAACCAGCGTTTATATATACATATAGGAAGATATATTTGGGAAGTAAGCAGCCCCTTTGACATCTCTTCGTCAACAAAGAATTCTCGATGCAAAAACACAAAGACAAAAGAATGATCTTTGAATAGGAAAAAGAGTTGATCTGCAGGATCTCAAATGAATTGGCTTATTCGAAAAAAGTCTTGTTCGTTGGAAGATCTATCTCTGTCTGGTACTGCATGGTTCCACTCTACAAGAATTCCGAATCATTCTCTTCATCAGAAATGATCCGCTTGCCCCGAAATGACCTAGCCCAATAGGGGAATCCCAATTCACTGGGCCTTTCGATATAATCAAATAGAAAGCCCCAAGGGCGCCATATTCTAGGAGCCCAAACTATGTGATTGAATAAATCCTCCTCTATCTTTTGCGGGTCGAGGACTCCTTCTCCTTCTCCTTCTCCTTCTTCAAACTCCCATTCGTATTGTTCATAGAGAAATCTCTGATCAATGATAGAACAAGATCCATTTTGTATCTTATCGGTTTGTATAAGATTTAACCAATAAAATTTTAATTATGAACTCTAAGTAGTTAATCCAAACAGAGTCCTAAAATTTGGGACCTTGTTGATTGAATCTCTAAAAGGTTTGGTTGATTAATCTCAATGGCCCATAAACTTAAGGTACGTTTCATGATGAGTCTCGATAAAACATGAGTAAGAAAGCTTACTAAATTCAACAAAGCATGATGAATGTAAGAACTCCGCTCTAGTATAGCGAACACAAGCGTGAAAGATTGATAGGACTCGTAAAAAGGCTTGGTTAGATGATCCCGACCCAAAAATTTCGTTCTCTTGTTATGAGTTAATTCTTTTTATTTTATCGATAATCACGTTTTGTAAAGTCTCTATTGCATATTCTAATAAGAGTTTTTATTTACCACGTGACCATGTCTAATAACAAATAAAAATGAGGAATTTATTTTTTTTAATTCAATAAATTAAAACTCTAATTTCATAATTTCATATTTATCGGACTGCTTCAGCAGAAGGTCGAAGCCCAATGCCTAAATCCAATGGGCTCAATTCCCTCTAAATCGGGCCCAATTCGATTAATACCAAAAAAAAAAACCAGAAAGAATAAAAACTAATAACGGAAGCCTTTCTCTATCAGAGCCAGGTTTCGATCCTGGGACCTGTGGGTTATGGGCCCACCACGCTTCCGCTGCGCCACTCTGATTAGTTGAAATATAATGGTTTTCTCTTAATATTTAAAAGAAAAATTACAAGTAATATTGATATTACAATAATTAAATGCTGGTTCACTTTCGTTTTTAATGCCAAACTTTATTTTATTTATTATGTCACACCAAAATTTTATTTTCTTGGTGAATATTGTTTTCTGAAATAAATTATTATTATTTATTTATACTATTAAATTATTTAATACATGAAAATTATTTGTGTAATATTAAATAATATGTGACTGATTTATAACAATATCGTATTTAAGAAACAACCTTAATATATAAAGGAAGTCAAAATTTCAAACAGTCACTCGACTAAAATGTAGTTCGGAAATGAATCAAGACAACAGTTATTGGACTTGTGCAAATTTATTTTGTTCTAATCACGAAGAATCGAGATAGAGACAAAAACAAAGTAAAGAATTATAATGATTCTAATTTATTTTCCCGAGAGAGAGAGAGAGGCAAAGGTCAAACTGTATCGAGGTTGACTATAACAATCTTCCCTTTTCACTTACACAAATTTTAATTTTACAACTAAACATTTATTAATTCAATTATAATTTAATAGTTATAATGAGCCGTTCCTTTATAAAAGTAAATATTCTTAATCTTCTTAATAATTTTATAAAAGTAGAATAAAGTTGAATTTGATTGTAACCTTATTTCATTTTTTTAGTTGATCGAATCAAAACTTTAACTCATGAACTGATATGAATCTGGGTCGAGCTATGTTTGGTTATGATTTATGATTGTGAGCTGTTTTGAACCAGCAATGTTATAAGTTGAGCTCCACCCATTTACGGCAATGGTTCATATAATCATAACGTAATCTCCAAAACTTTGCCGATTATCACATGAATCGAAGCCAATGGTTGACTGAAGAATCAAATGAAAAATTGCGTAATCGCTTTCCCAATCTTTTGTAACCCATTGCGTGCTTCATCTGCCAATCTCTTTCACTCCATTCTTCAAATTACTCTCTTCCCCTAATTTCTTGAATATTCCATCCATGGCTTCTTCGTGTTCTTCGATTCCCAGAACTTTTCTTCTTGTTTCCATCGTGGGTTTTCTTCTTCCTTCGCAATCCCTGGCTTTGAAATCGTTTTTTGACCCTCGCGACGTGCTTCCGCTACTACCCAGCCAGGTTTCATGGCCGATTCTCAACTATCTCAACAACGCCGCCGATCTTCTTCCCGCTTTCGTCGGAAGTGTCTCGTCTCCTGAGAACTCTATTCAGTGGCAAGGGTCTTGCTTCTATAAGAACTCTGCGTGGCTCGAGTTTCATAATAAGTCTGGCTCTGAATATGGCGGTGGTACGCTCCATATAAAGGTCGATACGAACTTTGTTTTAGTTTTGATTTTGTGCTTTTGATATCAATTAGGAGATTCGGACAGAATCTTGTGTTGTTTGTTCATTGTATTGTAGCTGAATTTCTGCTTCCCGACAGTGTAGGGCCGTTAATTCGATAAGATAAACCTAATTTGAGTTTGTGAGTTCTTGATTCATTTATAAGTTTGATAGCAGTTCGTATGTTGGAAGAATTAAGCTCGAAGTTCATATGATCCGTATCATTTATCTTGCTAGATAGAATTGATCAACCCGAGATTTTTTTCCCTTTGGATTATTTGTTTGTGCTTTTATGAACTGTGGATGCCCTGGCAATCCTTCATTTATTTGTTTTTTTGTGTTTGATCTTTATAGAAAACTAAGTTCATCTTAAAAGCTTGTTTGTGTGTTTTTTGATCTTTGGTTTCGGGTTGTGGATTGTGAGATCGCACATCGGTTGGAGAGGAGAACGAAACATTCTTTATAAGGGTGGAAACCTCTCCCTAGCATATGCGTTTTAAAACCTTGAGGGGAACCCCGAAAGGGGAAGCCGAACGAAGACAATACTTGCTAGCGGTGGGCTTGAACGATAGTGATTAGCCAAATAACAAAGAGTTAGCTGTTATTAGTATTATCTTGTTGTTGCAGCCCTCTAGCATGTTTGAAGGATATGACTGCCAGTTGCAAGTTTAATGCAGCTTCAACAATTAGTCTATGTCGTATGCAGGCGAACGATGCACACAGTTGGACGTGTATGGATTTTTATATCTTCGCTACTCCGTACCGTGTGACGTGGGATTACTATTTCCTGGCCAGAGAACATACTCTTGAGATTGCAGAATGGGAAGGAAAGGAAGAATTCGAATACGTAAGTTGCTCGTCGACAAGACGACTTTCTTAAACTAAGCAACTTCTTTTTAAACCTCGGTTGTTTCTTCTGAAATCAGGTTAAAAAGGCAGGGGTTTCGATTTTCCTTTTGCAAGCTGGGGTGTTGAAAACCTTTCAAGCATTGTTTGATGTGCTCCCTTTGTTTTCGACGACCGACTACGGCGAGAAATCGAATATCAAATTTCTTGAGAATCACATGGGTGCTACCTTTGAGGAACGTCCTCATCCATGGACTACAAGTGTTAATGTTGATGATATTCAATCCGGAGATTTTTTAGCTCTATCCAAAATTCGCGGTCCGTGGGGCGCTTTTGAGACTTTGCAGAAGTGGGTTACTGGATCATATGCTGGTCATTCTGCTGTTTGCTTAAGGGACCCTGAAGGAAAGCTATGGGTTGCTGAATCTGGGCGTGGAAATGGAGTGGTATGTTTATGAATCCTAATCTGTTTGACATAACTGTGAGTGCTCCAAAGATTACAAATGTGTGCTCTTAATCTTCTTGCAGGAGGATGATATTATTGATGTTTTGCCATGGGATAAATGGTGGGACTACGAACTCAACAACGATTCGTCCAATCCCCACATTGCGTTTCTTCCCTTGCATCCCGACTTGCGGGCAAAGCTTAACGAGACGGCGGCGTGGGAGTATGTAAGGAGCATGGTCGGGAAACCATATGGATATCATAACTTGATATTTAGCTGGATTGATACCACACATGGAAACTATCCACCTCCCTTGGATGCCCATCTGGTATAAATATTTACTTATTTTACTGTTTTCTTCATCTTAAGGTTTCGAGCTGTTAGTAATGATGCATCCACCTCCCTTGAACGCCCATCTGATACCATGTTAATTCCTAGTTGTACTGTTCTTGTGATGTCCCACATTGGTTGGGGAGAAGAACAAACCCACCATTTATAAGGGTGTGGAAACCTTTCCCTAGTAGACGTGTTTTAAAGCCTTGAGGGGAAGCCCGAAAGGGAAAGCCCAAAGAGGACAATATCTGCTAGCGGTGGATTTGAGTCGTTACAGTTCTAGATTCCAATGAATGCATTCATCCTATCAACGTGACTAAAAAGGGAGTGTGTAAATCGAAACCGAAAATCTATATGTTATTCCGCTGTCTCTGTGTTTGTGGGCTTCGATGACTGTGATATCCCACATTGGTTGGGTAGGAGAACGAAACACTCTTTATAAGGGTGTGGAAACCTTTCCCTAATAGACGCGTTTTAAAGCCTTGAGGAGAAGACCGTAAGGGAAAGCTCAAAGAGGAGAATATCTACTAGCGGTGGGCCTGGGACGTTACAAATGATGTAATTGCCCATTAGATCTCATTTTACTTGATTGGAGGATGTTTTTTAGCTTGATTCCCTTTCTTTTTGTGCTTTTTTTGGGATGCCCATAAACTTTTCTTAAGGATGTTAATATTTAACTTGGCTCTCAGTAATCAGCATGGCTCCTGCCATGGCAGCTCCTAAAGGATAATGTAATTCTTTGGCTTTGATTGTTGGCACTATTGGACTACAGGTTGCTTCCGCTATGACAATATGGAAACAAGTCCGGCCAACCCTTGCGGCGAACTTGTGGAATGAGGCTCTGAACATACGTCTTGGAACAAAGGTAGTTATAATGCTTGTCTGGTTAAAATGAAGAAAGCTTAGGTTTAGCCGTTGTCGGAGTATGACTGCAATCGATCTTGTTCCTTCATTCTAACTGTTATTACCTTAAATAAGTCAAATTTAGATGGGTTTAGTTAGAATTAGCTAGCGAATTCTAGTTGAAGTTGTTCTAACCTGCAATCGATCTTGTTCCTTCGTCATCGGAGCAATGTATTCCACATCGTGGAGTTGAATATGTTTAGTCGTTTTCTTTTCTCGTTGCAGGATCTTGACCTTCCTGAGATTCTAGTTGAAGTTGAAAAGCAAGGATCATCTTTTGGCGAACTACTGGCTATTCCTGAACAGGATGATTGGATCTATGCCGACGGGAAATCAGCATCTTGTGTTGCGTTTGTCCTTGAAATGTACAAGGCGGCTGGGCTGTTCGGACCACTCGCAAACTCGATTCAAGTTACAGAATTCACAGTAAGTTACAGAATTAGTGAGGCTAATGTTGTTTATCTGCTTGAATGTGGTTTGAGTGTTTGATGTTCTATCCATCTAAAATACAGCTAAAAGATGCATATACGCTCAACTTTTACGAGAACAATTCGAGTCGCCTTCCGAAGTGGTGTCATGGAGGGGATCATGTCAAGCTTCCATATTGCCAGATTCTCGGAAAGTATCGAATGGATTTACCGGGTTATAATAGCATCGATCCCTATCATAATATGAACGAAAGGTGCCCTTCTCTTCCAACTGAGTATTACCGTCCAAATAATTGCTAGAAACCTCTTGAAATTTGGTTTCCTTTGGGTAGTCTGTGTAGAATATTTGATGATTTTAAGTAGTTCATCAGTGTAGCTGCTAAAAGTTAATAATATGAACTGTAAATACACTAAACACGATTCCCAATGTAAAATAGCTGTTAATTTGATGATCATATGCCTTAAGATCATGAGGAATGCACGTATGTCTGTTTGACTTCTTCAATTGTCAGCTGCTCGTATCTTTATCATGATCAGATCATTCATTTGTAAGATTTGTTAAAATGATGAAGGGAAGTTGTTGTGAATCTTTTTATTACTCTACGGTGTTCGTCTTTCTTTCATATTAATCTCTTGAGACTCCAAGGTGTTCGTTTTTTAGGACAAAATATTTCTCCATTAAGTGACCGACAACTCGATAATATCTTTAGTAGTTGGGAACATTGATTTTTTCTATTTCTTTTAGCCACTTACACTTTGGAACTCCGGTCATTTGTGTGCCCAATAGATGTTCGTATATGGTAGGAATGACATGATTAAGAAAAAAATAGTTTTTTTTTTCTTTCCTTCAAACGGGTTTCATTTTCTCGTCGTTTTTAGGATTCCTGTGTTTTTTTCGTTTGTTTCTTATGTGTAAAAGTAAAATATCTTTATCTCAATAACTAGCAATACTAAGCTTCATATTCATATTGTGGCCACGAGTTGCTAATTCTTTAAAGGTGTGAGACTTCATACCTTGAAAGTCCCCAATGCATGCCTTGAATACACATTTCGATTATAAATAGTTCAGTGTGTTGATCTTTTATCATTCGAGATTCATGGTTTTCTAACGATTTATATAATTGACAACAAATTTACCTTTTCATTGCCTAGTGTAGTGAGCTCAAACATGCTATGTATTAGTTTTGTGCTACAAATAGTTTCCAATTGGCTTCAGGCTCCAAGTTAGTGTACTTGTTTGAAGGCGTTCCCCTTCAATGTTTGTACGAGTTGTTTGACCAATAGATCTCGTGTACCATCATTTTTACGTCTCGATGAAATGAGTAACATGTCTAAGGTTTCCTTTTCTATTAAAAGTGAAACTCATAAATCTTAAAAGTTCAAGAACCGGGCAAGAACCTTACATCTTGTCCTCATGCTGTCTTAGTTCCCTCCAAATTAAAGGTTTCAAATAGTGTTTTGGTGCATCCTCTGCCTAAAAGACCTTGTAAATATAATCCACAATGTGAAAATGTCAGTAAGATTCATTCATTCTTCAGCAACCAGTAAGTTCGATTCAGAGCTATAAATCTAATGACAGAGACGAAGAGAATAAACTAAAACTTGTAATATAATCCAAAGATTTCCCAGAAAATTTGATTCCAAGAAAGAACACATGTAAAAGGACAGACTTGTCAAGCGACATCACAACTCAGAGATCAGCCGATGAAACACGATATATTTGAAACAAGAACTCTGTAAGCTTTTAACCCCAACTTGTTTATAATCACTAACGAACATTCATTCAGTTTATATGTCGACATTCACAGAGTTAGCAATAAACAGCAAATCAGTGCATTAAAACATTGTTCGAGTTTTTCGTGTGATCCAATGCATTTTCTATATCAAGTACCAAAGTAAGCAATCGAAATCATCACTCGGCCTTGGGAGAAATATGGTTGCCACCAGTTGCGAGCTTGTACAAGTAGAATAAAGTCATGATAGAACTGCAAGGGTAACAAAACGGAAGTGTAAAATGTGTATTAGCTCCAAGAACCTCAAATATTGACCTTGTGTCATACATAAAACCAGGTGACTTCAGAGTTCTAGAAAGCACTTCAAGTTTGGATATCCAGATATGAGTTTGGCTATGGAGAAGGTAACCAACGAAAAACTATACTATATACAGCATTGCTATGTTCTTTTGATTGAGATATCAACAGCAGAAGAAAAGGTTTAGTTTCAGTCGAAAGAAACGCATCGCTTGAATTTAGAAGAAGATCGAGTTACCTGATTCCAGCAACAACTCCAGCCGGCATGATCTTAGAAGTCTGCAAATATCGCTGTCCCATGACCCACGTGAGTGCAGCGGCACATACTGTTTCAAGGCAAATTATGTCATTGTTACCCCAGTGCTAAAGTAAACTTATGGCTAACGTGACTTAGAAAATTGGTGGATCAGTATAATGAAAAGAACATTGAAAATTGGTGGCTACCATTCTTTTCCTTTCTAATATAAGAAACCAATTTCATTGAAGGAATGAAATACATGAATGAACATAACCAAAAGCCAAGGAACTACAAAAAGCTTCCTCTAGTAGTCACAAATGCAGGGTTTGGGCGGTTACAAATGGTATTTGAGATTGCCCCAGCAAGGACACTAGGCCCCTAGATCTGAATCATTTGAGACTTAACCATTTTACAGACACACACACAAGAAATATATATGGTTTATTTACATCAGTTCCCCACAATCCTCAAGTTCTGGAAAGCCAACCATGTTTTGAAATGTCCATATGCCATGTCTAAGCATGGTGTGTAGCGGCCTTCTTAACAATTTAAGCTAGCTGAAGAACAGAACAGTAATACGAATCGAAACAAAATGAACTTCGTAACTTATTTAACAGAGTTTACATATAAATGTATGGTCTAATCGATTCCATCAGTATAGATTAAACAGCCAAAACCTCACGATATAAGCGTCTCTAGTTTGCAGAAACAAGAACACTAAAACATCAAAAAGGAAATCCGAAACGAAGTAACATATTGAGAGGAGAGGATCCGATTGATCAAGGTTCTATAATAGAGAAAACTAGTAGGATCACTAGTTTCAAACAAGATCTTCAACCCCAGAAGAACAAAAAACAAGATCAAACACGAACAGTCAAACATGGAAACGAGAATTTCAAAACCAAATACCTGTTTCAAGAATCAGAGCAAGGTAGGAGTTCTTCTTCTTCTTGAAAGCTCCAAGGCTCAAATATCCTGCTAGAATCAAAACCAATCCAATACCCACACCTCCAGCCAGCGACGCTGTGCTCCCCTTCCTGAGGTAGCCAAAAATGCCACCACCCACCAAAATCAATCCATAAGGAATTGTGAAGCAGAAATCATGCATCGTTCCCGGTTGGGCTTTCCGAGAATGTCAGAAACTGAGTGATTTCCTCTCTAATTTCACAGATCGAAGAGGGAATGAGGAGGATTTTTCAGTTCTTCTCAATTTCCTCATCAGCTATATGGCGCGTGGGACGCCACAGGTCAAAATTGACTGTCCACACGCCATCAACATATTTTACCATAGTACCCCTATCTTATCTTCAAAATGTCATAATTACCCTCGCCTAACTTCACCCAAAAGTCCATAAATTACGAGTTTATTTTTTAAAATGTGTAATAGACTTTTAATTTTATATCTAATATTTAATTTTTTAAAAAAACAATTATATAATTTATTAGATATAAAATTAAATTTTTATGTCTAATATAATTTTAACCGTCAATTTATAAATTTAAAAAATATTAAATTACAAATTTGATCTATAACTTTTAAAATTATAAATTTAATGCATAAATTTTTATTAAAAAAAATCATAAATCTACAACAAAAATAAAATAAAAATACAAAATAAAGTTATAAATTTAATGCATAAATTTTCATTAAAAAAAAAAATCATAAATCTACAACAAAAATAAAATAAAAATACAAAATTAAATTTTAGAGTTTTATTAAACATAAAATTTAAATTTCTATTTAATAAATCAATTAATTTTATAAAAACGTCATATTTTTAAGAAACCTATTAAATACCCCATTAAAAAACATATAAGAATTTTGAAAATTCACGTACAAAACTAAATTTGTAATTTAACTTTTTAAAAATTAAAATTTAATTTATAAGGACTATTTAGGACGGTTTTATCAAACTACGGAAACTATTTATAAGGTTCGAATCAACTTTAACGACAAAAGTTAAATCTTGAAGTTCTTCGGACAGATCGACTAAATTTGTAATTTGGTAAAATATATCAAATTATATGTAAATAGGGTGATATATACATATACAACATATATATGTATATGCATCTATATGTTCACACAAACTATTTACAATGGAGCCGAGAGGAGCTTCATGTGAATTTCTTCGGTTGATGGTTCTTCTCAGCGGCACAACCAGAGGCTGCCAATGAGGTTATCCATACTTGATCAGACTTCACTGGTTCATCATCATCATTTCTATGCCAACTCCAAAATGCATGACTTGAATTCACTATCTTCAGCTCCCCATGCCCGAAACTAGCTTCTCGAAACACCGACCATTCAGGCTGTGGGATGTACCTATCGAATACAACCAACACAATAAAACTCGAACCAAATTGGTCTACTATACATTTGCTTTAAGAAGTCGTCCCTTATCATTTAGATATGAAGTATGGTTCAACGTTTTCATGTTCTCGACTTTTAAATTTGTGTTTATTTGGTGTTTGAACTTTGTGTTAAAGTGATCCCTTACCTGTGAGCTAAACCTTCTCGGTTTCCTCCATCGCCAATAGTTATGTGCACAGCACCACAAGGATCAGATTTTCCAGCATACACACGTTTCTGCAATAGAGTGATCATGAATCAAAGGATAATAGTAGAGGAGAAAAAGCAACCCATCAAATGTTCGAATAGGACGAAGAGAAGATACCGAGCGTTCATAAGCATGGACATGGCCACAAATTACTATGTCTGCACCAGCTGCATATAACAATGGCTCCATGGCTGCCATCATGCTTGCACCTTCACCTTGATGAGCTTTATTACTGTTGTACCATGGCACATGGAATAACACTACTAGCCAGGGTGTTCTTTCCTTGTTCACCTTTGCAAGATCAGCCTATTGAACAAAAAAATATCTCAGTCCTCCTGTAGCTGAATCATTTCCCGTAGGCTTTGATTGTTATTTACTAGTGTTCATATAATCGTGTTAAAAAGTTTCCTAAACTTTGTAATGGTCCAAGCCCACCGCTAACAAATATTGTCTTCGTTAGGCTTTCCCTTCCGGGCTTCCCCTCAAAGTTTTTAAAACGCATTTGTTAGGGAGAGGTTTCCACACACTTATAAAAAATGTTTTGTTCTGACGTGGGATCTCACAATCTACTACCCCCTTCGAGGCCCATTGTCCTTGTTGGCACACCACCTCGTATCCACCCCCTTTGAGGCTCAACCTCCTCGTTGGCACATAGCCCAGTGTCTGGCTCTAATACCATTTGTAACGGCCCAAGCCCGCCACTAGCATATATTGTCTTCTTTAAGTTTTCCCTTTCGGGCTTCTCCTCAAGATTTTTAAAACGTGACTGCTAGGGAGAGGTTTCCATACTCTTATAAAGAATGCTTCGTTCTCCTCCCCAACTGATGTGGGATCTCACGTACTTCTTCTCAATGAGTATTCCAATCTAATTAAACTATTTGTTCCTGTACTTCAAAAAAAAATGAGAATTCTATTCTGAAATAACTGTAGAATCTCACCTAAAGAGTTATTTCAATAGCATTAAACAGTTTTCTCTCGACTGGCTAACTCTCTCAACTCCATATTCATTATCAACTAGTAAAAGATTCAATCTGAAAGGAAATTAGAAGTTTACAAACCTTCAACCATGCATATTGATCTGAGGATTCATCATAATCAGTGTACGATCCAAGCATAATCACATGAGTTCCAGCAACTTCAAAAGAATAATAGAGATTCGAACTCGATCCACTCTCCTCAAATGGCATCTTCCATCTTGCATCATACGAGTCAAATGGAGACTTAAATAGAATTATGCTCTCCTTTTCATGGTTCCCTTGAGTTACCATCCACGGTCTCGTACTCGCAAGAGGCTCCACGAGCTCACCGAACGTGTCCCACCGATGCTGCAAGTAATCGGCATAGGATAGGTCACCTGGAAGTAGAAGCACATCATATTTGCACAGATTAATGTGGTCTAATGTTGATTTGGTCCATCCAGTTTGGCCCAGATCCCCTGCCACTGAAAAAGTGATTGGCAACTGGGAAGGAGGAGTTTTCAGCTGGAACTCAGAACCTTCCCCACCACATCGGTAGTAATAAACTGTGCTGGCCTCTAGAGGCCCAATTACTGCGTGGTGTATCTTTCCTGACTTGTACAAAATGTAAGTGTATGAGGTGCTCTCTCCTTGAGAAACAGAAGTATAGTTTCCAGGTAGTGTCCCATATTCAACAAAAGAGGGAGCAGAATGATCATTAGTAATCCATGTGATCCTCATATGCTTGTCCCCTGCTAGAGAGATATGCACCTACAAGGAATAGTGCAATACATCACGCAAATGCAACTCAAATGTGTTAAATCACGACTGTACCTAACAGCTTCGGTTGATAGGTTGTGTAACGGCCCAAGCCCACCGCTAACAGATATTATCTTTTGTGGGCTTTCCTTTTCGGCCTTCCCCTCAAGGTTTTTAAAACGTGTCTGCTAGGGAGAGGTTTCCACACCCTTATAAAGAATGTTTCGTTCTCCTCCTCGACCTATGTGGGATCTCACAATCCACTGCCCTTCGAGACCTAGCGTCCTCGCTGGCACTCGTTCCCTTCTCCAATCGATGTGGGACCCCACAATCCACCCCTTTCAAGGTCCAGCGTCTTTGCTGGCACACCGCCTCATGTCCACCCCTTTCAGAGTTCAGCCTCCTCGCTAGCACATTGCCCCGTGTCTGGCTCTCATACCATTTGTAATAGCCCAATTCCAGCGCTAGCCGATATTGTCCTCTTTGGGTTTTCCCTTTTGAGCTTCCCCTCAAAGTTTTTAAAGCACATCGGCTAAGAAGAGATTTCCACACCTTATAAAGAATGTTTTGTCCTCCTCCCCAACCAACTTGGAACACAATCATTTATCATATTCTTAGCATTCTCTTTTACTTCTAGACTTGAAAACTAGTACAAAATTCAACAAATGATCTTCAATCTTAACAGGGCTTTATCGAACCTCCTGTTGCTAAATCTAAAAGCATAAGCTAATAGATTAGATTGTATTTAATCATTTGTTCTTCTTTTTTCACCAGTAAGAACAATAAATTTGCCAAATCCAGGAAAAATGAACACCAAGCGTAGAAAGGCAACTACAATATCTCAGCGACAAAGAAATGATAGCATCATAGCAGATACCAAGATTCAACTGGTCCGAGTAAATTGAGGAAAAGGCAACCAGAATTCGATTCACCTAGAAGGAACGAACTAATGCAAAATCAAGCATGGATTCACAATGAGACTTCAAAAATATGATATAACAACAATGAAATCTCAATCGTTTCCATAGAAAATCATAACGAAAGTTGAACAAAATGGAAATGAAACCTGCCGAGGTTGAGAAGATGATTTCGGATTCAATGGAAAATGCAGAGTCTGGCGGGGCTGAGGACGAACATAATCAGATTCAGCGCTGAAAGTCGAGACGATTGAAAGGAAGAGGAAGAGGAAGAGGAAGAGCATTAGATTGGGCACGGCCTCCATCGTCACGCGAGTGCGTCCGATTGCTTCCAGCAATATCTTGAGAATAATGATTAAAGAGAGATGAAACCGCACCTTTTTGAAATTGTTTTGTGTGTGGGGAAAAGAAGAGCAACTTGTCAAAAGATTTCCATTTGTCTTTTGTTTGTAAAGTAAAAGTTCCAGATTTTTCCTCCATTCCTGAACCTCCCGCGCCATGAAAAACGGAAGCAACATCACATTGCTTGAAAAAAAAAAACGGTGCAGAACCTTTGATCTGATAGGGAGTAGATTGTGAGATCACATGGAGAGAGGAACGAGTGTTAACGAATACGCTGGATCCCGAAAGGAGGAGATTGTGAGATCGTACATTAGTTGAAGAGGGGAACGAAACATTTTGAGAGTATCTATCCCAAAAAGGACAATATGCGCTTGGACTCTTACATGGATGAACTGAGACTATATTCGAATGAGAGTATCGATCACTTTTGAAAACTTTTGGAAGATAAATAATTGACTTTTGACCTAATTATAAATAATTTGTGAGTGATCGAGTTGTAATTATCATATTCATGGACACAATTTGTGTTATGTACATAAAAACTTTACAGTATAATCACCTATAATTAAATAAAAATTTAATTAATAAATTTTATACCAACACGTAAGATTCTATTTTTAATTTATAATATTTCGGAAACAATCAAGTTAGCTGGAGGAAGAAAAAATTGGAAGGTTCAAATAAATATTTAATATATAAATATAAAAAAATATAATTAATTTGAAGTATGTAAATTAATATTTAATAAAATTTAATATATTAAATATTAAAATAATTATGAAAAAGTACATTCAACTAACATATTTTACGATATTTAAATATAAATTTAATATGATATATTTATTTTAATATATTAAATATTAAAATAATACAATTTTTGTCATCTATTGATAGGGGTGTACATTAAACTCAACAACCAAGACCAACCCAACCCAACCCGAACTATAAAAGTTGAATTGGGTTGGGTTGGGTTGGATTAGCTTTTTGGGTTGGTTTGGGTTCATTTTTTCTGAACCCGAACTAACTCAGTTCGATTTTGAATTTATGAGATGAAACCCTCAAGTTGACCCGAACTAAGTAAAAGTATTTAAAATATATTAAAAAATTTACATTATTACTTTGTCCTAAATTAAAACAATCACATGCGACACCAATCAAATACCAGGAATTCTAACACCCGTACATTCGAGGCTATTTCAATTATAATATATATTATCTATTATTTTTTTTTTATCAAACGTTGTTATATCACAATTTATATATATATTTTTTATTTTCCTATTTTAATTATAATATATATTATTTATTATCTTTTTTTCCACATTATTATATCACTATCTATATATATATATATATATTATTTTTGTAATATATAATATTTTTAAACTAATCTTTTTTATTATTTTTTTTATTTCATGATCTATCCTTATATTTTTCTTACGTTAAACAATTCTCAACCAGTGTATATTTTAGTTGTCTTTTATTTGATAACAATGTTGAACTATGTTACTATGTTATAATTTTCGTTCGTTGTTCTTGATTGATTTTTTTTTGTTATGAATAATTATAGATTGATTTGTGTTTGTTCATTACCTTTTAATTATCTTTTATCTAAGATTGTATCCAAATAATTACAAATGGTAAATAAATAAAACTTTGTTTAAAAAAATAATTATAAATTGTTGATAAATAAAAAAAATTTAAAAAAATATTTTTTTTTAACAACCCGAACCCAACCTTTTGGGTTGGGTTGGGTTACCAATGTAACCAACTCGAGTATTGGGTCAAAAAAAAAAATTCATCAACCCAACTCGAACCATGTACACTCCTATCTATTGGATCCTATATTTAAAATCATAACTTAACCATTATATTTTTAGTTTAATTATAAAAAAATTTATAGCTTCAGAATTTAATTACTAATTATCTCTCTCATATCTTTAACTAATTAAAATAGAGGGTTAAATGATATACAAATATAACTTTTAATTAAAATAATAATAATCATAAATAAACAACTAAATATAATATATTTTATTTTATAGTAATGTTTTTTCTTTTATTTTAACAATTTATTTCTTACTAAAAATATGATAGCTATAGTTAACAAAATTACAAACTCCGAAAATATCAAAAGAGAAATTAAATAAAAATTAAAAAGATTATTAAATTAAATTAAATACGTATGAAGAAAAAATTATTAATAATATAAATAAGAGAGAAAAAAAATAGTAAAATAATTAATAGAAAGAAGGTTGAAAAAGTAATTAATAAAAATATTTTATCTAAAAATATATATAAAAAAATATCTCGACAATATTTTTTAATTAAAAAAGTATTACTGTCGACCTATAAATTATCTTTAAAATTTTTAATATTATTTTTTAAAATTTATAGATATTTTTAAAATAGAAAGTTATAAAAATCTATTTCAACTACTAAAAACGTTTAAAGGTATTAATAAAACTTTTAAAAATTATTTATTTTTTTGAAATCATTTTTAAAATTAGAAAGGGTATTGTTTAAAACTTTTTAAATAAAATATTAACGATTTTTATTTATTTATTTTTAATTTTTAAATTTGGAAGTATTTTTAAAATTTTTTAATTGAATTTTCAAATTTTAAATTAAAAAATGAGATCGACTGGAATTTAAAAGAAGAATGAGATTAATCTTTTAAATTCCTAAATTGACTATGAGTTCCATAAATTTAAATTAAGAAATTTATTCTGATTCATTGGAGTTATAGGAACGCTTGTGTAGTGATTTCTGTAAATTGAAGAGAAATTTGTTTTTGAGCGGAAGAAATTCGTAGTCAAATTCCAGGAAAAGAAACAATTGCTGTGCGGCGACCCTGCGACAAGGAATTCTCAAACCCGAGCTTTTGTATCCATATATAATTTTCCCACAATTGTCGCCCAGCCGATCGAATTCGTAACAGAACCCTCGAATTTCCCCCTTTCCCTCTCCCTCCCTCTCTCTAATTTACGAGAAAAGTGTGTGTGTCTCTCTCTCATACCCGTTTTCCGACTCCGATTGCCGTGCCGGTGGTGTTTCCGGCCGCTGTGAGCTTCTGAGAGCCCGCCCTCAGGTAGGTCTTAATGGGTTTGTTCTAATGTTTCTCTTGTGATTAGTTTTGAGTGACCATTATGTGAGTTCTTCGGTTTGGAATTCTGATTTTCTTGGCGCTCAATGTAAGTTCATTCGCTGCATCAATTTAGGAATTCAATGGCGACTTCTTTCGTAGAATTTTGTTGAGCTTCGCTAGGGCTGTTTGTATGGAACAATATCATGGCAATGTGATACGGATTTGTAATTATTTAGAATTAAATTGTTTCTTTCTCCTTTACATTGAAATTGACAATTTGGAGATTATTTGATGATAGCACTAACTTGGATCTTTGAGTTCGTCGTCTGTGTTATTTGATTCCATAATCAACTGGATCTTTTCCTGGGATTTTCATTTTTTTTTCTTTTCTTTGATAGTTTAATTGTGTTCAAGTTGAATTCAAGCTTCTTTACTGATTGGTTGATCTCATATTTATGCAGTTATTTATGTGATCATTGGTTTCTGAAGCGTTCTTTTGAAGAACTTGGTGATTATTCAGTTATTTGGTCGATAACTCGACTTTTTTCCGAAAATAATTGGATTGAGAGTTTATTATTTCAGTTCTTTTTGAAAGCTAATATACCTGACCAGCAGAGATGAGTGTAGTAGGTTTTGATATTGGAAACGAGAATTGTGTTATTGCTGTGTCGAGGCAACGTGGTATTGATGTCTTGCTGAACGAGGAATCACAACGAGAAACCCCTGCAGTGATATGTTTTGGGGAAAAACAGCGGTTTTTGGGGTCTGCAGGTGCTGCATCTGCAACAATGAACCCAAGGTCCACAATATCTCAGGTAAAGAGATTGATTGGACGTAACTTCGGTGAGCCAGATGTTCAAAGGGATCTTAAAATGCTTCCTTTCATTACATCTGAAGCCCTCGACGGCAGCATTTTGGTTAACGTGAAATATTTAGGGGAGACTCATACATTTACACCAGTTCAGATCATGGCAATGCTCTTTGCACATTTGAAAGATGTAGCTGAGAAAAATTTGGGAGCACCATTTTCAGATTGTGTGATTGGTATTCCATCATATTTTACGGATTTGCAGAGGCGTTTATATTGGAACGCTGCTGCTATTGCTGGTTTAAAGCCCTTGAGGCTCATGCATGACTGTACTGCAACAGCACTTAGCTATGGAATTTATAAATCGGATTTCACAAATGCAGCACCAATATATGTTGCATTTGTTGATGTTGGTCATTGTGATACCCAGGTCTCTATCGTATCGTTCGAGCCTGGACATATGAGGATCATGTCCCATACCTATGATAGAGATTTAGGAGGTAGAGACTTCGACGAGGTTTTGTTCAGCCACTTTGTTGCAGAATTTAAGAAGAACTATGATATAGATGTAAATTCAAATGTCAAGGCTTCTACCAGATTACGAGCAGCTTGTGAGAAACTGAAGAAAGTTTTGAGTGCAAATTTAGAGGCGCCTCTTAATATCGAATGTCTTATGGACGAGAAAGACGTTAAGGGATTTATCAAAAGAGAAGAATTTGAAAAGCTTGCTTCTGGGTTATTGGAGAAGATTAGTATTCCTTGTACCAAAGCCTTAGCTGATGCAGGATTAACTGTAGAAAAGATTCATTCTGTTGAGCTTGTTGGATCGGGGTCGAGGGTCCCTGCGATAACTAGGTTATTGACCTCTGTATTTAAAAAGGAACCGAGTCGCAAACTTAATGCTAGTGAATGCGTAGCTCGTGGTTGCGCTCTACAGTGTGCAATGCTTAGCCCCGTCTTCAGGGTCAGAGAGTATGAGGTCTGTACTTTGCCTGAGATTTATAGCTTGCACTGGCCAGCATGGCATAATTATAAACGTTGTCTTTCGTGTTCTTGTATTACATGATTTAATCGATTTCTATTGCGTGTTTTTCTTTATCTACTTCTTCTCTATATTATCATTTTGTGGGGTTATAGTCGCACGAATGCTAATGCTGTATCGACGATGATTGCAGGTTCAGGATTCATACCCTTTCTCCATTGGCTTCTCATCGGATGCGGGTCCAATTAGCTTGGGCTTAAATAATGTACTATTTCCCAAAGGGCAGCACATTCCGAGTACTAAAGTTCTGTCGTTGCAGCGGAACGGTTTATTCCATTTAGAAGCAGTCTATACTGATCTGGATGAACTACCCCCTGGCATATCTTCCAAAATTTGTTGTTTTACAGTATGTTCAGTTTTATGCTCCTTACTTTTATCTTATATTATTGAAGTAGTAGTTCTTGTGGAGTTGGAAAGCATTTGAACGGTCCGAGTGTTCGTAAGCCTACTTTAAAGGGTGTCGTAACCTGTTTCTGCTCCGTTTTTAGTTTCTATTTTTTACGGTTTGGAATTGATTCTTAAATGTGAAGTAATTTGAGATGCAGGTTGGTCCTGTCCAAGGTACAAACAACTTGAATGGAAGGGTTAAAGTTAGAGTCCAATTGAATATGAACGGCATTGTTATTGTTGAATATGCTGCAGTAAGTATTATATCTTTTTTCCATCAGATTTCCAACTATTTAAGGGTTTTTTCCTCTGTATTTACATCAATTATGAATCTAGTTCGTAGAGGATAATGTGGATGAACAAAGGAGAGATGCTACTCATTCAAACACAGAAAAAATGGAGACCGAACACGCTGATTCTCCCCATTCCGAGGTAAAGCTAGATTGTATTGAAGACAACCCTTTATCAGCACTCAAAAGCTTCATATGTATCAATGTTTGCAGTTAATTGTAACAGCCCAAGCCTAAGCACACTGTTAGCTAATATTGTCTTTTTTTAGTTTTTTCTTTCGGGTTTTCTTTCAAGGTTTTTAAAATGCATTTGCTAGGAAGAGGAAAGAATGCTTCGTTATCCTCCCCAACCTATGTGGGATCTCACAATCCACTCGGTATCAAAATTAGACATGTGCCAGCAAGGACGCTGGACCCTGAAAGGAGGGGTGGATTGTGAGATCCCACGTCAGTTGGGAAGGAGAACGAAATATCCTTTATAAGAGTGTGGAAACTTCTTCTTAGCAGACACGTTTTAAAAATCTTGAGGGGAAGCCTAAAAGAGAAAGCCCAAAGAAGACAATATCCGCGAACGATGGACTTGGGCTGTTACACACCGTCTTCAAATGTATTAATTTATTGTGTTCTTGCAGTTTGACCTTACAAGAAAAGGTAAAAGCACAAGGAGGATTGAGATACCAGTTAGTGAACACATATATGGTGGAATGACTAAGGCTGAGCTCTCAGAAGCTCGAGAAAGAGAACTCCAACTGGCCCAACAGGATAAAAATATGGAACGAGCCAAAGATAAGAAAAACGCTTTGGAGTCGTACGTCTATGAGATGAGGAATAAGGTAAATATCCTATTTCAATGGATTTGTGAACTAAACATGGAACTCAATCTTATAATGCTATTGCTACATTCTTTCGACTCCATCGGGGTTTTAGATCGAACTATTGATTGTCATTGTTTGATCATGAAAGCATCATTAGTTTCAATGAAAGTTCACATTGTTGTGTGATTTCGTATCCGTATGACTTTCCCTTTAAGTAAAGCTCTATGTAGAACCCCGAACGTTTGATCTTTACAGAAATCTAACGTTGCAACTCGAGTTTTATTGGTATTACAGTATATAAATAACGATCACCCGTGGTTTTTGAATAGCTTGTCAACACATATCGGAGTTTCGCTAGTGATGAAGAGAGAGAAGGCATCTCCTCAACCCTCCAGCAAACAGAGGATTGGCTATATGAGGATGGAGATGATGAGACTGAGAGTGCTTATTCTTCTAAGTTAGATGACCTTAAGAAGGTTATTTCTATTTCTGTTGTATCATACAAAGTTATTTAACTTCTTTATGTTCTCTTCTCCTTGCTTACCCTACTCTACCATTGTTAGTTGGTGGATCCTATAGTGAACCGATACGAAGACGAAGAAGCTAGAGCACAAGCTAAAACGCATCTATTAAAGCGTATTTCCGACTATAGGAACACTGGGGATTCACTTTCACCTCAAGTTCGAGCATTGGTAACGATTAACGACCTCTACTGTTACTACTCGTAGTTCGTTTTGTTTGAGTTCTCTCATGAACTCTTCACTTTTCTCCAGATCCTTGGGGAGTGCGAGAGAGCGGAGCAGTGGCTAACAGAGAAGAGTCAACAACAAGAATTGTTACCCAAAAACATTGACCCTTTACTATGGTCGAGTGAAATCAAAACTCGGGAACATGATTTCGACAAGTATGACACTTCTCTCTCTTCTCCGTTTGATTTATTGAAATCTTAAAAGTTCCCGTAGGATTAAACTAGTCTTGTTTTCATAGTACTAGACTTTCTCCTTTGGTTCAAACATCTGGTGAGAGTAGGAACTAGATCTATTAGACACAACTGAAAATTAAAGGACTTGTCGAACACAAAATTGAAAATTCATACGTTGCAAGTGAACTAATTTGAATGGTCATTTGGGCAATGAACTTCTGGTCATGCCGAACCAAACCAAACTGTTGTGTATTAGATTAGAACCGAAAAGGTGATATACCCATCTAACTCGTGTCTCCGACGATTTGCTTAAACTGCCATTTCAGGACATGCCAGATGATCCTGGGAGCTATGCCTTCTCAGACACATTCAGGAGATTCCAAGGAACCAAATCATCACACTTCTGATAATCATTCATAAATTACAACATTGTTTTCTCTTGAGATGAATCAAAGATTATGATCATTGTGCTCCTCACAAAAGTGGATCATATTTGTTGCCACTGTTTCTAAGTCAGAATGAAGCTGATGAGATCAAAGAGTAGAGCAACTGCAGGTGATGACAGATCCAAGTGGTGGCTTTGATTTTTATGTTTTTATGTTTTTTTGTCATTAAATTCACTTAGAAACCTTCATGAGTGTTGTTGTTGTTGTATCATTCTAATGGGAGCTGTGTCTCAATTTTGGTACCATTTGAAGGCAGCCCTTTTTAGATTGTTAGCTTTCTATTCTTTGTCTGTTTTGAGATTTGATTTTGTCATAACTTATTATATACACATTCTATGGTGATCATGAACCACAGAGGAAAACAGGATTTCAGCTTCATTGTGTTGCGTCGTTTGTTCCCTGTCGAACTCGAGAATAAAAAGATAAGTTATGTGTAGTAGAGCATTCAAACATGAACGTTTTATTTTTTTTATTTCAATAGTTGTGGATGTCGAAAATGGTGGTAAATGAAATGAATGAGATTCTCCGTTCAAAATTGGTAGGAAAATCCGAAAGATGACAATATCTAGTAGTGGGGTTGGATTTACAAATGGTGTCAGAGTCTGACACCACCATGCCCGTTGGAATGAGGGCCCCTCAAGAGATGGATTGTGAGGTCCCATATCAGTTGAGGAATAAATGCGGGCCCCTCAAGAGGTGGATTGTGAGGTCCCATATCAGTTGAAGAGGGGAACGAATTGTAAGGTCCCATATCAGTTGAAGAGGGGAACGAAGTATAAGGGTGTTGAAACCTCTCCCCAGTGACACGTTTTAAAGGAAGAACAATATTTGTTAGCCGGGAATTTGTAGGCTGTTTGTTAGCAGTGTGAGCTGTTTGCATAAATTAAACTAAAAAAGGACGACATTTATTGTTATTGTTTCTTTATTGTTATCTTTTTCTTACTCGGATCAAAATAAAATTTAGGCCGGTATAAATATAAATTATTGAGTAATAATAAATTTATCATTACAACAATTATTAATTAATATTTTGACTTTTGCTTGAATATTTAAATTTGACATTCAAATAGATTTAGATAAACTTAACTGGACTTTATAATCTTCATTAATTAATATTAAATACATCAAAACTTTCACCTTATTATTACAATAATCATTTCACTAATTATTGTATTAATAAAAGGACAAAATTTAAGTGGAAATCTATGCTCCATATAATATAATTATATTCTAAAAACTATATTATAATTAATATACAAAATGTACATTCAATTTCCCTAAGCTTTCTCCAACCTTCTCTCCCATGGCGCCCACCCCATTTCCGGCCGACACTCACGGTCATCACTGCCGCCACCGCCCGGCGACGATCAGTCAACTTCCCGTATGCTCTGCAACACCGGGCGCCACGAACGGTGGCGAGACTCGCCGGCACTGATCAATTGAGCCAAAACCTGCTGTACGGACATCTCCTCAACATCCACCTTCCCCAACAGCTCCTCCAACTGCCTCTTCGTGATCTTAATTTTCACCTCCGTGGACGCCGCCGTGGATCCCTGTCTTTTCCCCCCGTCCTCCACATCCGCCGCGAGAAAGTCCCACTCCTCGCCTGCCCAACGCGCCGCCGCGCCGTCCCGCCGCAGACAGTTGCCCATTTGTGATTTTTGAGAGCGAAATTGAATTTGAGAATTTTGGGTAATAATCGTGTGGAGATTAGGTGGATGAGTTATATATAAAAGGGGTAGTGGAGGATTGGGTGCCACGTAGGATGAAGAAAGTGGGACACGTGGCAGTTGTTTACCTGGAAAGGGACTGGCCGGTTTTAAAGTTGAAGAAATCAAAGCAATTGTGAGTGGTTAAAGAGTCAAGGCGGTGAGTGACTGCAGCTATACCCGTGACACGTGGCTTCCTCCCATTCACTTCTTTAATCATACATATTGCATTTTAATGCGCGCCGCCACGTCCACGCCTCGGCTTCCATTAGCCGATCCTTTTTTTATTAATTTTTTTTTAGAGAAAGCACAAATTTTTTAGTATTTTTATTAATTTATTCTTCAAATAAACCCTAAATAAATGGGAGAGGAAGCCAGCTGAAGCAAGCAAGCCGAATAAGCCGAGCCAGCCAAACAAAATCAAATTCCATTTTTATCCAAAAAATAATAATAATAAAAAAAAGGTGAAAGGCAAAAAAGTAATAATATTAAAAGCAATGTGAAAAGGGGTAAATATGGAATCTCCAGTGTGAACACATTTCAGTAAGCAGAATCTTTACATAATTTTGGATTTATCTAATTTTATTTTATTTTATTTTATTTTTTAAATATCCATTAGGTGTGAACGTGTGGTTGAAAAGGAATCGGGTTTCTGTTAATGCTCACGTGACTTCCGCACGTGCTTGCCTCCACCAAATTACATTATTATTTTATTCCTAAAATTTTAAGTTAAATTAATAAAATATATAAATATTGTATTGTATTTAAAAAATATCATTAATTTTTAAAAATTTTCAATAATATCCATTAAAAAATATATTTAAACTTTAAATGGTTGGGAGGAGAACAAACTACTGCTTAAAAGGGTGTAGAAACCTTCAGTAAAGCTTCGAGGGGAAGCTCGTAAAGGAAAGCCCAAAGAAGATAATATGTGCTAGCTGTGGATCTGGTCGTTAAAATTTAAAAATAAATTAACTAAATAATAATATATGAATTAATGTTTTAATTTTATTCAAAAACAAAAATTTAAATAAATGACTCAACGGGATTGAGTTTATTGACTCCAACTTAATAGTTATGTCTAAAAAATGTGTCAACTCGACCCAATTCAAACCACGAACATTCCTACTATCATTAATTAATAGATTAGAGATTTGAATCTTCCTACTTCTAAATGTTCAATATTAACCATAATTCATTAATGGTTGAAAAAAAAATTAAAGACAAGATATTAAATAAAATCCACACGTCTGTTTTTAAGTGTTTAAAGTCAAGTGGTCGTATTGAAAATGCATATTTCTTGTTATCGAAAAATAGTTAAATTCATAGTTTAATTTGAATGTTTTGATTATTATAAGCTTTTGATAGTCACATTCCCTACGTTTTATTTTGTGATAGTCGATATTTATTTATATATATTTTTGGACAAATTATTATTATTATTATTATTGGAGTAAATGTTAAAAATATAATTTAAAAAAATATTATGAGTTAAAATTCAAAAGTCAAAGACTTAGGATTTGTATCAATATCTCCACAATACATTATTTGTTTTAAATTGTGAAAATAAAAAGAAATTGTGAAAAATAAAAATTGGAAAAAGACATTTAACCACATATTAAATTGTGCATGTGAGTTTACACAAAAGCAAAAAAAAAAAAAAAAAAAAAAAAAAAAAAAAAAAAAAAAAAAAAAAAAAAA
>NW_019268524.1:5005307-5024882 GCF_002738365.1 Cucurbita moschata
AAAAAAAAAAAAAAAAAAAAAAAAAAAAAAAAAAAAAAAAAAAAAAAAAAAAAAAAAAAAAACTAGCTAACCTACTATAACTACATATATTTAAGAAAGATCGAGTAGGGGTAAAATAGTCTTTTTGAACACATAGGTTTGTTTCGGGTAATAATTTTTAAAAATTATGAGGGAGACATTAGTTATAGAGATGTTTTTTTTTAATATTCAAATTTTTAAATGTTTGTTGCTTTTATTTATTTATTATTATTTGTTAAATTAAAATTAAATTATGAATCTGACGTAGATTTCAATATCGATGTATAATTATGTGTGGGTGAAAATTAATCACCGGTGCTTAAAAACACAAAGGAAAACTTCCAAACTGAAGATGAATCGAGCTAGGGTTGAGCTAGTTGAGTTGCCCAACTCGAGAAAGAATCACCCAAGTTGAGATTAAATCGAGCTAAGGTTGAGCTGCTCAAGGCAAAGGTAACCATCTCCCGAAAAGATAAATTATAGAGGTATGTTTTTTTTAGTAGAGCATCTAAAAAATTCTAGCGGGATTTTCAACTCAATAAAATGATGATTCTTATTACACTGAATCAATGTTTTTTTTTTCCCGACTGTTTTAGATTTTCATAAATTCAATTCTAACTCGAACATGGAAGCTTAGATGACTTATCTCCACATAAATGCACCAATTTTTTTTATCTTACGAGCATTCTTCGTTTGTTCATGTTTTTCGATTGATCCAAATTTCAATATTTAAATAATAATGTTAATATGAGTAAAAAAAAAAATTAAAAATTTTAATTAAACAAAAAAATATTAACTTGTAAAGTAATTATTATAACAACATGAGGCTCGAAGCCCGATTATGTTTGGACCAAACTACAACAATGTCCACGTGTCAACTTACCATTGGTCTTCAAAATTAAAATCCATACCTGGCACAGACAAATCGGGGCCCACTTCTGTTCACTTTGCAACCATCCTTTGTTAGTCTAGACATAGGAGAGTGATTCTCACGCGCAACGCCATGTTATGAAAAAGGGCTTTTTCGGCGCCAAAAACGACGCCGTATTTATAGATCTAACGTTGAAGTTTTACGCGCGTTTTTACACTGGTTGTTTGCGCGCGTGGGTTTTAACGAACGTGTCGTTTGCTCCCCGTAAACGAATCCATGAGACGACCTGCCACAGCCCCCTTTTCTGAATGTATTTTGTCCAAATGTCTATTAATTTATATGCAAGTTTAAAATATCTCTTCATTTTTGACAATTATACCCTTTCCTTAATTTTTAAATTATCCTCCATTTTGAAAATATTTTTTTAATGTCTTATTATATACAAAATTAATTAGAGATTTATTACTCATAAAATTAAATATGAAATATGTCTTTAAAATTAGAGATTTATTATAGTAGGTAAAAAATTTGAAAAAGTGCAATTTTAATTTGGGTAAATTGCAAGACCCATAGTAAAATTTAAATTATTATTTTAGGAAATTAATTTATAGGTGAATTTTTTTTTTATCCAAAGGTAAAAAAAAAAAAAAAAAGAATGAATAAAGGTGTGGGATATTTAATAAAGGAGAGAAAATTTTGACCAAGATATTTATTATCGAAACATTAAATTAAATACAAATCTCTTCGTAAGGTATCTTTTTCAAGGGTATTTTCGTCAATTCGACTCTGTCATAGCTCTACGAGTTCGTTCAGAAAAATGGAAAATCGATTCTCTTCACTGTGATTTCTCTCATCCATCGTCCAACTGGATGGAGAAGACGACGGTGAAGCTGTCGGTGTTGGCAAAATCTCAACGGATTCCTACATTCGCTTCTTCCCTCAATCCGAAGTCGGGGAACCAATCGCCGGAATTGGATCTTCGGCAGACGTTAAGTTCACGGAGGGATTCTCGGCGGAGGATCCGAAATCTTTCGTTGATTAAGAGGAAATTGGCGCCGTCCGGGCCGAGGAGTCGGCCGCAGACTCCGCTTCTGAAGTGGAAGGTCGAGGTGAGAGTCGATGGTGAAGGTGAGGGAGACGAGGACGAGAAGAAGTCGGAATCGGAGAACGGAGGGAAAGATCTCCGGCGGATGAGTCGGGAAAGAGACGTGAATGTATCGGCAAGGAAGCTCGCTGCTGGTTTTTGGCGGTTTCAGAAGCCGGAGGTGAGCGCTGATGGAGGAAGGAGAGGTTTGAGACGAACGCTGGAGCAGGGGATCGGTTTTCAGGTAACTGTTTCTTGTAAATTGGAAATCGATCGACTCGAACTTCGAAAAGTTTGATGGAATTTACATTGCTGTTGTGTTTGTGTGATTTGCTTGCATTCGATGGAGATTGAATGTGCATTTTTCTCCCTACTAGGAAACGAAATTATGAAAACTGATCTGTAGTTTCGAATTGGATCTTTGTTTTTGGGCTGAGAACTGTGATTAGATGAGTTTTAGAAACGAAATGAGTTCCAAGGCATGCATTCAGTGTAATTTGGCTTCTAGTTCTGCAGTTTCAGTTCATGATTGTGGTCATTTATTGTTCACTTTGCAGCCAGTTGCTGGCCATGTTCGAGTTCCAATTCTCCGCCATCATAACAACAACATATTAAGTAATGAAACAAGGGATCTGTTACAGAGCCAACCATCAACTTCTGGTATGAGAAATGGCGTTCTGTGCAAGGTAATGTCGCATCACTTTCATGTTCCTCTCTTTCAATTTCTTATTGATTGCTATAAATTTGAAGTGTTTTCTTCTGCCATTCCTGCCATTAGCTTGAGCCGTTCTTTCAATTCTCCAACTCAGTTATGGAGGGGGCAACTAAATGGGACCCTATCGGCTCGAAAATTTCAGATGAAAGGGGCCATATTTACAATCAAACCGAGCTTCTTGACCAACAAATGAGCCTGGTTTCGGTTATATGTGCACTTCAAGCTGAACTAAAGCAGGCACAGGTACACATTTTGGAACTCGAAACTGAACGCCATGTATCGAAAAAGAAGCTCGAGAGCTTCTTGAGAAAGGTTGATAAGGAGAAGACTGCATGGCGTATGAGGGAGCATGATAAAATCCGTGTATTCATGGAAAGTATCAGAACTGAGTTGAACTATGAAAGAAAAAACCGAAGAGGAGCAGAACATTTCAATTCAAAGCTGGTTCATGAGCTAGCTGATGCCAAGTCTTTGGTGAAGCAGTTGATGCGGGACTATGAAGAAGAAAGAAAGGAAAGGGTGTTGATTGAACAAGTGTGTGAAGAGCTTGCTAAAGAGATTGGAGACGACAAGGCGGAAATCGAGGCGTCAAAGAGAGAATCTGCGAAACTTAGAGAGGAAGCAGAAGAAGAGAGAAAGATGTTGCAGTTGGCAGAAGTATGGCGTGAAGAGCGCGTTCAAATGAAGCTGGTCGACGCCAAGGTGGCTGTAGAAGAGAAGTACTCTCAAATGAATAGGCTTGTTTCAGATCTTGAAAACTTCCTAAGATCAAGGGGAGCAATCTCAGATATTAAGGAGATGAGAGAAGCTATATTACTAGGACAGGCTGCTTCTGCAGTGAACATTCAAGACATAAAGCAGTTATCTTACCAACCTTCTAAGCCAGATGATATTTTCTCCATCCTTGAAGGAGTTAACTTTGATGAAAACCAAGAAAAGGAGGTTAACCCATATGGTTCTTACAGTCCAGCTACCGAGATCCCGAAAGCTGGAACAACGAGCCCCGACTTAACTGTGGATGCAGCTAAACGGGTGGATGGCACCCTGATGGCCTCACATGCGTGTATTGATCAGAATGGCGACATAGACGACGAGAGTGGATGGGAAACGGTGAGCCAAGTTGAGGATCAGGACTCGAGTTATTCACTGGAAGGATGCACAATACCACCTGCTGCTAATAAGAATTGCAAAAAGAGTAGCATCTCAGGCTCAGGGAGTGGAACAGACTGGGAAACAACAATCAACATCAGTGAAGTCTATTCAGAACTTGTAAAGAAATCAAAGAAAGTATCAAACTTAACAAAGAGGCTATGGAAATCCGGCCATAATAACGGTCGGGGGGACATCAAGACGATACCAGTAAAGGAGTCGAATGGGATAGCATCATCACCAGAAGCAGAATCAGGCAATGGCGGGTCTAGTCCAGATTTTATTGGTCGGTGGAGTTCCTTCGACTTAAGTGACGCTCGAATAGCTCGACAGAGGAAAGTCCAGATTAATGTGAAAGAAAGTCAGAAACTGCAGCTAAGGCATGCCCTTAAACAGAAGATATAGAGGCAGTGAGTGATTGCTTCCTGAGATTTGTTCATGCCTCTATTTTCTCCAGATGTATCAAATATTTCACTTATCAATCGATTAATAGCCTTCCAAACATCCGTTCGAGTTCCCTTTACGAGTATAAACCATAGATCTGCTGAACGCTTCTCAATATATTTTAGGAATATTACATATAACTCAGGAAACATCACTGCTATTAGAAAAGCTCAGTCACTTGGGAAAACAGCCGGATTTTGTTCTGTGATTATTGAATCTAATACACAACATTCTGGTCAGTAAATGTGACACTTTCCTGGACAATCAAGATTTCGAAAGGTACTATAAGCTTACAACAATCAGAACGCCACAGTACTTCAACAATCGGAGGAGTCGATAAAGCTCAAACCGATAAGCCAATTATTTTTCCCAACATTCCTCATGTCATCTATACTCCTGAAAGTTGACATGACCCGTTGCTTTTGCGTGTTCTACAGCCTCCTGGACATTGGATTCTTCAAATGAGTTACAAGAGTTTGAAGAAGTAATTTAGGAAGCTATCAAATTTGGACGAGGAATACCGTTTGGCCGATGACTCCAATTTGGCAAACCCCACAGCGCAGAGTGAAGTTGGCGGCGTCGGTGAAGCTCCGTTTCCTAAAACGGATAGAACAAAATATCCATACATTGCAAAGTGAGAAGCAAACAGATATTCAAAATGAATTTCTTCCTATCTTACAACCTTTTCCTCTTGTGAATTGTTATTTGTACTGATTCAAACAGAGAATGATAGTACCAATGACAACTTTTGGGGGAAGTCATGCAGCTCAACTTATCATTCAAAGAAGAAACGTAAACTAAAACAAGCCACGTTCCAGAAACGAGTTGAGCTTAGAGGATACCAGAAGAAGATCCTACCTTTGCTGCTCTTTTACAAAATGGAGAGCTTGCTCCTCAATGGGCCCACTGCTCCTGTCTCTATTCTCAGAAAATATGGTCTGATCAAATTCTTCTGGAGCTCCCTCAAATGGAGACATCTAGCCGAGACAAATATGCAGGAAGCCTATATCAGACACAACCAAAGACAGAGCAGAAAGATAACAGGCAGAGCGAAATCAAGACCACGAAATCATGGGACAACCACGAGTTTTTACAGTCTTCTGTTCATGCCAAAAGAACATATTATGAAGGTCATCTTGCTGCATTTTATGTAATCAAATATCTCAAAGCGAGAAACAAAATGCAAAACGTTCTAGTATTAAGAAATGGCATGGTGACAGCTTGACCATGTATAATTGAAATCTGACCTATGAAATACTATGCATATTTCATATTTTTCACATGTTCTGTAACGGCCCAAATCCACCGCTAGCAGATATTGTCCTCTTTGGGCTTCCCCTCAAGGCTTTAAAACGCGTCTGCTAGGGGAAGGTTTCCACACCCTTATAAATGGTGGTTTGTTCTCCTTCCCAACCAATGTGGGACATCACAGTCCACCCCCCTTTGGGGCCTAGCGTCCTCGCTGGCGCTCTTTCCTTCCTCCCATCGATGTGGAACCGCCCCCAAATCCACCCCCCTTTGGGGCCCAGCGTCCTTACTGGCACACCACCTCGTGTCTACCTCCCTTTGGGAAACAGCGAGAAGGCTGGCACATCGTCCGGTGTCTGGCTCTGATACCATTTGTAACGGCCTAGATCCACCGCTAGTAGATATTGTCCTCTTTGGGCTTTCCCTTTCGGGCTCATGTTCCATCTCTTTGTTGCCCTCATTGTGATGTCCCACATTGGTTGGGGGGAGAACAAATCACCATTTATAAGGGTGTGGAAACCTTCCCCTAGTAGACGCATTTTAAAGCCTTGAGGGGAAGCCTGAAAGGGAAAGCCCAAAGAGGACAATATCTGCTAGCAGAGGATTTGGGTCCTTACAAATGGTATCAGAGCCAGGTTCCGAACGATGTGCCAACCTTCTCGCTGTTCCCCGAGGGGGGGGAGACACGAGGCGGTGTGTCAGTAAGGACGTTGGGCCCCAAAGAGGGGTGGATTTGGGGGCAGTCCCACATCGATTGGAGGAAGGAAAAAGTGTCAGCGAGGACGCTGGGCCCCGAAGGGGGGTGGATTGTGATGTCCCACATTGGTTGGGGAAGAGAACAAATCACCATTTATAAGGGTGTGGAAACCTTCTCCTAGCTGACGCGTTTTAAAGCCTTGAGGGGAAGCCCGAAAGGGAAAGCCCAAAGAGGACAATATCTGCTAGCGGTGGATTTGGGTCCTTACATGTTCAAACCGAAAAATCCGATAATGCGCATTGTAAACAGCTCTTTCTCTGTACCCCCGATTCCCAAATAACGATAAATTTAAAACATACGCGAAAAACGTATGAATATGCAAATTTAAGGAAATCAGAAAATCATACAACTAAAGCATCATAGTGGAGTCCGTCATATATCAGCAGAACCCTTTCTGAATACTTCTTTTCCTGTCAAAGATGACAGATAATCAGCATCAGGAAGTCAAAAGATTATTCCTACCGAGCCAATGGAGTCATCGGAATAGAAAATCCTAACCTGACCATACAAATCACATCGTGTCGTCTGGATGTCGTATGCTGCAATTTCACGTCCATAATATTCGGATAGTATCGAAAGCTCAATGGCGCCTGCATCAGAGAAAACAAACTTGAAAAGAAGAAAATCGAGTACTTAACATGGCATATGACCGATGCCTAACCAGATGCACCGGCACGTTCAAATGCCAAAGTACGTTCTCTCTAGTAATATAGATTTGGATTCAGCTGCTACATAATGGCAGAACACTTCTACAACTTTTAAGAATACAGGAAAACCCCCAAAGGGGTTCATTCCACAAGTTCAACAAAACACCAAACCCATAATCTAATGCTAGAAAACAAGAAACAGCAGGATAACTACATGTTTTGAAGATCTACAAGAAAATCTCATAAAAACTCTTCCATTTAGTAATGATAATAGAGATACAAACCTCCCCACTTCTCTGAATCAAGAATCCAAGCACAGTACTCCTCATTTGGCTTTCCAAGAAACGCTTCAGAATACCTTGTTGGATCACTAGCTACTGTTGCAGCTATGACCTTAAAAGAGAATCAATTGTGCAAGATGTTCAGAGTAAAGAATTCAAATACGATTTTGTACAAAAAGTAGCTAAGCATGCCTTTTTCTGTGTGGGTTCTATCCCAGATTTCTTTCGGCTCTATGATTCTATAGATTAAGCATATGCCTTTTTCTTGTTCTTTTTGTTTCTATGTGTGCGTGTTGGGAGTGATGTGTGGTGGAGAGCGATGCTGTAACGGCCTAAGTCTACTGCTAGCAGATACTATCTTTTGTGGGCTTTCCCTTATGGGCTTCCCCTCAAGGTTTTTAAAATGCATCTGCTAGGGAGAGGTTTCCACACCCTTGTAAAGAATGCTTCGTTCTCCTTCGCAACCGATGTGGGATCTCACGGATGCTTTCATTCGAAGTCCAGCATTTTTACACATCAGATACTGCATCTTCTTCATCAATGAAAAGTTGGTCAAGCATGCAATACAGAATTCTGCTACTTATTTTTTAGTATATCTACACTACAAGGGAATTAAATGCAAGTTGTTCGGGTTGGATCTATCTTCCTTCGAAGAATTTAGAATTTGAAAATAACTCCGAAATAGTGATGCATTGAAAAGCAGTAAAATCTGGTTCCGAAAACGATAAAATATGATGAATTAGAACCTGTCTTAGCTCGGTAGCCTTGTCTTTGTCGTGGTCCATAACATAACTGGCATATATTACACAAAAAAGATAAAGATCGAGCACAACAGAAGTAGCACAAATATGAACATGAGACATGGGCACAACTGACAATGAATTTTCTACAACACCAAAATATCAAAATGGAAAGGACCCATTAAACATTATATTTTCAAATGTATTTGTATGCTCATTACATTTCAGGGGTTTCAAAAAGAGTTGAACTTGGTACATGAACTTACACTCGAAACGGGCAGTGGTACAGCCACAAACAAGAGGGGGACCCATACTTTTCTTTAAAATTATATGTCAAGAAGCCTATAGCTTATTATCTTCAAACTCTCTTAATTTGCTTGGTGGAGCCACAAAAAACAGCGGGGATAAAGTTAGTCTTCAAAACAATTAAAAATCATATGTAAAGAAGTTCATAATCTTTCAGTTTTTAGTCTTGCTCATGTATTGTACTGTGTAACAGCCCACCACTAGCAGATATTGTTCTCTTTGGGCTTTCCCTCGAGATTTTAAAATGTGTCTACTGGGAAAAGGATTTCACCCCCTTATAAGGAATGTTTCATTCTCCTCTCCAACTAATATGCGATCTCACAATCCACTCCCCTTGGGGGCCAACGTCCCTCACTAGCACACCGCCTAGTGTCTAGCTCTGATACCATTTGTAACAGCCCAAACCCACCGCTAGCAAATATTGTCTTCTTTGGAATTTCTCTCAAGGTTTTAAAATGCATCTACTAGGGAAAGGTTTCCACACCCTTATAAGGAATGTTTCGTTCTCCTCTTCACTAATGTGGGATCTCACATATTGGCATACCACAAGTTAAATATACCCATTTTATAGACTATACAGATTCCTATCTCTTAATCATTATCCAGGAATGGATAGGCAAGTAATTTGAAGTTTACCCAACAGCATTAAAGAGGCAACTGTTGTCTGATGGAATAACCCTTCTAAGAACTGTACCTTCCATAGTATGAGTAAATATAACCTGAAATCAATTCAATCAAGGGATGGTGCTTCAATAAACTTCACATTCCATAAACAAATAAGCAGTGAAATCACTAGCAGAACATAACCAAGAACAAGAACACTCGAGAACATCTCAATGCACAAGCATAGCATTCAAAAGCCCAGACAGAAAAATAAAAACATAAACAGAAGGCGATTAACAAAGTCAAAATATGCAAAACCTTTCAGAAAACAAAGCTTCTAGCCTTCTAGCTACATACATAAACTCACACAAACGTATGCTTTGAAAAACCCTCTTCTCAAACTACAAAACTAAATCAATCACAAATTGCAAATACCAGATCGAATTCGACCTAAACACGAACACAATAACTCAAACCCGAGAAATTTCTAGATCCAATTCTGCGTACAGAAGAAGGAGAAGAGATTTACCAGCAATAAAGTCGAAGACGACCAAAATAGAAGATAACAGATGGATGAAAGAAAGAAAGGAATCAGATACGCTTTCCTTTTCCTTATGAATCAATCGAAGAAAAAATCAATCAAGAAGCCGTTTCAAATTTCCGGTTGCCAATGCTCGTTAACGCCAGATTTTGTTGGATGCGGCTAATTAAATTATACATGAAGGCGCTCGAGGCGAATCGAAAGTGTCCCCACCATTGGCAGGATGACGAGCTTTTTTCTTACGACAGAAAACGAGATTCGAGGTGAACTTGGAAGTGTTCCAAAAGGTTTCGATTTTTTTCTTTAGTTCTTGATTTCATCGGTTGAAGCATGTAGATTCCAATCCATTTTCGGAACCTTTATTACTTTAATTTGTGGATTAAATTATGAACCCTAAATTAATAAAAATATTCTTAAATTTTACTTTTAAAAAAAAATAAATTTTTTTTAAAAAAATACTAATAAACTTTGTTGGGCTGGGTTGAAGTCTGAAGTTGGGCTTGATATGGGCCGGGCTGAAGTGAAACATGGATGAGCTGGAATGGCTTCTAGATTGGGCTACAGGTAGCTAGTGGGCTGGACCAAAGCTGGAGTTGGGCTGTTTGGTTGTCGGCTCAGGTCTAACCCGACCCGACCCAGTGGATTCTTCTAATTATGATTGGTTTGTTTTAATTTTAAAATGAATTAAATTATAAATTTTTAATATTATATACAAAATTTAAAATTTAGGGCGATAATTTTTAATTTTATATCTAAAAAACCCGTTAATTTTTTTTTAAATATAAAAATTAAAAAAATTTAGATTGAGATATATTAAAATCAAACTTAAAAATTTATGACGTATTAAACAAAACCTATAAATCCAAGGGGTAATTAAATATTTAAAATACTATTTACAATAATTTTTATATATATTTTATTTTCTATAAACAAAAATAAAATTAATTTTATATTATTTAAATACAATTTTTTCTACAATTTGGGCAAGATCCATGCAATCGTAGCCATTGATCTATGCAATCCACGTGGAAGAAATGATCACAATTTGGAAGTCTCCTCCCAAATTCTCCATCTTCAAATTTCTGAAAATATTATAAAATAAAATAAAATAAAATCTCAATAAATAAATATATATATATATATATATATATATATATATATATAATTTAAATATTTTTATTTTAGATAAAGTATGACCATAAATATACCTCTAAGCAAATGGAACAAGAAATGGAGCTGTTCATCTTGCGGTGATCATATTCAGAAACAGCCAAGTTTTGGACACTCTCCATTGGCATCCCTTCCACACAACTTTCTCCGGCAGTGGCGTCGATGAACTCCGATATCTCTCGGTGCATATGCTCCAATAAGTCGCTCGCCAGAAAATTTTATCCAAAAGTTAAGCACGAGTATTTGTTTTACTAAAAGAAGAAGAAGAAAAAGAAAATCGTACATTTGGGAAAGAATATCTATACGCAAACGTTGTGTATTCCAATAGTTGAAGTGCTACGGTGGCGCCGACAATAGTGCTGATGCTAGTGCTATGGCCTTTGAAAGCTCCGACCACCGTCCCGACCATTGCACCTACTGTAAATGTCAAAAGTAAAATACGTATTTCCTGTTGAGGATTGTTGGGAGGGAGTCCCACGAGTAATGAAAAGCTCAAAGGGGACAATATCATACTATTGTAGAAACCCGTGAATCGTAACGGCTACAAAACGATGGTCAAACCACTCGAATAATTTTTCAAAAGAAGATCGTATACATACCTAAAGCAAGAAGGCATAGAAACAAAGCGAAAAGGATCGTCTTGAATGAATCGACAAAGAAGTGAAGAGTCGTATCGAAAACCTCCTCCTTCAACTCAACCAACCACCACACCATTGAGGGAGAAAATGGAAGGGCCAAGTTTATGATATGGTTTGTTGGTTGAATATTTTACAAACTCAAATATAATTAATTATGGTAAATATGTTGAAAGTGATAAAAATAGAGATAGAACTTTAGTTCGAGCATATAACTGTAGTAATATCTTCGACGGTGAGAAATCTCTGATTCAATCTCTAAAAATATAGTAAAAATTATGTACGAAAAATCTTTGGTTCAATCTCTACAATTTCTCAGAGATGAAGATCGAAAAAGGTAGTGAAAATGGAGACAAGAAAGACTTTTTCGTCCTCCGTCCTCGTTCTGGTCCGTAGACATCTTTAAAGCATAACCTAACAAAGACTTTGAGCAGAGTTAGACACATTAATGAAATCCCGTATAAAGTAGATAAAATTCCTAACTTCCCATTGTTTTAAACCTCTAATTTTATTTATTTAATTTTATGAAAAATGATCAAAGATCTCGACCATGATTCAAACCTCTACCATTTTGATTTATAATATATATCGTTTAGGTTAGTTGGTGAATGAGTATTTAAAAATTAAAATATTAAGTTAATTTTTGAAATTGTATTTTGGATTATGCTTTTCAGGGTTAATTTTAATTAGTGTATATTGACACATATATACGATTTAGTAGGAGTTTAATGTTTTAATTAAACATATTAAGTATGATCTAACCTAATGTTTGGTAGATACAATTGTCCTTGAGAGTCGTTAACCAAGACTAGAGTAGTGCTAGAGTAGGATGATTCAATATACAACGAAGTCGGTGTTCTATTTTCTTTACGAATTAAATGAAAAAAATCCTATATTATAATTCTACGGTAATTAAATTTACTCGTACTTTATCCGAAATTTAAATTTCTAAGCATTTATTTTACAAATAAATAAAACAAATGTTTAGGAAATGAGGCTTTAAATTTTTAGTTTTTGTTTTAAAAATTCCATATTTGTTTTCTTTGTCAAATTCAAAAGCTTAATATTATATATATAAATATATTTATTTAAGTTATTGGTTTTAATTTTCAAAAGTATTAAATAAGAGGACGTCTCTTTGGCTTTCCTTTCAAAAAAAAATTATTAAATTATTTTAATGAATGATATATATAATTAAAATTCATATCTTTTAAAAAAATGAAATTAAAAAGATTTAATTTTCACCCTGAAAAAAAAAAGATAACAATATGATACTTTGATAAAAAAAATTTTAACATTTTTAGTACTACCTCTCAAGTTGACTATTGAAAAGATGTGAAAGGACTATACATCTCGAACCTAATAGGTAGAAAAATTGATCGGCACGGCCCGGTCTCAAGAACTCGAACGCGGATAACCGAACAGTTCATGACTTTCAATAATTTCTTCAAACTAATAGATTTGTGGTCCATTTTGAATTAAACATCAAATCTAACTAAATACTGATAAATAGATGGATGATTAAAAAGTATATTTAATTTTTTTTAATTAACGTTGTGAATTCAAATGGCTTGATGAAATTGATATCAAGTTGAAGCTAAAGGTTTGAAACTTCCGCAAGAACATGATTCAAAACAATCTCAAGAGAGATTAAAGCTTGAAACATCCTGCTAAGAACATGAAAGACCACAAAAGTTACCCAGAATCAAACATTTTATTGCTAACAAGTTGTCATTACAGTCCGCCATCCCAAGATCCATTCAAAAGAAAACACAGAAACAGATTCAATTCGATGAACTATAAAACAAGTTGCTTAAAATCCATGGATTTTGATCTGATCCTTCTTAACAATCCCAGCCTGAACCAGGAACTGAGACACGTTCTTGCGCTGATCGCCCTGAAGCTGAATTATCTTCCCCAATTCTTTGTCTTGGACGACGTTACCATTACAGCAAAACTCCTTCTTCACGTCTTTGAGGATCTTCTCGTAGCTGAAATCCTTCTTCAGACCCTGGACTGTTGTCAAGCACTTCTTGCCATTCCTCTGCTGCACGCGGATATGAACATACTCTTTGCCTCCCGGGGCATCGGAATCCTTGGCGTCTGCGAATGGATCGTAAGCGGATGGGATTTGGACGTCTATTTCAACCATCAACCTTGTTTGGATCAAAACTCGAACACCCACAATCTGGAACACATCATAGATATCAAAATCAATATGGATATAAGTAAGCCTTGGCTTAACTTTTAAATGTCAACTTCCACAATCAATGGCTTCCAATCAATCGAAACCCCAAAGCGGATCAGATACAATCAACACCAATGAACAAGAACAAATCCCTTGTTCATCCATTGGCCGGATTAAACGGTTTTTAGTATAAGAAAACACTTGAACAGATGAAGAGAACAACGATGAATCTTCTGACGATCACCTAACCATATACTCATAAAACCTAAAGCTCAAACAACAAAACAAAGAATCCAGAAAGAAAAACCCTAGATCATCCATGACTTCAATAAACGAACCGAACAACAGAATCTAAACAAGCAAGACGAGAATCCGGCCGATACAAACTAAGACCCAATCTAAACATGAAGAGAACAACAGGACAAGAATCCAGAACGATGAATCTCCTCGATCATCTAACCAAATACTCAAACAACAAAACAACGAATCCAGAAAGAAAAACCGTAGATCATCCACGACTTCAATAAAGAACGCAACAACAGAATCGTTTCAAGCAAGACGAGAATCCGGCCGATACAAACTAAAATCCAATCTAAACAGAAATCTCCCAACGACGATCATCAAATCATCAAGTCAAATGAGAATAAACCACAAATCAAAGTAGCAAAAAGATAAATCCAGCAACAAAAACAGGAACACAAGTTAAAGTAGAGCTAACAATGAGAATAAAAAAGAACTGATTCAACTATTCAGAAAGGATCAAAGACTTACGAGAGGGTACTGAAGAACAGAGAACGGACAACGAATGATGCGACCAACGCTCAGCGGTATAGGGATTATTTATAGAGATTTTGGGGAACGCGGCAAGAATCCGTATGTTTCCATCACGAATTCGCATCCGAATGGGGTCAGGATTGTTCTCGAACATGTAGGGAGATGACGTGGACGGCCAAGATCAGTAATGGACGGTCAGATCTTCGCTGACGTGTACAATAAAATAAGTCTCTTTTAAAATATGGTTGAAGTGCGGTGAATATAGACGCGTTCATTGAACGCTTACGCTACCGGGATCCGATTGGAGAAAAGGACGGTCCGGTCCAAGTGGGCCAAGCCGGGGGTTCTGGGTGGGCCCCAATTTAACATGAATCATTTTTAATAAATCTTAAAATTAATTATTATTATTAGCTTATTATTAAACTTTAAAAAAAAAAATAATACTCACTATTAATAAATAATTAAGAAAAATAATTAATTTAAGATTAGTTGAAAAAATTTAGATATCTCAAAGAATATGATCCGAAATATATATTTTTTTAAATTATTTCTTTGAAAATACCTACCATACCCAACAAATAATATGCAAAAATATATATATATATATATATATATATATTGTTAATAATACGTCTAATTTAATATTCATTTACTGAAAAACATACTTCTAAAATTTATAAAACAAACTTAGCCTAAATCAATTAAGAAACAATGTAGACTAATAATGATAGGATGAACGAGTAATTTTTATTTTTTAATTTCAGGTAATGACTAAAGTTTATAGACGAAAATAAAATAAAGGTTAAAAGACTGGTTCATATATTTTAAATTAATTTTAAGTGTGAGTTATGATCGGAAAAGCATTTGGTAAACATATTCATAGTGTGAGATCTCACATTGGTTGGAGTGGGAAACGAAACATTTCGTGTGGAAATTTCTTCACAACAGACGCATTTTAAAAACCGCGAGTGAGATTGACGTCACATTGGTTGGAGTGGGAAACGAAACATTTCGTGTGGAAATTTCTTCACAACAGACGCATTTTAAAAACCGCGAGTGAGATTGACGACGATACGTAATGGGTCAAAGCGAACAATATCTGCTTGCCGTAGGCTTGGGCCGGGCCAATGGTATTAGAGTGACACCATGCAGTGGGCCGGGCCAATGGTATTAGAGTGACACCATGCAGTGGGCCGGGCCAATGGTATTAGAGTGACACCATGCAGTGTGGCGCTAGATCTCTTCTAAGGGGATGGATTGTGGAGAGGGAAAACATTCAACGGTCTTCTCCCTAATATAAGTGTTTTAAAATGGGTGGGATCACTTCTCCCAAGTGTTTTAAAATAGGTGGATTGTGAGATCCCAGGTTGGTTGGAGAGAGAAACGAAGCATTTCTATAAGGATGTGAAAACTTTTTCCTAACAAACGCGTTAAAAAACATGAGATTAACGACGATACGTAACGAACCAAAGTAGACAATATCTGCTAGAGATAGACTTGAGCTATTACGCCGTCTTAAATGGAAATTGTTATTATTGTTTGAAATCCTCTTTAGTAATACTTGCAAACACCATTCCTCTTTTTTTTTTGGCTAATTATCTTCCTTTGTAGTAACACTTACCATAAAAAAACAGAGAATGGCTGAGATGAATTGAAACTAATCATTTAAGAAGACAAAAGTGGGTGCAAAATCAGACCATTCTCCATCACCCCATAAATACAAATCATACATTATGAACAGGTTGCTGATGAAAAAAAAAACAAAATATATTAACTTCAAACAGATCATAACACAATAAACGAAGCAATACAGACAAATGAATCAAATTCTATGGTAAATATTTCATGTACTTGACTGATCTGGCAAGCGTTTCAAGTCCATCTCAACTTGGTGAATTGTCCATTGCATATTCTCCAGTTTCTGAAAAATAAAAGTGTGTAAAACTTGTGAGTTTTTCTCTTCTTACCCATTTTCAACAAAGAGGATGAAAATGGTAAGTAATTTCCCAAGACATTACCATTACAATATCATGGTACTGCCTCGCAATTGTGTCGAAATGTGGGTCTACACCTTGATACTCACGGAGTCGAGTGACCTAAAAGAAATGTAAAGTTAAATGATGGAGAATGCACTGGCTAAGTCCGAAGATAGACATAAAAGTATGCAAACCATGGTTGCAAGTTGATCTCAGAATGGGATCAGATTACAAAAGCAGGAGAATAATAAGAGTACTTATTGCATCTTTCATTGTCCCTATGTTGTGAGAGTTATGTCCCTGTGCTATGAGAGTTACCTCTCATACCTTGTGAGAGTTATGTCCCTGTGCTATGAGAGTTACCTCTCATACCTTGTGAGAGTTATGTCCCTGTGCTATGAGAGTTACCTCTCATACCTGAAAATACTTGATTGTAATCTCTCATACCTGAAAATACTTGATTGTAATGTCCCAAACCCACTGCTAGCAGATATTGTCCTTTTTGGACTTTTTCTTCCGGGCTTTCCCTCAAAATTTTAAAATGTATTTGCTAGGAAGAGGTTTCCACACTCTTACAAGGAATGCTTCGTTTCCCTCTCTAATCGATGTGGGATCTCACAATCCACCCCCTTGAATGCTTAGCATCCTCGTCAGCACACGAGCCGGTGGCTGACTCTAATACCATTTGTAAAAGCCCAAGTCCACCTCTAACAAATTTTGTTCTCTTTGGATTTTCCTTTTCGGGCTTTCCCTCAAGGTTTTAAAACGCATCTGCTAGGGAGAGGTTTTCACATTCTTATAAAGAATGTTTTTGTTCCCTTCTCCAACCGATGTGGGATCTCACACTGATATCCCCATGGGATGACTGTTTGAGAAGGGTTTGTTTCTTTCTATTTTTACCTTTTGCTTTGGTTTTTGACTGTAGGCATTCTATGATGGTTGTTTAATGATTGAAAAACACAGGAACGCCATTGAAAGTTGTTCTAAATGGTACATGGTGGCTGAAAAACAAAGCTAAAGTGCCACAGAAGTGTGGTTAGAGCTCCCTATTTTCATTTTTTTTTTTTTGGCTTTATTGGTTAGAAAAAAACCACAGAACCTTCCAAGATAGAGAAAAATCGTTTATTGCATTTTTACTCGAGTTATTTTGACTGGCCTCAGATTGGAGGTGCTACTTGTTATAGTTTTCTCTAAACAGAGCTCAGTTATCCTTGGTGGTTAGTTTGTCTCTTTTTTCAATTTCCCTTGAATATATTCCCGTTTCTTACCATATATAGAGAGACAAGACAAGACAGAGAGAGAGAGAGAGAGAGAGAGAGAGAGAGAGAGAGAGAGAGAGAGAGAGAGAGAGAGAGAGAGAGAGAGAGAGAGAGAGAGAGAGAGAGAGAGAGAGAGAGAGAGAGAGAGAGAGAGAGAGAGAGAGAGAGAGAGAGAGAGAGAGAGAGAGAGAGAGAGAGAGAGAGAGAGAGAGAGAGAGAGAGAGAGAGAGAGAGAGAGAGAGAGAGAGAGAGAGAGAGAGAGAGAGAGAGAGAGAGAGAGAGAGAGAGAGAGAGAGAGAGAGAGAGAGAGAGAGAGAGAGAGAGAGAGAGAGAGAGAGAGAGAGAGAGAGAGAGAGAGAGAGAGAGAGAGAGAGAGAGAGAGAGAGAGAGAGAGAGAGAGAGAGAGAGAGAGAGAGAGAGAGAGAGAGAGAGAGAGAGAGAGAGAGAGAGAGAGAGAGAGAGAGAGAGAGAGAGAGAGAGAGAGAGAGAGAGAGAGAGAGAGAGAGAGAGAGAGAGAGAGAGAGAGAGAGAGAGAGAGAGAGAGAGAGAGAGAGAGAGAGAGAGAGAGAGAGAGAGAGAGAGAGAGAGAGAGAGAGAGAGAGAGAGAGAGAGAGAGAGAGAGAGAGAGAGAGAGAGAGAGAGAGAGAGAGAGAGAGAGAGAGAGAGAGAGAGAGAGAGAGAGAGAGAGAGAGAGAGAGAGAGAGAGAGAGAGAGAGAGAGAGAGAGAGAGAGAGAGAGAGAGAGAGAGAGAGAGAGAGAGAGAGAGAGAGAGAGAGAGAGAGAGAGAGAGAGAGAGAGAGAGAGAGAGAGAGAGAGAGAGAAACTTACTGCTTTATTATAAGAAATAGAAGCTTCCTCCGTTGCTTCAACAAGATACTTTCTGTAAAAAGAACATTACAAATTATATTTACCTTGAAGATAATACGCTGGTCTACTAAAAAGAATATATTCAGACAAAACCTTATTTTATGAAGGGCTGGTATAGATTCCTGTGTGTAAGTCTCTAGCAGGAGAACGTGCTCTAAAACACTGAAAAACGAAGTACATAATTACGACAGCGTGATCATCGCATATTTAGAGAAATAAAACAAAATTTGCAGTTAAAATGCTATTCTGCTCCAAAAAAGAGATGCAGGAAGGGAAAATGAAAGTGAATTTCCACAATGCTATAAAGAGCTCAGTTAGGATGTGCTGATTGAACACATGCAAATAAGAACTATAAAGTGCAGACTATTTCTTTCGTAGAGTGTCAGTGTCGACGCATTTCAGATATTGCCATACTCCGGCATGAGAGCTCAACAGATGTTTGACACATGAAAGAAGATTTGTATGAATATTGAATTGTTTAATTAGCACCAAGGATCCAATGAACATCGAGTTTAACAGACCTCAGTTTCGCATTCATCGTCTCACACCTTTTGCACAGCCAAGTTTTCTGGAGATCGTCCTACATAATTTGAGTTTGACCAGGTTAAATGTGCTGAAGTTACAAAGTTAAAAACAAAAACTAATAACTGAAACCAATCCTGCAAATTTAACCATCCATTATGGTAGAAAATAACAATAATTACATATTTATGTTGATGCCGCAGCTTCAAATCTTTGACAAGCTTAATTAATACTCCCAATATCTGCTCAAGAACCTAGTTTGAACAAAAAATTTGAAAGGCATGCAATTAACCTTCGACAAAATGGATAAAAAAAAAACTCATTAAATGAACTTCCTGTCATATACATTGTAATATTCAGCAAACTTTCTGTCTGCCGAGTAAAGATCTTGCCGCAAAGCTTCTTCTTCCCTTTCAATCTCCTCAATGATCAACTTGACCCTATGTATTGAAGTTTTAGTGAGAAAATGAACTAATTCGGGGGGGTACAAAAACACAACAAAGAAATAATGCCATGGAAGAGCCAACCAGACCTCTCTGGAAGCCGAGCACTAGAGCTATGATGCCCAGATGATGATTCTGCATGAATGTAAGGCCATAAGATATGCATCGTATAGTGAATTGCCTATTAAATCTAACCTTTCAACAGTTTAAGGATAAAAAAGACAGATCAATAATTTTAACATGCAAATCTAGTAAATATCAACATTTTGGTACATAAAATCAAGTAAATATAACTACTAAAGCTAGAAAGCACCCCCCCCCCCCCCCCCCCCCCCCC
>NW_019268524.1:5025452-5057682 GCF_002738365.1 Cucurbita moschata
CCAAAAAAAAAAAAAACATCACACTTTCATGTATAACACATGCTTGCAAAATTGTACAGAAATGATAAGGAGTCATAGACGTACCAATATCATCCATCACAAAAGCATCAGCTACCTTATCACATTTAATCTTCAAACGAGCATCAATCTCACGGGAAAGAGCCATTTGATATTCGGGCATATCCTATAATAACATAAGAGGAAGTTGCAGATAACTTATATCAGTGATGCCTTTCATATATTGAGAACAAAAATATTAAGTGGTTAAAAACAATGTCTGGTAAGAGCAGGGGGCTGCATAACAATCCAATTCAATGAAAGCTAACAGAAAAAACGAAATATAGACGACTACTTGATTCCCTTCACCCATCCCCACATTGATGGCATACCATGGAAGGCACTTGATGGAGCTGTGTTTGCCATAAGAAGGCAGGGGTGATTCCAAGAAAGCGATTGGGAACGCCACCTACTCCAGGTTCTGCATTATCATTTGAGCTAACCGAAAGACTATTGTTCACTATGCTTCCAGCACTATTCGCACTCGCATAATTTGTTGAGTTAGAACTTGAACTGATTGTGACACCAGTGCTTGTACTATCAAGGGAACTTCGAGATACTAAACTCAACTTCTCAATCTCTTCCTCATGGATTTCACCATCCTTTGATATAAGAGGAAGTCTCAATCTTTGAGATGCTTCTGCCACAACCATTCGATGCTCAAGAGTCTCATAAACCTGAGACAGGGTTTGCAAGCTATCACTCCATATAAACAGACATGGTGTAATGTATAATTAGACATATACTTAAAGGCCAGTTCAGAAATTGATTATCGCTATAAAAGAAAATTGTCTTTTTTTAAACATGCATGGCAATTTGATAAAGACAGAAAGGCTAATAAAATATTAAAAATTTGGAGAAGAAAAATACTACTTCCAAGCACCATAAGCTTCTTAGAATAACTTGTTACATTAAAAAAATGATTACAAAGTATCGTCTCCAAGGCCTGAATTGCAGAAAGGAGTTCAGAAGACCAATATGCAGCAAATTTAACATCACAAAAACAACCTGCGGCATGTTTATGCACTGAAAAAAGTTACAAAATCTTTAAACAACAGCAAACTTGTGGCGTTTCCACAACTTCACTATTTTGCAGATATCCACCCTTGAAGTTTTTCATTACATTTTCTTAACAAGCCATTATATAACAGATCCATTCTGTTTGAATTTCCAGACAAACAACATATTGAAGGTAAAAGGTAAAAGCAAAGAAAGAGCCACGTTTAAGCTCAATTATCCTTCCTACTAAAATAAGAAAGGTGATATTATAACGTAGTTAGGAGCATTTGGAAGGAACACAAGACTCATATTTTCTCGGATAAGCATTCTAGTTTCGACTCGATTATGGAACTTATCATCTACTAAGATCTTTTGTGGTTTAAATTATCAACCCCCCACCCCCTTTTTGTAATTAGTCTTTCTTCCCTCGTATCTCAGGGGAAGATATTTTTGTAACTCCTAGATAAGACCTATTCTTCTATCATCACTTCACAGCATCAATGAAATGTTTATGTTTCCTTATAAATGTATATATTACAAAGTACTTTTTCGATCAATTGCAGAAGAAAAATCAGTCCATGAAATATATAATCAAACTGTTAGAAATCAAGGTTATCAATATTCATTTTTAGTGAGTGATTGATTTTGTTAGAAAAAGTTAATTCTACTGAATTTGAATGTATAGGGTATAAGAGGTAGATAGATTTAGGATTTAATAGTGGGAGAGTACTAGGTATCTCCGAAGGCTATCAACCATCATCCACCGTATTTCCATTATGAATCGTAATATATTCAATGGCTCCGATCACAAACCTGAGCCGAATTCTTCAAACCTAGTTGTGGATAAAGAGCCTGACCATCTCGAACTCCGCCAAGGTTCGCCATTGAAACAGCCTGTTGGTACTCTTCCACCATCGCAATTGCTTCAGAATAGATTGCCTGCATGAAACATACAACAACAGTCACACTCAAAATAATCACAAGTACAAGCTAACCAACGGCTGCAATTAAGCCAATGATTCAATCAATTTTTAAAATGTTACAGGACCTAGAAATAGAGAATCAAAGTAAAAACCACCCACCATGGCTTCCAAATAACGCAATCTCTCCCTCGACATTTCTTCTCTCGCCTGCAAAATTCATCTTCAGTATTCAGTAATGAGTAAAAAACACCAAACCGAAACAAGTTCGATTACACAATTAGGTCAATTTCTGGATCAATTCCAAAACAAATCAATTTGTATCGCTCAATTCCACCCACACTTCCTGGACAACCAATAAAACGCACGAATCGAGTGGAGAGAAAGAGAAAAAGAGAAAGAAGGAGATGAAATACGAGTAGTAGGTCGTAGTGAACGGGCTTGGAGACGAGAGATCCATCGGGAGCCAAGCAGTGGCGCTCCAACTGATCAATCACCTGCGTCACGTCTGCTGGGAGGTTTTGGCCTCCTCCCTGTAAGCTTTTCGCCATTGAAGATGAGAAGAACGAACCAGAGACCTTTGAGAGCAGTTCTCGGAGCTCCGGTGAGCCAGTGTATCGAAATCTCTTCACAGATGCAGACTACTCCCCGGCCGGCCTGGAAGAGTGGAAGTTGAAACCTTTGCAGCGCGCAAAAGCGATATGTTAAATTGCATTTACCAGAATACCCTTATCGTGTCCTTTTGAATTTTGAAGCCTGAATTATAATTCTGTTTATTTTATATAAAAATAAAAAATAAAATAAAAATCGTAAATTAAAGATATTTTTTAAGCTAAATAAAATAAAAGTTTTAAAATATTTTTAAAATAAAATATTAACCATTTTCATCCAAATTAGAGAATATTTTTTAATTTTTTTTTTAAGTTTTTAGTATATTTGAGAAAAAAAATTATATTTTTATTAATTCAGTAAAAAATTTATTATCTTGGATGAAAATCTCACCTCCAATGAGTTTATAATCAAGGAATATTATCTCATTGGTATGAGCACATCCACTAATTTAGGGAATGATGATAAGTTTATTATCAATAAATATTATTTTCATTTGGTACGAGGTCTTTTCAGGAGTCAATATCATACGATAGTCGAGAGGCGTGGTTATATTTTTTTTTAACGTAAATTTAGGGTTTTTTTAATTAAATAAATTATAAAATAATATAATAAGATAAAATGTTTTTTTTTTAATTATTAATAGTGCTTTAAAAATAAATAATAAAATAATTGATTTTTGAAAATTAAATAAAATAAAATTCCACAATTTTATTGTGGTGTCTGTTCCTTTATAATCAAATTTGATTGCCCCGTTGTTCCCGTCAATGCTTTCTTCTTTTCGTTCATTTTTTTTCTAACGATTTCTGCTCGTCTCCCCAATCCTTCAATTTTTGATGGAAACAATCGAAGAAACGAAGATCATTTCGAAAACTTTTGAGAAGCTTAATTTGAATCAGAAATTCAGTTCCAAGCCTACTTCTTCTGATCCTTTTGCTAAATCTTTATCTCTCGATTCGAGTCACGAATCCAGTTTCAAGGCTACTCCTTCTCAATCCTCCGGTAAATCCCCCTCTCTCTCGATTGCTATTGATTGATCGGTTTTGAATATTTGAAGAAAGACTAATGTGTCAAGCTTTAAGTCGGCGAGCAAATTTGCGGCATTTGTTTATCGTAAATGCGGATTTCGTTCAGTAATTTTGTAATTCGAGGTATGGTTTTGTTTACAGGAACAGGATTGCCCTTTGAGAGGAAGAAAACTCCGAGTTTAGTCAGTTTGTGCGTTGGACTTATTGGCAAGCATTTGGAGGATATAATTTCTGACTTGGATGAGATTAGTGCCAGCTTTCCATCAGATGTGAAGGTTGGTTTTGTTTAGAATTTTTTCTTCATGTTGAATCTGGATAACAAATTGACTGAATTGGATTAATTGTGTCGGTTTCTTGCTTCTTTCAATGTTGCCTTGCACTCTTTAACGTTATTTGGCCATGTGTTCTGCTGAAAGACTAATGAACCCGGTGCCCAGTTAATTAGCTTGTTTTACAAAAAAAAAAAAGTTTGTTTACCTCATATCTTTCATTTCGTATTTCAATGCTGGTTTCAGTTGCATGTTCATTCAACTTCGTGTCTCCACTTGAATTTATTAACCTCAATAGTTTTGTAATGCGCTGTGTTTAATGCAAGACTTAAAGTATGCTACAGAAGATTGATTTTGGTCGTACAATTTTATGACACCAATTATTTTCCAGACTATTGAATAGATAAATTTTAGTATAGAGAGTTTGAGAGTAACTCAATTGGTTAAATTTATAATTTGATGAAGAGATTAGATGTTTGAATCTCACCTACCAATGTGTTGTTGAACACCCCAAAAAAAAATTAAGTGCAGAGATGAATTTGAGACTTCTGAACGTACAATCAGCCATGGACAAACTTGACGCAAATTTAAAAGTATCGAGGCAAAAGTCTATGAGTTAATGGAGAAATGTTTCAAGAGCTTCTGTATGGAGGATGATAGGTATCTCTTTTATTTACTACTCGATTACAACCTATCGCCACTTTAATACGAAGGGGTTAACTATATCTCCCAAGATTATAAACTGATGACCACATAAAAGAACACATTCCCTATCTATAAAACACGAAGTTAATTACTGGACAAACAAACATAATGTCCCATGGGGTTATAACTCCCTATTCGAACATTTAATCATAACTATTATTGTGAGACCACCAAGTATGGAAGAATACACTTCATTCTATTCCGTAGAACCAAATATATATAAGCATACATGGAAGAGCAAAAAGAAGCTGATCACTTTGTCCTAGATCTGATGGTGAAGAATCTTCTTGTACAAGACATTTACTAGAAGGTTCCGTCTAGAGTAGACTTGAGTATTTGGGGGACGAGTAGGGACAAATGTCAAAGGGGAAGAATTAGAGAGGGTGTAGGAGACATGAGTGTATAGATAAAAGATATCATCCTCCCTCTAATTCATACTAGACAAAGTTAAACTCAAAGGTTTGTTCTCAAAGAAAGTAACATCACAAGATACAAGATACAAGATACCCTGAGAAGATGCCTATTCTTTCGTTCAACAACTCCATTTTGAGATGGAGTACCGACACAAAATGATTGATGAAGAATTTCATGCTTACATAGGTACAATCTAAGTGTTCAAAGAAGTACTCGCCAACATTGATGCGTCTCAAAATTTTAAGGGAAACACAAAACTGAATTTGAATGTCAGTACAAAAATTACAAAAGTGAGAAAAATACTCAGAATGATTCTTCATAAAATATAACCAAGTCATACGAGAATAACCCGCCAACATAAGTAACGAAATGTCAAGTGGACATAGCTGGTCAAGAACTCCAAATATTGGAATGAACTAATTCAAAAGGCGCTTGTTTATCAACTCTAGGGCTTGAACTAAGACGATGAAATTTGAAAATTTTGCATGAATCACAATTTGATGAAGACGCATTATGAAATTGTGGATAAATCTTTCTTAGTGCTGAAAGAGATGAATGACCAACACGACAATGGACAACAAGAGGAGAAACTACTCTGGAACTTGCAATTTTTGGTACTTGATGTTAAAAAAATACAAAGTCCTCCAAATTCATGTCCTTTGTCAATAATCTTCTTTGTCACAAGATCCTGAAACAAGCAATAGCCCAGAAAAAAAATGAAACACAACGATTAAAGTTATAAGTGAGCATATACTAAAGAGATCAAATTAAAAGCAAGTTGAGTTAAATGCAAAACAGATGACAAAGAAAGAGATGAGGTTAGATTTATTGTGCCAGATCCAAGTACAGACGATTTTGATTCATCTGCCAAAGTAGCATTAGAAAGAAATGTAGATGAAAAATGAGTAGAATACAAATTCGGATTAATTAAGTCGTTGACCCATTTGGTAGAGGATGGAAGATGACAATAATTCAGTTATCTGACCCAACAATGGTTGTAGTAGGACTAGTGTTGAAATTTCGCAAACTCGGCCCTAGAATTAACAAATGACTTCTTACATGAACCATGGGTGCATTGAGTCCTTAAATGAACCCCATTAGACATCACTGCAAGCTCTTGTTCAACCATAAGTCAATGGCAAATATAAAACCACAAAATAAGAACCAAATACCACATTAACTTCTGAAAATCTGATTTGAGTGGAGTTTCCAATATAAAAAACTTCACTTATTTTTCAAATCGGCTTTTAACCTGAACCAATTATGACCAATAACCACACAAACAAGTCAGAAAATAGCAAAAAAGGAAAGCCATGATAACTGGAGAAAATTCTGGTTACTCATGCGCCGGAGTGCGGGATTGATGGTAGAACAGACAACATGTGTAGCCCCCACGCTGGTGTTTTCCGGACAGATACTGGGTTCCTTCTGATTGGCGATTGGGATGGGTGGTGATGAAAAGAAAAAAAATACTCCAGTAACCGTCCTTCGCAGCAGTGGTGACAACGACATTGATGTGCAAAACCCAAGGTAAAAGACCAGACCCTCCAAGAAGGTGTTCCAAACCTCAAACCGTAAGGGTTCACAAATCCCTGTAGATTCACAAAACCCTAATTGCTCGAGGAATGACCTAGTGCCCTGATACCATGTTATTGTGAGGCCAAATATGAGAGAATTCACTTCATTCTAGACAGCAGAGTCAAATATATACAGACATGGAAACCTTGAACTAATAATGGTAAAATTAACAAAATATTAACAAGCTCATATCCACATATATACTCTAACAAAAATGACCCAAAAGCTACTTAGTTCTTATCCTTAGTTGAAATTTAAACATAATAGCTTCCCAGGAACTACCTGTTTTATCCGTTCTTGGAATTCAAATTCCTTCTCTCCCCTTCTTCAAATACACTTTTGTAATTGGGAGTTGGAGTACTTCCATTTTCTCTTGTAAGGCTTTGGATTACTGCAATTTATCAAGCTTTACTATCTTATATACTGTTAACTGAAAAACTTGTCTATCATGTGCGTTCTCAATCTATTTTCTGGAATCACAGCAATCAATAACGGCAATTGCCCGAAGAAGGAAATTACTGGATGATGATGTTGTCATCTCCTTAGCAGATAGTTCGTGGGAAACACTCGATGTCTCTGGTTCAGATGTTTCTGATTTTGGATTAACAAAAGTTGCGCAGACGTGTAAACTTCTTAGAGCTGTGGATATAAGGTGTGCAGCTCACAAGTGTCATTGATGAATTTCTTCTCTTTTTTATTTATTTATTTATTTATTTTATTCTCTGTTGTTCAATAGCATAGCTGGATAATTTAAGTTCTTTATTTTTTCATTAAGAAGAGTTTTAATGCAGTCGATGCAACAAGATTACAGCTGCTGGTATTTCTGAGCTCGTCCAGCATTGTTGCTCTTTGGAGACACTTCGTTGCGGGTACTCGCCTATTTCCTCACCACTGATACTATTGAAATATATAATATTGGTAGTTTACTGCCAAGAAGTTGCTATCACTTCCAGTTATCCTTCGAAGTATCTCCATGGAAAGCTTTAACCACCTCTTGTACATAAAACTTGAGCAAATAACAAATTTTCCAAATTCATCTGGTCGATCGATACCTTTTCGACTGCCTGTGGAACGTAGTCTTTATTTAGTTAACGATTCAAACACAAGTTCGTTGATTTACTGTTTTTGTTGCATCATTCTGTCATTGTGGCTCTCTCTCTCTAGATATATATATATATACATTGTATTTTGACTAGGAGTAACATAACCTCATAACAGGGTATGAACAAAAATGTTGCAGAGGGTGCCCGAGGAGTGATGATACGGCACGAAGGTGCTTGGATATATTTAAACCAAGGCTGGATGATATAGAAGGAGATTCATGGGAGGATCTTGATACAGCTGAAATTGCTAATGGGGCACAATCACTTCGGTGGTTGGTCTGGGTAGGGTACCTTCTACCCTCAAGTTGATTTGTTTTCATTATCTTTCCTGCTTTCCTTAGATACATAAACAATTTCATCATCGGATTCCGATTATAAGAACGTTTTTAGAAAGATCTAAGACACGAAAACGAGGAAACAGAAGAGACCACTTCTCTGATCTTACAGTCCTCTAGAAAGCCTAATTCTATGGTTGTCAAATAGGTCATACTAATTTTGCATTCTTAAAGAGTCCCTACCAATTCTGATCATTCCTGCTCTCTTTTTTACAATCTGCAGCCAAAAATAGACGAAAATTCCTTGGAGATGTTCTCCACAGAGTGCCCACGCATCACAGTTAATCCGAAGCCATCACCGTTTGCTTTCAGTGGGAGGCGAGTTCCAAGGGAAGCATTGCCAAATATCGCGTTGGATGAACACGCCATTGTCGATATCGACCCCAAAACATGGGCAGTGGCTAGATGCACGTCGAGGGCTCCAGTTCCTCCATTGAATTCCTCAGAATTGTCTTTGGCTGAAAAATTCAGGCTTGCATTCCTGGAAAGGGACACTCGCTTAGCTCCTAAACGAGCTAAAAATGCGAGGCAACATCAAAGACGTGCGGAGAGGGAGTGGATGACAACGAGTACAAGAGCCAAGGCACTGGCCTTGGCCTCTAAAGCAAGTAAAACTTTGCAGAGTCACACATAGCTTCTACTGTTTCTCTTTACGTTTTCATTATTCAGAACATACAATGCCTTACTTATATAAGATTGTGAGATAAAATCCTATGTACAACACAGTTTTTCAAGACTGATAAAGATTCATCTAGCTCGCCTATGCTCGAGAATGGCGTTTGCGTGTATATCGTTTGAGATAGGGAACAAGGTATGAGCTTTACCTTGAAAACGAGTAAGTCTGTGGCCTGGTTTTGCTACGAAGATGAGCCAAATGAAAACGAGTTTCACATTGTATTTTGGAATTTAGAAACTCGATTATGATCGACTCTAGAAGTACATGAACGACCGAATATGGTTCCCGGTTCAAAGTTTATGGAAAGTACTTCTATTTGGTTCCCGGTGAACATAAGTAGAATACTCATTCTTAATTTGTTTACTCTTTTTTCCAAAGATGGGTTGTTTGGTATATATGAAATTATTCACAAAAGGGTATAAGTTTCTATATCTTCTCCTCAATATTCTAACTTTATTGAAAATTAATAAAAATAATAATTATTATTATTACTCTACGAGAATATTACCTAAAATATTCTCTAGATAGGTTAGAAATTGCTGATTTGAATACGTAATCTATTGTAATCGCCCAAGCTCATTGTTAATAGATATTATATATCTCATGATATTATGTTTCTAACTCTCTATTTGGTTAGTCCCTACCTAAGGCAGGAGTTCATAACTCACTTAGGATTAAAATCGAGTTGCATATAATGAAATATTAATCTTCTCAATTAACAGATTTATAAAGTAATATTAATCTTCTCGATTAACAAATTTATAAAGTAAAAACAAAAAATTAAAATACGAATAAGAATCAAATAGTCTAAGTTATTAAAGCATTTTTTTTTTCATTTTTGACTAATAAATACATAATAAGATTGAACATTTTAAGCTTAAGAAATGATTTTATAGATTTTTAGTTTAAAATCTTAAAAAAAACAAAAAAAAAACAAAAATTATCTAATACAATTATATATTCCTTTTTTTAAAATAATTTTTTTTTTTAAAAAAAAACAAAAATAGTACAATAAATGTGGCTTTTTCTGACTAATATTTTAACTTTATAAATTATTTGCAATTTTGTGAGCAAATTATTTAACTTTTAAAAAATAATAAAAAAAAGCCCAAAAAAATGGCTTTTAATTGCACGATTTGAAACAAATAATTAAGGTCGGCCCTCTACTTCAGTCTGAAAAAAATGTCATTTTATGTTTTTTTTTTTCATTATTAATTATTTATTTAAAAGTAATTTTAGTAATTTTAATCTAGATATATTTTTATTAATTTAACTTACTATTATTAAACTAAAGAAATTAAGTTACTAAATTAATAAATTGATTAAAAAACAAAAATTAAGATTATTATGACGGCTTTTCAGAATCCGTACGGTATAAGCTTTTGTCGGCCGCCAGCTTCAGCTAACTAAACGACAATAAAGAATAATGAAGGAATCTTTTGTCCAATCATTACACATTTATTTATTTATTTATTTATTTATTTTCAATCAATAAATAAATATTTTAAAGTTGAGTTTATTAATGAGATATATAAAAAAAAATTAATTAATTAATTAAAATACTTTTAAACTTTATATTTGGTATAAAAAAATACTCTTAAAAGATTCGTTTTTAAAAACTTTAAAAATATTTTTTATAACACTTTCTTTAAAGAAAAATACATTTTTTTATTTTGAAAATATTTAAAAAATACCTATTTTTTTATAATAAAAAATTATTTATACTTTTTAAACTTTTTTACAAATACTATGTTTCAAAAATACTAAAAAAAAATATTAAAACTTTGGAAAGCATTTATGTCAATCAATATATTGAAATTAACTTTTTTTATATATATATACATATATATATAAGTAAAACATGTTTATTTTACTTTTTAAATTTTATGGATTTTTTTAAATAATTAATGTTATTTTTTAACGATCTTAAAAAAAAATAGAATATTTAAAATTTTAAAGGTATTTATAAAACAAGACGAGAGTATTATTAAAATTTTTAAAAGTTTATTAATATATTTTTTTACATAATTTATTTTACTAATTTAACAACAACAAAATATATATATATATATATATATTTATTATTTTCCTTTACTAATTATCTGGTAGAGTTCTACCCGTCAACTTTGACTTAGCCTCACAAGATCCACTTTTTTTCTTTTTTTAATTCTAATATTTATCATATTTTTAAAAGGCTGTGTATTTAATAATGATTATTTGATAAACGTGTGAAATTATTATTTTTTTAATTAAGAAGTATGAAGTATATAGTAAACTATAGAATGTTATTTGTATGAATGTCATGAAATTTTCGAAATCAATGATATAAATCAATGAGTATATAGTAAACTTGGATGAATGGATGTTCGGGATGTCTGGATGAGATGAGCGACACAAGGGCTCATTCTCGATGGTATGACCGAGAGAGTTATGATGGGCAACGACACACCAAGACTCAGGATGGCGTCAAGACATATGGACCATGTTGATGGGGATCGAGATGATAAGAAGAGACGTGACGTTGTATTGAGAGACCTTGGACCCGAGTAGAAGCAAGGTCGAGCTAAATGACTTGGCCTAGCGTAGAGGTTAGTCGGATGTGTCGCAGACAATTAAACATGCACATGCAGGTAACGAGTGTTATCGAACAAGCTTGGATTTCGCACAAATGATGTTCGATTGGCGAAGATAAACCTTACCTAAGGTCCGAGAAAGCCAGAAAACCAGGGGGAATATATATATATATATATATATATATATATATAGGGCTTAATTTCCCTTAAAAGTAAGGAGAGATACATGAATAAACCGAATGCACACATGAACGAGAGTGATTTTAAGGTTAGGATAATAGAGAAAAAAAAACTCAAAAAGAATTGAAATTACTTCCTATACTAACAATATGCACGTTCTTTTTCCGTGGCTCAATTATAGAAACTCCAAACTTAACATGCTTAGCTCGGAACAATTTTATATTGAGTGACCTTTTGAAAATTCTTCAAAAAAACACGTGAGTAAGAACAAAGTATACTAACAGGAGAATACCGAGGTCAACAAATGTTGCATCTTGATTTCAAATCCTGATCTAAAACTTGGACATGCGACGTCACAAATGGTATCAGATTGGTACTTTTCCACTCAAAGTTGAAAATTCAATTTTTCCTTACTAACATCCCAACCCGAGTCACAAGGCTAGCTCGATCCCATAGAAGATGGTAGTCAACCCGACACGACACGTTATATCTATCAAGTATGGTTACAAAACTAAATCAGTAGTAAAAAAATACGAAGGATAAAAAAACGTGAAAGTAAATATATACAATAAATAAAGTAAGCAAAACCTCAATTGGTAAAATCATGGTCAAAAGTAGAAATGAAATTAAGAATAAGGTTTAGAAGGGAAAAAAATAAAAGCATATAATAAATGAAATGATGTTAATTCTCTCAAGACTTTGGTTGTCACACGCATCTTCCTATTTCATTTAAAACAAACAAAACCAATGAAAACGACGTCGTCTTCACATCTTTTACCACAAACGATAGAGCCGTCTCTTTCTTCTTCTTCTTCTTCTTCTTCTTCTTTAAAAATCACTGCAATCTTCTCTTCAAATTCATTACGGATTCTCCCAAAACCTTGAGATTCCATGGATTCATCTCAAATTCCTCTCTCTCTAGCCATGTACGGCGGTGAAAACGGCCTGAGAATGCAGAGCAGCGCTCTGTGGCGGTCTTTCAGAAACGGCGATTTCGAAGAAGAAGACGTGTGGAACGTTCTCGAGGAGAAATCGATAACGGCTTCAAATTCCTCCGATGATTTGAATTTCTTCGCCGATTCGTCCATTTCTGAATCCGTTTCCGCTTCCGGAATGATTCCGAGGTTGAACGGCAGAGGCAATGCTCGGATTGCTCCAAAATCGGCTCCTCGATCGATTCCGCGGTGGTTTAAACCTAACGGAAGTGAAACGCCATGGAAATTCGATTGCGACGACGGAGTTGCCGATGAGAGCGAGGAGGAGGAGGAGGAAGAGGAGGAAGGATTTGAGGAGAGAGTTCCGCCGCATGAATTGATTGCAAAAAGGTTAGTTAGGGCACAGATTTCGTCGTTCTCTGTGTTGGAAGGAGTCGGAAGAACATTGAAAGGGAGAGATCTGAGTAAAGTAAGGAATGCTGTTCTTACCAAAACTGGATTTCTGGAATCACTGTGACATTCCATTTGCACTTATCATCAATCTCTCTGTGAATAACTTTTCTTCATTTCCATTTCCATTTCGGTTCGTGATAATTTAGTGTTGTTAGTTCTTCAAATCAAATCAACTGTACATAAATGTTTCTTATAATTTGTACTGAAATTAATAAAAATATGTTTAAACAATATTTAATAATCACAAATTTTAATAATATTTTTAAAAAAACTCACAACATAAAAAATTAAAAGTACTTTTTTATTATTATTAATTTAGTCTAAATCGGTATAGATTAGGTGCTATTGATGAAACATGGTAAACCTATCTTTTTTCATATGGAAATGTTACGAGTAGAGATGTGGAGCAAAGGTCGAGCAGTAGGTCACGTGACTTGCATCGAGTTGGTGGCTTACTAGGGTTTTTCCTAGATTAAAGCGGATCAACTCGCCTCCTTATTATCTAAAAGTCGGTTAAATTGGACTGGCCCCCACTCGAGAACGTCAAATGAAATAGGTAATCGAGTTTTCTTCTGACAACTCTATAATTTATAAATTTAAAACGTAAAGGATGTTTTTGATAGGTTTAATAATAAGATAAAGATCGAAAATTAATATTTTAAAGGGAAGTTGCTAAAAGTATAAAGATAAATATTTAATATAATAATAATAATAATAATAAACTTTTTTTTGAAAAAATTATTATAATGGTTAAAAATTAAAACCAATAAGATGAGATCTTTTTAATAGAAAATGGAAAAAAAAAAAAAAAAAAAAAAGTTAGTCAAAGTTGTAAGGCTTGACTTTTGCAAATTGTGTGGCAACTACCAACCTCGGACCATACTTAGATCACGTGCATGTCACCGTCCTCATCCAACTTTCCATTTTATTCTCTCGTTTTATTGTCGTACATTTTTAGTCATATGACGTCATGATCTTGATACGCCCACGACAAACCTTGAGGAAAACTCAAACCTCATATACATTTTTTTCCGTGTTTGTAGCTTTGTCAGACCTTTTGCAAGGTTCGTCTTCGCCAACCGAACACATCACGTCGTCATGTATGCATGTTCAATCATCTGTGACTTAACCAACTTAGTCAAGTCATCAGTCTCGAACTTGCCTCTACTTGGTCCTAAGTCTCTCACATGCATGCTGGTCACATTCTATCTTGTCATCTTGGTTCCCAACAATATAGCCCACATATCAGATGTCATCCCAAGTCTCAAGATGTCATTGGCTCGCTTAGATATACTATCGAGAACAGACCTATGTTTCAGTCATAACATCCTGAACATCCATCCACTCAGTTCTATCATAGCATTGGATCATCTCATGTCCATGATAAGTCGTTTACGGCATCCATTCCAGATAGCGAGTGCAAATTCCAACCTTCAACACATAGACGAGGTCGCAATGTCAACACATACACTATCTTCGAAAGATTATTTCTTGAAACTATAGACCCCTTAGATTATTTCTTTAAATGGTCCCTTCTAATGTTAACTTCATAGTGTTCAAGATTACGCTAATGACTTTGTATTTACATGTAATTGATAATATAAATTACAAATTAAATAATTAAATAATAAAACGTTAATTACAAGACTTTATGATAAAAAATAAAAATAAAAATAAAATAAAAAAATTCTAAAGCCGTCCGCTCTCAAAATCAAATCACAAAAATGCATTAATCTCAACCTAGCCACAAAATCAAACTCGTAAAAAATTCATTCTCACCAAGATGTAAAAAACTCGTAAAAAAAACATATCAACCAATCACAATAAGAAAAATCAATATTACAAGAACAAAACAACTCGGTTCAACTTTGACTTGTTGATCGAGAGTAAATATCTTGACTAACTAGTTGAGTTGTACTCAAGTTGATCAGATGAAACTGATCTTAAAAAATGAATTTAATTTAAAAAAATCTTGAAATTCAATTAATAATTCTAAAATTAAGATAAGAAATATATAAGAAAAGGAAATGAAAAGGGAAAAGTAAGAATGTTTTTTAATTAATCTTTTATATTTTTTAAAAGACCCCGACGTTTTTATTTTCCTCCCTTCTCCCTCGTGATCAGTTGCTCGACGATTCCTATTTTCTTCTATCTCGTATATTTAATTTAAGTGTGTATGAGACGCCGTTAAACTTATAAAATTTTAAAAAAATAATTATAGAAAAATAATTCCTTTTTAATAAAATTGATTCTTCCATAAACAATAAACATTAGCAAAGAATATTTATGACGGATTAAGACGTTCTATCTATTCATGAAGCATTTAGAAATAACTCGGAGACGAAACAAAAACGAAGCTCAAATGCCAATAACCAAAGTGTCTGTTATTTAATAAAAAATAATCTTAACAAATAAAAATAGAAATATCAAAAGGTGTCAATGGGACACAATTGATTAAGATATTATATCTTTGACGAACAGTCTGTTGGATGATGAAAGTCCCACGTCAGCTAATTTAGAGAATAATCATGGGTTTATAATAAAAAAAAAATACTATCTTTGTACGAGGCCTTTTGGAAAAGCCTAAAGTAAAGTCACGAGAGCTTATGCTCAAAGTGGATAATATCATACCATTGTGAAGAGTCGTGTTTGTTCTAACACGATCAATACTATGAATTCCAACCTCCACCTACTCGATTTAAAAAATAAATTAAAAATCAAAAGGCAAAAGGCAAATTTCATCCAGAATCAATCAAGATTTCTCCCGTCTTTCTAAAGCATCTACTCAGTTCAGAAAAGGTGCATAATTCTTTGTATCTAAGAATAAATGACAAATGCAAACATTTACGAAGAACATGGTGAGCCAATCAACAATCAAGATCATCTCATTGGAGCAAACTGGAATACAGTAGTTACTTACAGCACTATGCCATTGGTACGTAAATCTTGGATGTATCAATCAAAGCAGCAGCAGCAGAACCAAAGTGGGATTTTATCCAAGTAATTACAGAGATCTATAGCTCATCAATCCACCTGTGACTATTCTACAACCCAAAAATAGAATTTTTATCCTCAATAATTTCTCAGATAGCAACTTTCTCAGCACTTTCAAAGCAATTGACACAAAGAAAATCATTTTCTTTTTTCTTTTTTTCGTCATTTTTTATGGTGGTGGGGTACCTGATATTTAGGAATGTGTCTGTGTCTGGGACTCTCAGCAGGGCAGTGGAGTGATCCATTCTCTACAGTAGGAGGAGAACTCGAAAAATAATATATATTGTCTGCTAAAATCCGTTCCTCGACTGCAACAGAACCATCCCACATCCTGCTGGTGGATATTGCTTCCTGATGTGGATATTCCTCATTCCTAATACATAAATCAGGATGAATTCTCCAACCTCGGGATTTTCGAGTTTGTGCTGAATGCAATCATCTGTGTCATACCGATAAATTGTTTGTTCTTGTAATTTGGTGCAACATAGAGGAAAAGTTGTCTCGGTTTCATCCCCAAAGGTTGCAGGTTACTAATATGAATCTTGTTTGCAAAACTAGCCTTCAGTTAAAGTTGCAAAGCCAGGTCTGGCTGCTGGGAGTCAACCAGAACACTAGAGGATTGTTTCACGGGAGACCCAGGAGAATGAAAACCAATATTCAAGTCGGGAGGAAGCATTTCGTGTTTCTTCCTTGGCTGGTTATGTGGGCTGAGAGCTTGCCAAGTCGACTGCAACTGGAACTTAGACATGTCGGCCTGAACTAGCTGAGGGTAAATCATGGACCGGTTTTGCAGCTGTTGTTCATTTGCTACAAGAGTGGCTTGTGGAACAAATGCCTGCATAGGGAAATTACTCTTCTCAGACTGAAGCTGATTGCCTCCAGCACGAAACTCGCCCCATGCTCGTGTCATTTGTGGATGAAATTCTCGAGCTGGATTATACAGTGAATCTGCAGAGATTTGACTTTTAGGTGTGGAATTATCTCTGACTTGTTTAAACCCTCCAGCCCCAATGGACATCCATGCACGAGAAGCTACTGCAGCAGCATTATTAGAATCGTCTCTCATTACAGAAGGAGCTGATGATAAAGCTGGCAGAGAATCAGATGAAGATTGATTGGATGAGTTCTCTTGTTTTGGGGCTCTTTCAGGTATCATCATTCTCATCAATTGTACCGGCTTACTGGGGTGTAGGTCCTGTCCATGGGAAGTTGCCACTGGAGCTGTTTGAGAAGGCAAGCTAGGAGACGATACAGCAGCCCGTGGACTATTCAAACAATTGATCGGGAATTTACCGTTAGACAATCCTCCGGCCACCACGCCATTAACACTGGGGAGTTTATATGTCGCAGATTGCACAAGATTCAAGTTTACCGACGAAACATCTCTAGATCTAGAAGTAGTCATATTCAGATTGGCTGGAAGCTGCTTCTCTACACCGAGATCAACATTATTTTGTTTAAATGAGGGCAAGGAATTTAACTCAACTTGGTTTTTAACCTTCTCTCCCTCTGTAAAATTCTTGGTCTGTCGGTTTTTCCGTGGCGATAGACCGGGACTTGGGGTGGAGGACCTAAAGAAAGATGGTTTCCCATCTAAGGTGGATCCTCTAGCGAGACCATTCACCTCTGTACTTGGTGCACTTAGAGGACATTCCTTCTTTGGCAAAGGAGTGTCTGAAGGCTTTCCATCCTTCTTTCTTAATTCGCTGGTAGAATGCAAGTTATTATTAAAACCAAGTTCCTTCTGGTTGTTGTTCTCAAACAATAATACTGGTGTTGGAAGTGGCTCGTATTCTCCAACCCAACCACGGCCAAATTTACATCCAACAGGTACAGCCTGCTGAATCCTCTGGGATGCAACTTTCCACGCACTAGGACCGAGTGTCGCAGCAAATCGAGCCAGACTCCTTGCATAGGAATTCTCCGCATGAAGTCCAACCTAATTTCCATAAAAGAAAGGAAAGGGAAAATGTGAAAACCACAGGATAAGACCACTCAAAAGTGACTGCAGAGACCAGTTTCTTTGTGACAATACCGCAACAAGCTGTCTTATTTCATCCTCAAAGGTTGAAAATATCGACTCCGATCTTGGCGCTGGTGAATTAGAAATATTGTAAGTTGCACGACGGTTGTCATCAAACACAGATGTCTTTCTCCCTAATTTACCTAGAAGACCCTTTCCTGTAAAAGTCAGTAAAAAAAAACTGATTTCGACGTCCCCCAAATAACTTGCTTGCAGAGTTATCAGGAATCAAGCAGAATCATTGGAGAATACCTGAGAAGAGCTCTTCAGCCCTGTCCAGATTAGTAGTATCAAGGAAGGAGGAACTACCCTCTACTTGCCCATCAATATTGTTAGGAACCTCACGGTGAGCACCATGGATTGGATTGGAACTGTTCTGTACATCGCCTGTGCCAGCAAGTGTTGCACCTGAGGAAAAATCAGATCCAATGGGTTCCTGAAAAGTCCTGAAAAAGGGTTTCTTTGGTGGTTGTTTCTTGATGTATGAATTGAATTTTGTACTCTGCTCCAACTTCAACTCTTTCTCCGAGCGTTCAACTTCACTTCTTACCCTCTCAAATTTCTTCTTGGCAAGCTCTTGAATGGAACGTGCCTTTACAAAACCAAGTATGTTAACTAATTCAGAAGACACAAAATAAAGAAATTTGAAACATCAGAATAACTATACCTGTTTGTGATAAATGGTTTCTGGTGAATTGTATTGCATTGCATTTGAGCATATCAGAAATACGTCACGCTGCATCCGAGACGCTCAACAATTAACAAAATATAATAACCCCTTCATCCAGCATTATTCTCAAAACAAAATCAGTACATCAAAAGGAATGAACCTTCACTGACCCAAATAGCAAAACTACAGAATATATTCAGCACGCAAGGGCAGAAGTGGCAAAGCACTGATACTTTGATGGACAATATATACACAGAGTGAAAGGAAAGGAAACCCAACTGAAAACCAACAAGCCAGAAGATTCAATTAATTTACATAAATGAGTGAGAGGAAGAGAGTGGCTATAAAGTTCCTGAGATTGACTAGTCAACCACGCTTGGAACAACCTAAATCCCAAGTTTCCTCATCCAGTGTCTTCCCATTGTCAAAAGTCCTCCATTCCAAGTTTCAAGAACTCCAAAAGTTTAGACATAGCAGAATCATTTTGACTTCTTTCCATGAATGGAAGAAGCTGCTATTAAACTTGGCGAAGAATGTTGGAATGCAGAGACACAGTTCTATTTGAGACTAAACTATATGTATGAAAAACATACATAAACTTCATCCGGGGTGAAGGGTAATCCTACAAGAGGAGTATGGAAACTTCAATAGGCCTAAAAGAGTACAACCAAATGAGTTTCTAAGCTCCACTGGATGAGCCAACGCTTAAAAACATTCAGAATTGAAATCTAGATATACGCATTAAAGATTAGATGAAATTCAGCTGGTTGGAAGATTAGCAGCATGTTATCATCAACCATAGAAAACCAAAGATCCATGGAGCAATCAATGGTGGTTTTACATGTTAGGCTAGGAAACTTAAAGGCACACGCCACCCCCACCCCCGGCCCCAATCCATGATAAAAAAAAATAAAAAGAAAAGGAGAAGAGTAAGAAAGAAAAGAGAAAAGATCAGCCATTAACGTACAAAGCAATGATATTCTGACAACTGTTCCAACCCCCACCCCAAAAGGAGACAAGAAACATAGGACTGTCAGGCACATTAACACGTCCAATGAAGGGATGAATCCTTCGTGGCATCATGTTTGTCGCTTAGTCAGCCCCCAATTAAGCGGCATTCCACAGCTCTAATTGACCGTTGGATCATCAAAGGCTTGGAAAAGCCAGGACACAAATGGATAACCTTAAAGGCACGTGCATGTCGAAGAAAATTCTTCAACCAAAGAATTGGACACCCACCTCAAACTGCTCCAAAGTTGAATATGATCCGTTAGCCAACTTGTTCCTAACGGTAGCAAAGTCCATAGGATGCTCAATGACATCGTGATAGTCAGGAAGCTACAATAACAAACATTATTTCAAATTTGGATGCCGAAGAACACTTGAAACAACCACTTAAAGAGGGGGAAATTGCAGACCTCTTCAGGATCAACTGGTTCAGCATAGACACCATAAGTATCCTTCCTGCCATCATTTCAGATATTTTAATTCTAAGAACTTGGAATTTCACATCATAACAAAATCAAAAAGAAAAAGAGATTCAATTCCCCCCCGTACTTCTGAAGTTTGTCAAGAATCAACTCCAATGTCTTCTTATCAGGTAATGGCAACCCGGATGATCGATCTGAGGGAGTCCCTGATCAAAGGAACACCACAAATTAAACAAACCCAAATCAAATACTAATCTCAAAGATCAAAAGAAGACAAAATTGGAATAAACCTGCAAACTAGAATCACAAATTGAATTGAAAAGAACACAAACCTGGAACAGAGTCGGACCCCTTCGAGCCCACCTTCCTTCCCCTTTCCTGTCAAAACCCATTGTGTCAAATAAAAGGGCATATAAACAAACTCATAAATTCGCAATACAGCACGAGTGATAAACAAGTCGAGAAAGAGACAGAAACAGAGACAGATAAGGCAGACAACAAGGAAAGAGAGAGAATGATATGTGAGTGAGTGAGTGGTGGAGAGAGAAAGGTGGGAGAGCGTGATCAGATTCTGTAGGGGTGTTAGTTTTTGACAGTTGACCCCAAAATCCTTAAAACCTCTCCAAAGACCTAGAGAGAGAGAGAGTGAAACGGATGCTTGAGAAATGGAAAAGAGGTAACACTAATTTTGAAGTCTGGGCCAATGGCGTAAACATCTCAGTGATCTTTCTGCCCTCATGCCTCTCTTGTTCATCAATCTTGTTTGTATTCAAGTACCTCATCAATGTCATCATCTTCATTTTCATCTCCATCTTCATCTTCATCCTCTTCTTCACCTCCGCCAATCCTCCTCTTCTTCAATGGCTTCCTCTCTGGTTCATCTTCCCCTTCCGACGCCGACGAACCGTACTCCGCCGCGTCCTCTCCACGCGCTCCTGACCTAGAAAGTCTGGCCACCGGCGACAGATGCTCTCCGTCTCTGCTCTGGTTCAGCTTCACAACAAGCTTGAGCTTCTTCTCTCTTCTTCTCTCGTTCTCTTCCTCATCCTCGTCGTCTTCTTCAAGAAAATCGTCGTAATCGATGTTGTACCGCACATTCCGGCTGCGGAGGCTCCGTCGCGGTTCAGATTCCGATGATGTCAGTCCTCCACCGGACCGCCGTGCCAGATCTGCCTTCGATGGTCTCCCTTTCTTCTTCCTCTTCACGATCTGACCCATCCCTTTTTCTCTCACTACGAGACTTTCTCTCTCTAGAATTCACTCCCTCTCTCTCTCTCTCTCTCTCTCACTCCTTTTCTTCGGTACATTATTTTCGATGCTGTTTGGCTTTTTCGCGAGGCATCTGTGAGGTCCGAACCTAACCACAACTGCAGCCTCGTTTTCCGAACCTATGGCTCTGACCACCCTTCGGGATTAAAATTTCATCCACTTTTCCTGTTTTAACCCTCCTGCGTAAAAACGATGCTCTTGTAAGACGGCGTGTAGTGCTGCCCGCTACCCGATTCCCTGCCCGCTTCACCTTCCGTGTTGCTTTTGCTCCTGCCCGTGGTTCTACGTCATTTCTCTCTCACTTTTATAGCCTACGCGCTTATAGCGCGTGAATTAAGATACAAAAATAATAATTATCCAAAGTTAAATTATAAATTTAGTATCTAAATAAATAAAGTCAAAATTTAGTCATGAATATTTGGCAATCACAAGTACTAATTTTCTTTCCCAGTCCCTTGTTCGACATTTGAGAATTTATAATCTATTGGCACGACTAACCATGTTAGATGAACACGACTCTCCACAATGGTATGATTGTCCACTTTGAACATAAGCTCTCGTGGCTCTACCTTGTGCTTCCCCAAAATGCCTCATTTCAATGGAGGAAGTATCTTTTGATTATAAACTCACGATCATTCCCTAAATTAGCCAACGTGAGACTTTCATCATCCAACATAGATGACCCAATAATTCGATCAACTTGAATTATGGGTCTGGTTGAATTTTTAAATAATTAAAATTTTGGATCGGTTACAAAGTTCACATTTTTTCAACAAAAAAAAAAAAGGTTACAGCTCAATCCCACCTACTTTTAAGATTATTATAAAAATTAAAATATTCGACATTTGTAACCGATGTTAGGAATGTGTTGTGATTTGTAAATATTTGATATTTGAATCTTATGAATTTTTAGTCATTAATGTAACATACATCGTAGATAAGTAACAAACCGTGGTAACCCAACTACAAAATAGAGGATTGAAAATTTTATTTGGGTTGTTCGGGTCATTAATCCAACCAAGTATAAACTTTGGGTTAATATAAAAGACTTACCACCGAACCCAACCTAACTCAATCTATGTACATTCCTAATTTTAATAAATTTTAAGCCGTTCTTCGTGGTAAGTAAGTGAAATTTTTAATTCATGTAAATCAACTAATAATTCAATTAATAACGAAAATACTATGTTCGGTCCGCGTACAACAACCGCAATGACTAATATACCCTCAATCTTGAACAAATATGCTCAGCTGAGGTAGCTGCAATAATATGAATAATTATTAATGGGTTTATTTCACCTTTTAATGATATTGAGTAATTAATTTAAATATAAATATATATTTTAATTATTATTTATTATCTATCTATTTTTTATTTTGTTACTAAATTTATAATAATGGACACGATATTAATATTAATTCATTTAATTTTTAAGGGAGAAGGTTATAATTTTTTATTGCTGTTATTACTATTTTTCCATTTAATCGTAATTATTAAACTAAATTAGATTAATTACAGAAAAAACTGTTTAAAATATTGTTTTTTAATTCCTTCCAATTTTTAACGTGAAACCCACGCGTAACCTAGGCGAGTGAGAGGTAGTTTTCAAAAATTGTTTGCGAAAGCGACAGTGGGACCCAGTCCAACCCACTGTATGATATATTATTTTACACGTCTGCCGGACAGGACATTTCCGTCATTTTACAACCTTCTACCTTCTGTTTTACTTCGTCTGCCACGTGGCTGTTCTTTAAAATTGCAGTCAGATTCTAGTTTGTTTTGTATCGTGTCAACGGCTCTGATGAAGCCACGCGGCGATCGGAGCGACCATCGATGAAAATTTGATTGGTGCTACGTGTGGCCCTGGTGGATTTATAAATTATAATTTAATTAAATTACTATTAAAAAAAATCAATAATAACATTAACATTAATTTAGATAAGTATTATTAATATTTTGTTTAAAAAATGAATGTATTTAAAAATTTTGATTAATACCTTTTTAATTTTTTTTAATTTTCAAAAATATCTTTAAACTTATTTTCAACCCATCATTTTTATTGTTTTATTTAATTTCACCATCTATTTTTATATTTTGGTTACTTTAATAAAAAAGGTCGGTATTTAGTTGTCTTTAGTTTTATGACAATATTGAACTTTATTAGTATGTTACAATTTTCGCTCGTTGTTTTTTATTGATTTTTTTTTTGTCGATAATTATAGATTGATTAGTGTTTGTTTGCGAACTTTTAATATATTTTATCAAATATTATATCCGAATAATTATAAATGGTCGATAAATAAAACTTTAAAAAACATTGACAATCCAACCCTACTCAACCCGAAAATAGAAGGTTGGGTTCCGTTTTGAAAAGGTTGGTGTTGGATTGGTTGGTTACCAATCAAACCAACCCGAACTTTTAGACTGGGTAAAAAAAAAAAAATCCTCCAACTCAACTCAGACTATGTAAACCCCTATATTTGAGTACTAATCGTAGACTATTTTTATAATTATAATTTAGTCTCTATGAGATTTTAAATTTTTTAATTATGCATAATAAATTTAAAGTATTAAAAAATTTAACAAATCGTTAAATAATTTTAAAACCTTTAAATTAAATAGACATAATTGAAACACTTTTAAAATATTAAATACTAAAATTATTGTTTGGTTTTCTATTTTATTTTAGAGTTTTTTTTTTTTTTTTTTTTTTAATAATAAAAATTATACTAAAATCACGGTAGCATTTGCTCCTTCGGTCTTCATCCATGGAGAAGCTGAAGAAGTCGGTGATCGAAATCGCCTACAGCAGGGACCACGCTAAGCTCTCTTCTCTGCAACGGTCCCTCATCCCCTTTCTCTACATGGCGTCTTCTCTCTACAAGCTCGGTCTGTCCCTTCGTCACCATTTCTACCTCTACGGCATATGTTCCAAGCATCGGTATAGAACCTATTTTGAACTGTTCACGACTATCATTGGACGCAATTTCTTCTGAACTTAAGATCAATTCCTGGTCTAGATGTTGTTTTATGGTCGGTTTTTAGCCGCATTGAAAGGTTTGAATCTGGTTTTTGAAAATTTGGGAGTATGAGTGAGTTGCTTGTGCTGGTTAATGTGTTTTTGCGCGATTTGTTTCGTAATAGCGAAGGGAAGTTGGAAATTGATGCACTGGATTGTGTTAATCTTCATTCTTTAGTTATTGATATTTCTTGTAATTTTTATTTCGTTTTGGTGTTTTTACGTTTTCTGTATGTTGATATGAAGGTTGCCAGTGCCAGTTATTAGTGTTGGGAATTTGACTTGGGGAGGCAATGGGAAAACACCAATGGTCGAGTTCATTGCCTTATGGCTTGCGAGCTCTGGGATTTCACCTCTAATTCTTAATAGGGTAACTCAATTTGAAGATAACATGATTTTCTTTTCCACATTTCACAATTTCAGTACTGATGGATGTGTGCCAAAGCTCGATTTTGCTGCTTGAAATATTGATTTTGATGCTTGAAGTAAGCTGGAAATTTAGTTTTGGTGGTGCTTCAAGAATTATTTGTTTGTTAATTGTCCATAACTTTATGGTATTCTAAAAATTAAGATGGAAATCATGAATCCTGCTGGGTTGATGCCTGCCAGGGCTATGCTGGTGGGGATGAAGCTAAAATGCTTAGGAGGCATCTTGCTGGGAGTCTCGTTAAAGTAGGTATTGGAGCAGATAGGAGAGCGACTGCTGCTTGGTATTTTAACAAATATGGTTACGTTGGATCTCGGAGTAGCACATTGACTGAGAAGCATTGTTTAGAACAAGCGAGAAATCTTCCGAAGTCCGAAAAAATTGGTGCTATTATTCTTGATGATGGAATGCAGGTACATAATCATCTAACTCTTAGTTGTTAATGATGCTTTTACTGGGGATCTCATGCACGAGATTTGTAAAAGGGCGACGGATAGAACCAGTGGTATGAATAGGTTATCAGGAACTCACAAGCCTCGTTGATTCTGATTTTTTACTAGGTTTTGTTGTTTAGAGACTTTGGAAATGGATTTTTTGCTACAGATTTTTGACTGTGATAGCTTAATATTGTTCATGGAATTCAGCACTGGAGTTTGCACCATGACTTGGAGATTGTTATGTTCAATGGGATAACACTGTGGGGAAATGGGCAATTATTACCACTTGGACCTTTAAGAGAACCATTGGCTGCACTCGAGAAGGCAGACGTTGCCATTGTTCATCATGCTAATCTGGTAAAGAACGTGGATCGAACTTTTATCGCATATGGCTGCTGGCAGCTTCTTCAGGAAGATCTAACTGCCTGTTATAAAGTCTGAATCTATGTAAACTTGAAATTTATCCTTGAAACCACAGATTTCAGCACAAAGAATCGAAGATATCATTATAACGTTGCGGAAAATTAAGGATTCGCTTACTGTGGTGTTTACCGAAATGGCTCCTTCATTCTTCTTTGAAGTTACAAATATCAATTCCAGAATATCTTTGAGAACATTATCTAACAGAGTTGTATTATGTGTTTCTGCCATTGGCTCTGCTGATGCTTTTGTGCAGACAATGCAGAAGGTATCGCAACAATTCGTTTCGTTTCCATCTTCTCGTTACTTTTGGCTTTGTTTTGATGTGTTCAAGAAGATCGTAGCTTGATCGATGTTTTCTGTTGTTCGCATTAGCATTTCAATCGTCTTATCCATTTTTCGTTTCCATCTTCTCATTACTTTTGACTTTGTTTTTATGCGTTCAAGAAGATCGTAGCTTGACCAATGTTTTCTGTTGTTTGCATTAGCATTTCAATCGTCTTATCCATTTTGTACCTAATGTTTTCATTGGTAATTGGAAAATCGTTCCCTGCAGATAGGAGCATATCATGTTGATCGACTCGACTTCACCGACCATCACATGTTTCAAGACAGGGTAACTATTTTTCTACTGCATGTCTGTCATGTCTCATACAATATCCTATAGACATAGTGGCGTTTACACATATAATCCAGGTCTTGCAAACTAGAAATGTATAAATCGAATTATTTCTCTCGACCTTTTTCGCCACCTTCGATTCGTATTGTTGACGCCTCAACTGTCTATTTTCAAATCATATAGGATATGGCATTGATTAAAATAAAGCTTGAGGAATTGGAGAAGACGCTTGCCTCTAAACCAGTCATTGTTGTTACAGAAAAGGTGAGTACAAACAATACACATCTTGCTAAGTTATGCATGATTGTGATGCCTGTCAGTCCTCCCTTGTAATCTTTCAAGGTTTTGGGTTCAAAATTTTATCTTAGAAGTTAGAACCCGTGTCATCTCCCGGACTTGACCTTTCGTTAGAGTGGAATTTGTATCTGAAAACTTATATCTTCCCAGGATTTTGATCGGGATCCAGCGATATTCGAGAACTTGCATCCATACCGTGTTTTGGTCCTTCGTTCTCAACTGAAAATCATGAACATCAGAGGTTGCAACGAGGATCGCTTCGAGGAGTTGTTGGAGAAGACGGTACGAGTGAAATTGTCTTCTGTAATGAGGTCTTCTGAGCTCAAAGTTTGCAGTTGAGGTTAGATCTTAGACCATCTAAATAGTTCATGTTCAATTATGATGTATCGCATATGTTTCATGTAATATTGAAAAATTAAAAAAGAAAAAAAGAACATGGAAAACTGATAATAATAATATTGTTGTTGTTATTATAATCGAGGTGGCGAAATCGTTGACCAACGTCTCACTAATCGACAACAACTTGTATAGAATCTTGTTGCCCGTCGTCTTCAACCTTATATTTCAAAAGGGTTTCACAGCTAGTAGACATTTTCGAGTATTCTCATCGATCAAGTTGAAGTTTAGTTGCTTATACACAATTCACTCTTTTTTCTTCTATTGGATTCCATTGCTATGTCATTCTTAGATTTACAACCATTCAAGCATCTTTGTTTGTTCCTAGTCGTTAATTGGTCGTGGTCGGTCTCGTATTCGCCTCCAATATCACTTCGCACGCTTGCGAGAGTGAGTGCTCAAATCTTACCTTAATTTTTTAGTTATTTTGTTCGTTTAACCTCGAAATGTTGTTGATGCAGTATCGTTCACCCTTTGATATAAAGTGCATAGTTTATCGAGGAGGAGATCGTACGCTCGTTGGCTGTCGAAAAGAGAAGAAACTCATTGTGAAGTAAGGGACAACCAATTGACCGGCTAGTTCAATCCAATACTCAAATCTTACCTCAACTTTAAGTTATTTTCATTACTTCAACCTCAAAATGTTGTTGATGCAGCATCGTTTACCCTCTATCATAAAGTACAAAGTTTATCAAGGAGGAAACCATGCGCTCATCAGTTGTCGAAAAGGGAAACAAAAAAACCATGTGAACGCTCACTATGAATTAAGGGACGAGCAATCAATCCGGTTCAATCCGATCCGGCTGGTCCAATCCAACTGAACTGGTATGCTTCAATTCAACTAGTTTGGTCTATTTTCGTTGAGTTTTTAGCCGATTTCGATCATACCAATTTTTATTATGATTTAGAGTACGAAACACACTATTCTGTCACGTTTTGAAGTTTCCATAGTAAGTAGTTTGTTGGACAAGTCGACGTGCTCTAACTTACATGATTGAGCATAAAAGAGTAATATAAATTATTGGTTTTGGTATTGTGCCCATGGCTTCCACAAGAAACTATGCACATGGCTTCAACAATTTCTCATGTGATCATCTATTACAAAATCTAACCAACAAACAGAACACATCAACAGTCGTAGATTCTAAAATTGGTATAAGAAAGAGGGAACTTTCATGTTTTACTTCTTTCGAACTAAAATTCGAATGGACGAACCAATTTTTGATGTTCGTTTACCGATTTGAGTATAATTTTATAGTAAATTATCGATTGTTATCGAAAAGGTTGGTTGTTTGATTCCCATCTTATAATTTATTGAACTAAAAAAATAAGCAAAGCTTATAATGCACAAATGATGATAGTGATATGTGTATAGTTCTTTAGATGATCAAATATTAAAATTAGCAAAACGAAAAATTAAAGATATTAACCTATTGTTGTCGTGGACAAAAGAAAACCCATTTGACTTTCGTGTGATAACAATGATAAATTTGTTTAATAGGGAAAGATGTAACCTATAAGAAGACTGTACACTGATGTGATGTCTGCCATGTAGGTCAAAGAAATTTGAGTGCATTAGAGAACGAGAAAGAGTTTTCTTTCAAGCAAAACGTAGGGTTTTTCTATGTTTCTTACGAATTAGGTCATAATTCAAATGAATAGAATAGAACATAACCAAAGAGGCCATGAGTTGAGAGCGTGTATGACGCATATTCCCTTAAAGGAATAGGCCTTTCTTAGCCCGAGCTCAATTCCCTTCCTCTCCTTTAGTTGTGTTATCTTCCATTTCTTTGGAATTAGATCGTCTAATAGTGATTTTTGTTTTTTAAGTTCTTGAATAGTACCGAGTAATGAATAAACAAAAATGTAGAGTAATAGTTGCTTTCTTACTTAAAATATTTTTATAATTTTTATTTAAAACATTGTTAATAAAAGTCTTTCCATGATCTTAATTAAATATAATTAGTTTTTTTATTTTCATATTTGAGTTTTGGTATAGTTATGCAATAGCTCGTATCATTCACATGTAATTATAATAAAGAAATGTAACACGTAAAGTGAACTTATCTTTATATTGATTTGATAGGGTGAAGTACAATGTTGTATAAATATCCCGACAGCTTGTACTCGAGCCAGCTTGTTGATTGATGGATCAATCTCTAGCCTATTGATATTACTGGATACGTCTTTGGCTTGGTGATCATTATTAAAGAATTTATCGAAATCTTGAAATCTTTACACTTCAAATGCCTTCAACTTATCTACAATAACTTTAGATGTAACAATCCGTCCCCATGATTTGGATCCTGCTTTTCTCTTTTAAGCGTGAAGATTGTCCCCACAAACCAACACGAGTCCTCCCAGCATGTTTTGTCTTCACTCATATACATCATAGAAAAATTTCAAGTGCACTTAGCTATGAAATTCTTATGTTTGAACCACCAAAAAAGAAAGTGTCCGTGATTGGTACAAGTAACTTTTAATTTTTTTTAGGCATTTCTTAACCATTTCATCCTCGTAATCACTCTCATTTGAATATAGTCTAGGTTCATTCATGTACCCTCTTCTAATTGGGTGTCATATGTCCACCAACTTTCGTCTTTGTTCATTCATGTACCCTCTTCTAATTGGGTGTCATATGCCCACCAACTTTCGTCTTTGTTCGTTTTCGAACCACGTCGTACTGTTCTAATACCATTAGTAACGACCCTACCTAGAATTCAAATCAATATTCAAAATTCTGGACCCTACCTAGAATTCAAATCAATATTCAAAATTCTGGTTAAAATCCTTGACATGAATTGTTTCATTAGATGTTCAAAGTTTTAGAGCCTCGAGTCTTATGATTAGTCATTGAAGAATTTTATGATCGATTTTATGTGCATGAGTGGATGATTTTTTTTAACATTGTTCAGTGATAAACGAATAATCTAAAACTTCATTCATTACCAGATTCCATTTCTCAGAAGTGATCTTACAATATTTTCAAACAAACAACAAGAATTTCCTTTTTCAATCAAATGGCAAAAGAAAATCACAGAGAATCCGATTCCAAATCTCTATTCTCAGCAACACAATCCTGAATTCACCTTCACCACACAAAAGCACCGAAAAAAAGCAAAGAAAATTGCAATTTCTGTACAGAACACGAAAAAAGTTCAATGGCTTTACCTTCAATTTTCGCTATCTCTTGTTACCGCCAAAGCCTTGTTTCTTCCTCCTTTCACTGGCGCCTTTTTCATCGTCTTCCATCAATGCTTTCCCCTCGCTCTCATCGGTACTGTACGATTTCATAATGAACTCCGGCACAATGAAATTCGCTATCAAATACACGATCAGAAGCACGCCGCTACACAGATTGCCAAAAGAAAACAGAAATTGAGGAGATTAATCTCAGATTGGCTCGATTTTCGAATCTAAAAGAATGAGAAAGTAGCGCACCTTGTCTGGAGGAGGACCGATACGTCGCCGGACTGCGACGGAGGAATAGTACTGTTTGCGAGAACTAGAGAGTTTGGAATTGCGTTGGCTGTTAGTGAAGCGAATCGGTTGCTTTGTGGAGAAATGTAAATTCGTGGCTGAGATTGTGAGTTGTTCTGCTTTCGTTGCCGGCGATTTGGCTTGAAATGAGATCGGAGAACAGGCAACTCAATGGCGGAGGTAATGCAATTCATCGAGAAAACGGATTTTACCGGCGGAGGAAGATAGAGACTCTGCCAAGCCATTTTGGGGTTTCTATTCGCTGTGTGCGTTTGGATAACTTTTATGCGAAATTAAAATGAAAAAAGAAAAAAAAAACATTTTAGTAATTTGACTATTTTGACCTCACAAGTCGTGGTAACAAATTTTAAATTCATTCTCGTTTTCTATCATTGTTCCGTGCTCGTCATTGTGTCACTAATCGGCTATCGTCGTTAGATCCCATATCGGTTGGATAAGAGAATGAAACATTTCTTATAAAAGTGTGGAAACATATTCCTAACAGACACGTTTTGACACTGTGAGGCTAACAACGACACGTAACAGACCGAAGCCGACAATATCTGCTAGCAGTGGGCTTGGATTGTTACAAATGCTCGGTGGACTTCGGTTGCTACAGTCGTTGTCTTAAAGTTCTTTGTATAACGCTAGAATATAAGTAAGAAGCCAAATTTGAAACAAATTGATCAAATGAATAGTCAAACGATTACTTTTAACTAGGAATGCAAAAGACCCGACCTGGTTTTCGTTCCCAGTTTTTAGATTTAGTTGATACTGGTCGACTGTCGTTGTCTCAATGTCCTATGTATGACGCTGCAATAAGTAAGGAGCCAAATTTGAAACGAATCGATCAACTGAGTAGTCAAACCATTACTTATAATCAGGAATGCATAAAACTTTGGGCTTTCGTTCCCAGTTTATAAATTTAGTTGTCAGATAATAACGTCGAAGTGAGCAAAACTTCCGATTTCTAAATTTAATTTTTTATTTATTTTCTTAGGTCCGAATCAAGACTTGAATTTGCCTAATCATGGGACACGACTCTGGCAATCTCATGGTGTAAATCGAACTTCCATTAAATTAGGGTTGACTAAAGAAGCTTGTCTCATCCGTAAGTTGACCAAAGCTTGACACGAGCTAAAGGATTTGATCTAGACGAGATGGGCTAGTAAATCATGATGAAAAACAGCTCGGCACGTCGAAGTTTTGTTGGGACATGTGCGCCCACGAAAAATCTCAAAGACGTTAATTGATGACTTACTTCAAGCTCGGATCAAAACAACCAAACGTTCAAATTAATGCTCTCACATTTATCATATTAAAAACAAAATGGCTAAATTCCACGTGGAAAATTACAAAGTTAGGTGGCTAATGATTTTCTTTCCATATTATATTCGGCTAAAAATTCTCGTTGTAATTTATTATTTCCTAAATTATTAAAGTTTTAAAATTCAAAATAGGACAATAAAACGAGGGGCAAATAGGTCAAACCACACAAAATCTAATGGGATCCAATGAAATTGCTCTTTTAGAAATATAAAAATAAAATTAGCTAAATTACTATTTTGGTCATCGAAAAATTTATTTATTTTATTAGTTATAATTATTATTTAACCATATTAAATTTAGACATTGAAAAAAATATATAAGTGGGAGTGTGAAAATAATATTTTAATCTACAGAGCTCTCACACCTATTCTGACTTTCTACTATCTTCCAATGAAAACAAGACACGTGTCCGGTTTCACTTGAACTGGCCCACACCCTGTGCGAGCCTCGAGCCTTCCAATTTTCCATATCATGGCGTAAAGGAAACAAATCGAAACGTGTTCGACATTCCTTTTCCTCCCTACTCCGTCTTCCTCCCCTCGCTGGTTCTCTTCGAAACCCTTTTTTTTTTTTTTTTTTTTTTTT
>NW_019268524.1:5058660-5065653 GCF_002738365.1 Cucurbita moschata
TTTTTTTTTTTTTTTTTTTTTGTTGATCTCCGGGAGTACCTCCAGTCTCTGTCGTTCCGGTAAGTGCTTTCGATCGATTTGTTCTTGTTCTTGTTTGTATGTGTTTAGTTCTCGTTTGGCGGCTGAGAAATTTGTCTCTCTGTTTTGTTTGAGTTATTAGGAAATCGGTTTCTGTGATCTTGTTTTGATTTTAGGTTCTTTTTATTTTTGTTTTCTTTTTGCGTTTTGCTTTTTTGGTTTGTTTCGATGTGCGCATTTGATTTAGGAGTTCGTTTCTGTTTTGTCTCTGGATGTATTCTCATCGACTTAATCGGGAAAGAAAGCACTTTTGTGGATTTCCATACTGTGACTTGATTGGTGCTTTGATTTTCGTTTTACTTGTATGATCAGGAGCTGAGAAAATGAGTTTTGGAGTCGTAAGACGACGGATTGCGTCTGGTGGCTCTAATCTGGTGAGTTTCAGTGCATTCTATCCATTTTCTCAAGGCGTACGTGATGCGTATAGGATTTGTATCGGTGTGCACAGTTATCTGATTCTGTAGTGCTTTCATTTCAGTTTTCTGTGCAGTATTTGCGGGCAATTCGACCTTCCATTTCTGCTGGAAGAGTTCGCACCGTTGCTGAGAAAGAGGTAGTTACGTTTTCTGATGTCTTTGTCTCCTTGTGCGCTTTGTCTGGAGGTGGTTGTTAATGTTGATAGATAGGATATGTTTTGACAAGGCACGAACGGCCTGTTATACGCAACAAGTATTTGCTATGTATCTCTTCAATCTTCCTAAAACAAACCTCTCTGTGAAATGAAATGAAATTTAACGGGGATGTTTTTTGGAATTTTTTCATGCAATGAATTATTCATGTATCTTACATGCCTTATTTTCTTTACACATTTAGATTTTGCACCAATGTAGAAGCTTTGGACATGTCAGAAACTTTTCTCACGTACTTTCACCTGGTAATTTTGATTACAACTTCTCTATGTACTTGCTTAAGCTCCTACCTCATGCAACTGGTTCAAATATATGATTTCGTTTGATTGATTGATGCCCGTGTTGTAGGTGGTCCTGTTAGCAGTCCACAATCTCTAAGGTCAGTTACCATTATCGCTTTATACCTTGAGATATCAGATTGAACTGATCAAATTATCTCATCCAATAGAAGGATATAATTGCAAAATTTCCATTTTCTTAATAACGTCCAAACAACAAAATTTTAGTACATTCATTTCAAATGTATTTTATTCCAAAGTAAATTGAGAATTCAAAATCATTTCTAGTTTTTAATACCATGTCATTTGAAATCCTTCATATTCTTTGTTGATTCCAACTGAATGGTAAATTCATGAACTTATTTTGTTGTTATATCCTAATCCATTTTTTTAAAAAGATGATTGTTACTATTTTGTAATTGTTGGTTGATGCCCCACTAAACTGTTTTTTCTACCATGAATCATTAGGTTTAAATCTTATTTTTGCCTTTGAATGACTACACTTATTATTTTAGTCCTTGTACTTTCACCATTTTATTTCTATCCTTACTTTATATGAAAAACGTTGTTAGTCTTTATTGTTGAATTTTTGTTTTGCATTTGATAGAAATCTTGGGACATCTATCTCCAAACGTAGACCCAACATATGTGGTACTTTACATGAAAAACATTGTTAGTTTATATTGTTTTTGTTTTGCATTTAAAACACAAGTCTATGTAATGTCACATAATCTTTTTTGATAAATACAATATAGAATTTTGCCGACAAATACTAGAATGATTAAAGCATATCGTGGATTTTAGTTGTTTCTCATTCTAGTACATCACCAAGAGAGAAGAAATAGACTCTAGTGTTTTTTGTTTTACAACTGTCGCCTTCTTTTCGCTTGGGTTTTTTTTTTCAGTACTTTTTTGTGTATTCTTTCATTCATTCTCAATGAAAGTTGTTCTTTTCACAATAAAGGAGAAAGAAAAATGGTGATGGAGGTTGTCCTCGTGATGAGTCTCTAGTAGAACAAGTCTTCCTTCCTTGTGACCTGGTAATAATACTAGAGAAATTGGAAATTGAAAGAAAATTAGAGATTTACCCTCATTATTTTTCTCCAAAACCTTCAATTGGAAGAATGGTATCCTATAAATTAAAACCTGCTAGATCGTTAGCGTTTTAAGGTCAATATAAATCTCAAACCACATTCCTTTTTCTTTCTTCTTTCATCTATTGATTAGAAGAATAAATCTAGGTTGGTTAGCTCTTTCTAGCATTATCATGGGTATCAAGCCTTCTCTAAATCAAGATACTGCGTTGTGGAAGCTTAAAATACTTGGGGGAGTTTCCATGTCAATCCCTTGTTGAACATTTCGTGCTCAAGTGTAGCATTTGTAAATAATATTTTGTTTGTTTATGAAGTTTGAGAAGCCAAGGAAAAATCTTTTTTACGTTGGGTTTAATGTCCTTGGTAAGGTGAATACTATGTACAATATTCAAAAGAGGTTTCTAACTTAATGTAGCTTCTAGTTGGCGTCTTCTTTGTTGCAACAACATAGAAGATCAAGCTGATCTTTCTTTTCGTTGGTTGTTTAGCTCTCATTCCCACATGCAATGGTTGGAAAAGTGTGCCTAGCCATGCTTCTCTAAATAGCGAGGGGTGTGCACCTATTTCAAAGAAGTGAGGTGCCCTCGTTAAAACATAATTTGTCGTGTGTTTCAGTCCAAGTGCACACTCTTTAGTGTGTTATGAATCTCTCATTTGTATTTTTTATAATGAAGAATCTTTTAGATATTTTTAGGTTATCTTTTTCTTTGTCCCCAATTTCTCACAAAAATTCCATATGATTAAAATCTTTATTATTTTATTATTCTAAAAAAAAAAATTCCATATGAATAACCATGTCCTCGTGATGGAGGTTTTCATCATTGCAAACCCTTTATTTAATTTGTTTTATGTGCATCCTGAGATTTCAGTTCAACCTGAAACTTGATTTCCACAAATTGTAGAAAAAACATAAAAAAGAATTCCCACTTGAACTTTTGATATTTATTTAGTTTAACATGAGCCATTTGTCATTAGCCTATTTGAGCTCTACTTGTAAAGACAATATATATATATATATATATATATATATATATATATATATATATATATATTTATATTTATATTTATTTATTTATTTATTTATTTATTTATTTATCTTGAGTGAGGAATTTGTCATTTGATTGATAAATAAATCTCTTGGTACTTGTTATAATAACCACTACAATGTTGCTTTTCTAATTGAAAACCTGCCAAGCAAGTAGAGATTTTCTTTTCAATAGGGCTCCTTGTAATCACTATTTTTTAAGAGAAATTTTCATTAATTCTTTTGCTATTGTCCCCTTTGGTTCTTATATTTTAATATGGTGATCAGGGTAGCTTTTGTGAGTATGCTGCAAAGACCTATGATGCAAATGAATGGCCGGAAATTCTCTTCAGATAATGGTGCAATATCACTGTCTTTTCTTAATGATTTTTGTTTGTGTTTTGTCTTGAACATTTCTTGTGCTTTAGTTGCCTTTGTATAAAATTTTGTGGTTAGCTGACGTTGTTTGTCATCCTAGGAACATTAGGACTCTTATAGCTAACACTAATAGGAGAGCCCTTTTGTAATCTCCTTTGGTTTCCTTGTGGCTTTTCACATCATCAATAAAAAGTTTAGTTCACATAAGAAGAGGCCCACTTTAGTCGTCTAAGTGCCACATTTATTATTATTATTATTATATATATTTTTTTTGTAATTAACCTATTGTCATGTTTGGCAATAAAGGGGATCTGCTTGACGTTGTTGTCCCTCCATTGGCTGAGTCTATTACTGATGGAACGCTGGCAAAATTCCTGAAGAGTATGTTCTTTGGTTATTAAGTATATTGCTTATTGCTACATAATACACTGGTTTGTTGGTGATTTATTAAGAAGCCATTCTTATATGTTGAGTACAGATCCGGGTGATAGAGTGGAATTGGATGAAGCAATTGCTCAAATTGAAACAGATAAGGTGTTTTTTAGATTTATAGTGGAAAATTGATTTTCTTTCCCTTCTTCTCCCTCTGAGTATGATTTGACGTTTCATTTAAATCCTTTGCTGCTAATTTTCTATCAGGTTACAATTGATGTCACTAGTCCAGGAGCTGGTGTTATCCAGAAGGTGAGTATTTCTGGACTTTTACTATTTAATTTCCTTCTTTGCGTCTTGTAACTTGATGGGTAATTAATATAAATGTTCGCAGTTTGTTGCCAAGGAAGGAGATACCGTGGAACCAGGAACCAAGGTTGCTGTTATTTCAAAATCTGGTGAAGGTGTAACTCATGTTGCTCCTTCTGAGAAAGCACCAGAGCAAGCTGCATCTCCGGCTGCTCCAGCTGAAAAAGTAGAAAAGCCTAAAGTTGAAACACCTACTAGCGTGAAGCCTAAGGCACCATCTCCACCACCTCCTAAACGCTCGGCTACTGAACCCCAGCTTCCTCCCAAGGATAGGGAAAGACGAGTAAGGACCATAATTTAAATTCTGCATGGCCTTCACATTCACTTTCTATATATTTTTCATTGTATGTTTATGATCTTATCCCTATGACTTACTCTTGGGATTGTCATGACTTTAGGTTCCAATGACAAGGCTTCGAAAGAGGGTTGCTACGCGATTGAAAGATTCTCAGAACACATTTGCTATGTTGACCACCTTCAATGAAGTTGACATGTAAGCTTACACCAATCGTATTATCGATCTTCGCACATGTTTTTTTGCATTGATTTTCCTCTGCCCATGCAGAAACTACCATTCATCCCCCTATTTACCTTGCTTGGCTTTCCAGTTACTTCCTTAAACGTTGTTAGTTTCAACCTTTTTGGTCCATCACGTCATGCATATCTAGTGATTACTTTGTTTTCTATAAAAAAAAGATTACTTACTTTATCTAATCCACCCCATTTCCAACATGTAAATCCACTTTAGACTGAAGCTATCTTTGGGCATTTTAAGTATATGTTGGGGGTTTGCAGTTCCCTATTGGATGCATTTTTTAGTTAGTTGGGTTTATTTTCACATCTTCATGCACTTATGTTAGCTCTTTGCTGCTTCATGTTTAGCTTATGAACTGCTTTTATGTAGGACAAATTTGATGAAGCTTCGTTCTGATTACAAGGATGCTTTTGTTGAGAAGCACGGAGTCAAGTTGGGTCTTATGTCTGGATTTATTAAAGTATGTACTCTGTTAACTTTGTGGATATGTTAATTCCAGATGTGAACGAGGTTATGATTGTTTTGCCAATTCATTTTCTTCTTTTCATGTTTCAGGCTGCTGTCAGTGGGCTTCAGAATCAACCTATTATTAATGCTGTGATTGATGGGGATGATATAATATACAGAGACTATGTAGACATTAGCATAGCCGTTGGAACTCCTAAGGTCTGTTCAAGTTTTCCATGCCTTGGTAGTTTTCTTTTTGTTGTTAAGGAACCTAATGGTGAACTGCAAACGGATAACAGAAAAGGGACTATGATTCCTCCTAGTTTCTCAATAGATTCCTTACGTTATTTTAGACCTCCCTTGGCGTTGCTCTTAAACCCAAGAGAGGCCTAAAATTTGTGGGGGCACTTGCTCCTGTTAATTGACTCATCTTTTATAAAGGTCCATCACATCTGAAGTTTTGAAGGGGCCATCTTCTAGGATTTCTGGTCTCTGAAGTATGACATCAAAATCCGCATTGAATTTAGCGGTCATGATATCAATATGATTGGCACTGACCAGAATCCATTCAAAGAACTAAAGTTTCTGCTCACAATGTAGATCATGAATCATGAAGAGATATAAAGTTGCTACATTATGTTTCATCATTTTTTCATGCAGGGTCTTGTTGTGCCAGTAATTCGAAATGCTGATAAGATGAATTTTGCCGACATAGAGAAGGAGATAAACACCCTTGCAAAGAAGGCAAATGATGGTACCATATCAATTGACGAGATGGCTGGAGGTTCCTTCACCGTATCCAACGGTGGTGTTTATGGAAGCCTTTTGAGTACCCCCATTATTAATCCTCCTCAGGTTCGTGCTCATAGTCATGAATCCTCCCCCCGCCCTAAAATATCATGCACATTTTTAGTCTCAAATAACCATGTCATGCAGTTACCTTCTCAATGATATCACCTTACTTCCAATGGAACTTTATTCATGGAAACTTATGAAAATATACCCTCGCATCCTTGAAAATTAAATATATTATATATTATCTTATCCATGATTTGCTGGTTCATGCATTCTACAACTGGACTATATTATTAGGTATTGCCTTCCTTTTTTTAGATGTTCGTTTCGTACGTTTCTTGATAAAAATCTGCAAATCTGAAATTTCTTGGCAGTCTGCAATCTTGGGAATGCACTCAATTGTCCCCCGTCCGGTTGTGGTTGGAGGCAACGTTGTGTCAAGGCCAATGATGTACATTGCTCTAACATATGACCATAGACTCATTGATGGAAGAGAGGCGGTGTTCTTTTTGCGCCGCATCAAAGATGTCGTGGAAGACCCACGGAGACTTCTCCTTGACATTTAAAGTCTCTGAAAACCAAAGCTGTTATGAAGATATCATCAGCGTGGAGTGTTTCCATAAGAGGGTAAAACTCCAAAACCTTCACAAACCATTTGAGAAATAAATACTCGTTTTCCTCAGATTTTTTTAAGTTTTGTAGAATTTTCCCATACTTGTTGTGCTCCCAAAAGTAATTGCGGCTTGTCTCATAATTGATACTGAATGAGGATCTTGTTGGAAAGCATGTTTTTTAAGCGATTTTCCATGAATTTGTGCTGTGGGAACTGCCACGCCCATGCTGTTGAATTATTATTATTATTATTTTTTATAATGAAGTCATCTATGGGATTTATTGCCCAACCAGGAAATGTTCCAAGTTCCTTTTTTTTTTTTTTTTTTTTTTTTTTTTTTTTTTTTTTTTTTTTTTTTTTTTTTTTTTTTTTTTTTTTTTT
>NW_019268524.1:5065796-5083829 GCF_002738365.1 Cucurbita moschata
TTTTTTTTTTTTTTTTTTTTTTTTTTTTTTTTTTTTTTTTTTTTTTTTTTTTTTTTTTGTTTGTTTGTTTGTTTGTTGTTGTTCGTTAAGCAGTAAGCACTTCTATTGACAAGTTTTACAGGGATGGTTTCCTTTCCTCGTGCGAATACAGGTTGTGTGTTCGAAACTCAGCTCGGCGAGGCTGCGATGTATTAGTTGGAACTTTTGAGTTCTTGGTTAGTATTGCTTTATTTCTTTGATTGTTGAAGTTCAGTCAGTAGTTTTCAATAATTACATTTACAATGGAGGAATACTTACAACTGATGGGAATTTCATGTTCATCCCGCTCAAAACAACAGAGTTGAGGTTTAAGCATTTGAAAAATGAGAACTTAAGATTAGTTTAAATAACTCGGGTCAACGGCCCGAGAAATATCGATTTCAAAAGCTTGCAATCACTGTTATAAAGAAAAGTGTGTTATATATATGTCGTGAATTGCTACATGGAACGTGGAATGTTGGATTAGGTTTGAGTTCAATCTTACATTGTGAAAAAAAGGTTGGTTCATGACATTGTAAGGTAGAATTCATTTATTTATAATTTTCTTTGTGGAAAAAGGTCAATTTATATTCTTATACTATTGGTCAATCATTGTATCAATTTAAAGATCGTTTAAAGGCTAAACTTTTTTAATTGAGTTAGGAATTTGTAATTATTTTTACTTAAATTTATTGTAAATAAAATTTTATTTACGATAAATTTAAAATCAGTAACAATACAAATTATTGCACATTCTCAAAGGAGAAAATAGTGTGAAAATTATATACTAATGATCCTCAAACAAAAGTTTAAATTGATTCTTGGGGTTTTAGATCCTCGTAAAATTCCTTTTCTTAATACTCCTATTCTCCTTTCATTCGGAGTTGCCGTTATTTGGGCTCGTCATGCTATACTCGCAGAGAAGAAAAAACAAGTAGTTTACACTTAACTAGGAATGGAATATTATCAAGCACCGTTCACTATTTCGGATAGTATTTATAGTTTTACCTTTTTCTTAGCTCAACAAGTACAACATTTTGTACATATATTTGTGTATATATATCAGTCTACATCCAATGCAAGGATTTTACATCACAATATTTATTTCCATCATTACAGAGATTAAAGACAATTTAATACGTTTGGAATATAAATAATTATGAGGAAAAAATGACAGATATCGTCAAACTAAATATTATTTATCTGAAATTAATAGGAACAATCAATACGAAGTCAATGCAATCCTGTGGTCTTCTTTTCTCTCCTAATTGAAGTAAAGGGTTTTTTTTTTTTTTTTTTTTTTTTTGTGTGTCATTCAATTATTCAATAAATTACAATAAAGGTCAGCATAAATTAAATCAGCATCACATGACAGCAAAATCAGAGGGTATTAAATACCACACAAAGGTTGTTGTTCCAAGTTGCCTTTTGGCAATCCTCAAAATTGATGCCTCTCCTGCGACACAGGCCGACCTTTGATGTCATTACATTCTGACCTCTATGCCTTCCTTTAATAAATGCCCTTTTACGGACTGAATAGCCACCTGTCATCCACACCACTAGATGCTTAGAGGGACAACATACCTTTCTTTTTCCCTCTCTTTTTCTAATAATCAAGTAGAAAAAGTGAAAGATTACACGACAATACAGAACACACAAGCCCACTAAAAGGAAGCCAAATTTGTGAAAGAACACACGAGAATACAAAAACAGAACCCCACAAAAAAGAAGCCAAATTTCAAGAAGTTTCTATCAAGTAAAATATGATTTAGCGGATAGTTACAAAAGACTTAAAAACAGAAGTCCAAATATCAACCGACCAACCATTGCTACCAGAACTATCCCAACTCCTGAAGATATATGATCTTTCTACCTCGAAAGATCTCACAAAATGAGTCAAACTCCCGACTTTTCATAAAAATCCCCCTTTCCCATGGAAGGGAACAAACCATTGGAAGATTGCTCATATAACTGGTAACCGTAAGAATATGTCCTGAGACAGATTTTCAGGTACAACGGCTAATGGTGAAAATTACTACTTTTACCTACAAATTTTTTTGTTTGGTTAATTATTAGTTTCAAAATTCAAGCTAAATTTAAAAAATGAAAAAAAAAAAAAAAAAAAAGAAGAGTAGTTTTTAAAAACTTATTTTTTGATTTTCGAATAATACAAATGTTTTCTTAACCATAATGAAAACCATTGGAAAAAAAAAAAAAAATAGTGTGTTTTAAAAACCCAAAAATAAAAATCAAATGGTTATCAAATGGAGAAGGTTAATCACAATCTTATGATAATACAGCTAGGCTGACTGATTTTAGACCAGTTAAGAATTCGGGGTGTGAGCTATGATTTTCCTAGACCTACGGTGCATCAAATCTAAGAAGTTAGTATTAATGATGTTCAGACTTAATAGAATTAAATGTCATATAGCTCCCCGTCTTACACACTATGCTAAATGAGCATATAGGTGACAGTTAATCACATGCTCTCGGAAAATCAGGGGCAAAGAACGTTTCAAACTTGATTAAATTAAACGACAGTTTTATTCTAAATAAATCGTCAATCGAGGCTAAAATATGGTACCAGATCATTTGGTGTTTGTATGCACAGCTAAGATAAAGGGATCTCAGGGCATACCTCCTTGCGATGGAAAATGCCAGCAGCTAAGGCAGCAGATGCATTTGTCTTGTTGAACACCTCTGAGAAATGGTCAGAACACCCAGCACCGCTGCTGGCAATAACAGGGATGCTCACAGAATCCGATATCAGCTTTACTAGATCTAAATCAAATCCTTTTCCTTGACCTGAGAAAAATTAGTTAGAAACAAAATTAGATTGTAATAGTATTTAAGAAGACAGATTATCCTCCATACAAGAGCAAGAAGTAAAAGCATGCATGTTTTCTCAAACAATTATTTACATGTTTCTCAAATAATTGGGAGCTGGGAGGTTCTTTCTAAGAAGATTGAAATTCCCCAATCGTATTGCTCTTCCCATAGTCAACCTCAAAGCATTGGGGCAGTCTACGACTATTTGAATCGATTAAGGAATCAAGCTTCTAAATAGGCTTCTCTTTCAATCATGGAAGGCTAGACAATCTCAGTCGAGAAGCAAAATTGAATTTATGAGGCTTCAGATAAATTCTCAAACAGGCCCCCTCCTCACCATCATACCTCATCAAGGATTCCCCATTAATCGAGGGTATTTGAAAGTCCATAGTTTCCAGTTCAAATGAGGAAATGTCTTAGCAGGTGGACCCCGTTGAAGATTGTTGAGAGAAAGTCCCACATTGGCTAATTTAGGGAATAATCATGGGTTTATAAGTAAGGAATACATCTCCATTGGTATCACCTTTTGGAGAAGTCCAAAGCAAAGCCACGAGAGCTTATGCTCAAAGTTCAAAGAAGTCATTTGACCTTTACCTCAATCCTCGCAGGTTATGTGAACAAGGATGTTGAAAAGCATGGAACTGCTTATATTCATTGCTACTTTGTTAGTAATCAGTGGTGGGTCTCTGCGGACAGCAGTGGGGCTAAGCCTCAATCTTCAAAGAGAGTACGTAGGAGAGAGAGCTATAGAGGGAGAGACATGATAGTTATGCAATTTCTTACGGCCAGTTCATACATAATAGTTATGCAATTATGACCGAGTGGTAAGTCTTTTGCAACCTTTGTAGTTCTTGTAATATGTAGTAGGAGGTTTCTGATTGAAAGAAAACAAAAAGGAAAAAGCGAAGATGATATTTATGTTTGGAAGAGAGTGATTATTGAATGTTTATTGCATGGAACTGTCATCCTTACCATCACAATCTATGCAATTTAGCAGTATTTCTCCAGCTCCAAGCTCCTCAACTGCTTTTGCAAGCTCATAAGCTCCAATAGGTCGACCTTCTCGACCTCCATTCACCTAGCGAACAAAAAAAAAAAAAAAAGAATGGTTTAAAGAAAATTTTTGAAGGTGGAAGCACTGAGCAACAAACTCCAAATTCTAGATTTCTCAACAAAAGATACGAGCCCAAACAATTTGAATTAAAAAAAAAAAAAAAAAGAATGGTTTAAAGAAAATTTTTGAAGGTGGAAGCACTGAGCAACAAACTCCAAATTCTAGATTTCTCAACAAAAGATACGAGCCCAAACAATTTGAATTAAAAAAAAAAAAAAAAAGAATGGTTTAAAGAAAATTTTTGAAGGTGGAAGCACTGAGCAACAAACTCCAAATTCTAGATTTCTCAACAAAAGATACGAGCCCAAACAATTTGAATTAAAAAAAAAAAAAAAAAGAATGGTTTAAAGAAAATTTTTGAAGGTGGAAGCACTGAGCAACAAACTCCAAATTCTAGATTTCTCAACAAAAGATACGAGCCCAAACAATTTGAATTAAAAAAAAAAAAAAAAAGAACTATCAAAAAAGGAAAAAAAGAATTATATTTAAAAAACGACATTCTTTTAGTCTCTATGTCTCCCCCCACGTTGAAATTAAAAGTAAATTTTATTTCTACCTTTTATGACTCTCCATCCCTTATTTTCTGACAATTTTCTAAAAACCAAATCTTTCCCTCACCTTGCTTTTAATATAAGTTCTCTTTAAGAGAAATTTGGGGAAGATAAAAGAAATAATAAATAAATAAAAACCAACTGGGAGTTTTCTAATCTCAGTTTCAACTGAAGCAAAAGTGTGTCGTAGTAACTCAAACTCTCAATTTTGTTCATGAAAAACTAGGAGTATATTATTGGCAGCTTGTTGAAAAGAAATTTGCATTCAGAAAATTTCAATGCGAAGTAAATGTGAGAGTAAAAGTAGTACTTACTGTACACTGATACCATGCATATTCTTCTCCATTAGGACCTGAAATCAACATAAATTCACCTTTATAAATTCAATCCAAGCTCAAACAGATTCTCTCAAACGTATAACCATATCAAACTTGGTCTATCAACAAACACTGCTTAATAGTTCCCATTGTCATGCATTTCACAAATTCATCAAGAGAGAAATAAAACATTGCAAGGGCAGGATTCACCATCATTGTACACCTCTAAGCTACAACAGGGGCTAGAGGGGTTTTGAGGAGACAATGGAAATGAAATATCCATTTACCTGGGTTAGTAACTCGAATGACTTTGAACTCCACATCATCAGGACTTTTAAGGTACACTCTTCGAGGATCAATACTTATCACGACAGCCTGAAATGTAGATTTTGGACGAACTCACTGAGATTGCTATTATTCAGGCTATCGAGAACAAAGACTAAACGTCTATGTACACTAAATTAATAAATTGTTTGGTATTGTACAAGCCTCTTCAGTGAGTGAAACAGTTAATCACAAACAGGAACAAATTATAGATGTGGTTAACTAGACATGACAGAGTTTAAGAAAAAGGAGAGGAGAAGTGTCGGGTAATTTGTTAAATGCTTCCATTACCGGAAGCCAGAAGAATAAGGCCGTCATCCAAACAGGTAAAGCAAAAATGCAAATTACACAGTTTGGACAGACAGCACCAAATTGAAGTTAACGAACTGATAATAATTCTATACTGTCGGATGAAAGATAATCATACAAAACTGTAGTGTATCTTGCTATCTGATAAATTTTTCTTGCTTTTCATTTTAAAACTAATTTCTTGCATAGTAACCCAGCTATAGGTGACCACAATCTAATTACCAAAAATGGAGAAAAAAAATGTTATTTAGAAAATGCAGGTAACAAGGAAAAGCAGACACTGCAGCAGTACCAACAAGTCCTTTGGAAGCTGGACCTTATATTTCAATACCAGGATTAAATACATGAATGATAAGAATGATAGCCGGCGCTATTGATATTACTCACCTGATTTCCATAAACAGTAGAAATCTGTTCCAAGCTGCTCTTTCCAGTCTTTACCTGATAGCAGATATTCAAGAACCATATAAGTGAAACGACCATGCACACAAGTAAACTCAAAACAGATTATTGATATAACACTTACACCAGTTCTTAAATATTCCTCAGCAGCATAAACTGCATCACTTCCGATAGATATTTTATCAGCTCCAGATCTGAAATATTCTGAAGCAACTTCCAAGCTAGAATAGTGTCTGACAAGGATATGCATAACAAACCGTTCGTGAAGTAGATCGAAGCAGCATAACTGCGTAACCTACTACCCGTAAAGTTGATCAAAGTATTAAAAAACAATAAGTGCGCTTAGTTAATATAAAGAGCACACCTGCCATTTGCATCCGTAAAATCTCTAATTCCGCCACCAACAGTCAATGGTACAAAAACATTTTCTGATGTGTATCGCAGCACCTATGATGAGTACCATGGAGGATAGAGTTTAGAAAAAGAAATAGAACAAAAATTACTTATCGGGCAACAATATAGTGGAACATTATTGCAAATACAATCTAACTAACCTGCAACATTGGCAAGTCGCCAAGAGGGAAGTCACGGAAACCAGTTATATTCAAAAAACTGACCTACAATTTGACATCATAAGAACCAAGCAGATTAAAAACCGAATAGTATCATTTTGAAAATAATAATTTCCTGGAGGATGACAGTTTTTTAGATAAAATGTGGTGGGGCATACCTCGTCAGCTCCATCCTTGTAGTACTGTCCAGCAAGCTCAACCGGTTTGCCAAGGTTCCTCACCTAAACATAAAATAATAGCGTCATTTCCATAAAATGAAGCATCTTCCTTCCTAGCAAATTGAAAGACCATGGGAACTCTACCCTAATCAGTCCCTCAAAATAAAAAAAGCTGGCATTTTAGCCACTGGTATTAAAATAAACTGCCAAACAGCATTGTGTAAAATAAACAAGTTGTGAATTAAGGTCCTATATTTATATATTTATAACTAACTAAATTTTCCAGGACATGGTTACATAATTGATAAATCCAGTACAAAGAAAAGTTATTGCAAATTGTAGACAGCCAGATTTTTAGCTGGTATTAGGATTTTCTTTGAATCTCTTTTTGAAAATAGAAACGCAAGAATCTCGGCATTCAATTGGCACATGGTCCTCCCAGAAGATCCACACCTTCTCCTTTCATTGACTCTTCCACAAGGACGAAGAAGACTTTGTGGGAGAATGTTATTAGAGCTTTTTGCTGGAACATTTGGCAAGAAAGAAACAGAAGAATCTTTCAAGAAAGGGAATCATCCTGCTTTAGATTTTTGTAGGCTATAGTTAAACAGTTGTGACTTGGTGTAAATGCTCCCTCCCTTCCATCACTATAGCTTTGCTACCCTCCTAACCAATTGGAGAGGTCTTTTGAGACTATCCTTTTGGGTTTCCCCCATCTTTTGTAACTTCATACTATGAATGAAATGATTTCTTATCCCAAAAAAAACCAATAGATATTTTTCAAGGAAAACAAAGCATAAAAGGATCCTCAAAAGGGAGGGAAAAAAACTCTCCAAGAGCCATGACCTGTAATATAACAAAACCTACTACAATTAACCCTACCTTTTACCCAAAAAAAAAGTAACTAAAGTCAGATGTATTCGAGGCCTAGAGTTATCTGCTGAACTGCGAATGCATCACACCTCAAAAGACCCTCTTTCCATCTTTAAAGACTACAACTATACCAATATATACTGCCTTCCTATAACTGAAAATACTAAATGCACCTCTAGCTGGGAAAATTGTTTAAAAGCTTTTATATAGAAAATGTTTTCACAATTGAGCATCCAAACTAACTTACACATGCCCCAACCACTTACTAATCTTATTTGACAACTGTATCAAAATGTTTAATGTGGCATGAAAAACTAGTATACCTCATTCTCTTCTGATTGCTCCCTTACGTCATATTGGTCCCCTTTGGTAACAACAAGATCCCCTTGATCATTTGTCCGCACATCAAGACAAGCAATTACCTAAGAGAATTAAAAAGATTTGGTGACAATCTCCCCTAGCACAGTTACAGAGGACAATTTTTTTTTTTTTAACAAGAATATGTACAGAGGACGGAAGGATGGACATAAATACCCCAAAGTGGGATAAGAAAAATGATGAGCTTTTTGAAAGGCTTATTACCCTCTGAGGGCTCTGCCTTGTGGGGGTAAGAATATATAAGTGAAAAACGTAAATTAAAATGAAGGTGTTATATTGTTAGAGTTGAGTGATTATTACCCTTTTTGCAAGCCTTGATGCCTTCCCCTCAGTAGGTTTCTGTCTTAAATGAACATTTAAATTGTTAGTTAACCTAAAAAAAACGAGATGTAGATAACATGTTTACGTCCAAGAATGAAAGTTAACATACCTTGGTCAAAGTTGACTTTGGAAGCAAGAATCTTCTGAGGACAGACAGGCCTACATCTGATAATTATACATATGTGCCACTAATCATCAAAAAGTACGCAACCATACGGAAATTGTCTAACAAAGAGTTATAACAGGCCAAGGAGAAAACTAGATCGGATTAAATCAATCATGAAAGACTGTAACAATGAAGTAGTTTACGCCACTAATCTAAAGCAGTAAAACTCAACTAAGACATCAAGTTTTTTCTTTTTCCACTTGTTTTGTATTTAAATTTAGAGGAAGAAACTTATCATCCATTTTCTTTTTTCTTTTTTAAAAAAAGGAACAACGAGCACAAGCAAATTATATTTTACCTCCACTCTTTTCTGGGTGGAATTGAACTGCATGGACATTTCCCCTTCTAACTGAGGCTATAAACCTGTCACCATAGCTGCAAGTAGAAGAGATCCACTCCTTGTTCTTGTCAGACTGAAATATGAGAAAAGAATGAGGACACCCGTATACAAAATGTTGAGAGAGAAGGAAAGTGTTCATCAAAGATCATGTGGAAAAACAATTATATCAAACTAAACATTATCTTACTGGCATAGCACGGTAAGAGTGAACAAAGTAGACATGACGATTACAAATATCATCCAAGATCTCAGAGTCATCTGAGATTTCCAAAGCATTCCACCCAATATGGGGTACACTAAAACCATTGGAAGAGTCGAAACGCCCAACCACACCCGGTATTAAGCCAAGTCCTTTTACTGAAACACATAAAAAGTGTAATTCAATCTTATCATAGAAAAAGCGATTTCAAAATAATCATTTAATTCAACCTCAAGAAAAGACCCTTCAAGCAAGTGATTTTCATGTGTTTCTTCGGTAGAATGCCCTCATTGTTGGGTTATGGGAATTTGTGAAGGAGAAGAATTAAAGGACATTTAATATGCAAAGAGAATTTGATTTCCTTGACTTAATATTTTTGTTACTTTAAATTGGTGCATCCTCTCAAAAGAATTCTAAACTTATTCCTCCCTTCTTATTTATGCCTTGGCCATGTCTTCTTTGTAACCTCTTATCCTCTTCAACGAAATGTTGAGACATTCTCCATTCAAACAAAACATAAAACAAATGCAAAGATCAGTTTCAAACCTGGTCCATTCTCGTCACTTGATTCGAAGAGTAATTGAAGCCCAAGACAAATGCCTAAAAATGGGCGATCATTCTCAATATAAGTACAGAGTGCTTCAGCCATTCTGCAAAACATCATACGTACTCCAAACCATAAATACTGTTTACGTCTTTTAATTTGCACCATTCAACCCATTCTGGATAGTTTATTTCAGTACTAAAAAGTTTATAGCACGTGTGTGTTAAAATTAAAAGAGGCTAAAAATAAATAGTTACCCTTTATTGTTTAGCACATCCATGGCTGGAGCAAATGCCCCAACTCCAGGAAATATTAGGCGTTTTGCATTCAGAATGTCCTCTGGAGTTTGCACCTAAAAATCAGCTTTCATATGTCAAGTTCTTGCTAGATGGTTACAACAAGAAAATCATCATAAAAAATGGCATGAGGCACACTAAATACTCATTGACTAAACTAGCAATAACAACACTGGAATTCAAAGTAAAGGAATCGGTACAAGATTTTCAACAGATCATAAATCTAGATCAAATGCCAAAAAGCATTCCGATAACAAAAACTATTTTAATCAAATTCGAAGTACAAACTGCTGCAAGTTCAATCATTAGCTGTCTCATTATCCTATTAATTTCTCTATTACAGCGCAAAATCCATACAAGGCCAAACAGAAAGAGATAGAAAGAGAATCTCACATCTTTAATGTCGAAGCCAAGGTAACGAATTGCATTCCTCACACTACGAACATTACCAGCACCGTAATCCAGCAAAGTCACGACTATAATAACAAGAACGAGAAAATTAGAAGGAGAGCATTGAAACGAGCAACAAACTCCTTGGCACAGAGAGAGAAAGTACCTGAGTCACCCGAAAATGAGGCACGAACCGCAAACTTACCGGTGGACTTAACTTTGAGATGACAAGTTTTGTAACGATTATTGCGAAGAAAAACGAGAGAGCTGGTATGAAACGACGACGGAAATGATCGAATTACAGTCCGAGAAGAAGAAACAGCGATAGAGAACGGCGTTGCTTCCATTAAAATCAGTGGAACTACACTGCCGGCAGGAACTGTACCCGTGAAGTCTGGACGACGGAGATTTCGAGCTTTGATTGAATTGGCAATGGCAGGAAGAAGAGAGCACCGGTGTGGCGGCGTTCGACTGAAATGGCCAACTAACCTCCGTGGGTTTTTAATTTTTAATTTTTTTTAATTATTATTATTATAACCATTAGAATGATGCTTGGTCAATGTGTTGGAAATAAAATACTACAAAATGCTGACGTGGAATTGAAAGAATACTTTTTTAAAAAGGTTATAAAACTTAATTAATAAAAATATTCTTCAACATTTAATAATACCTTCAAAAAAAAATTTAAAAAATTAAACATATCTTAAATTTTCAAAAATAAAAATAAAAACATATTTATATTTTATTTCAAAAATATTCTTACGTTAAAATAGTTTAAAAAATAAATATTTTTCAATTTACAAAATTTGGTTAATACTCTTCCACTTTTTCTAAAAATTTCAGAAATATCCTCAAATATTTTTTTAATTTCAAAATTTTCAAAAAAATACTCATAAATTTTGAAAATTAATATTAAGAATTTGAATTAATCTATAATTTTATCTACATATGGATGGTAAAAAAAAATTATTATTATTATTATTATTATTTAAGTAAAGAGTATAGTAGTACTTTTAAATTTTTTCAAAAAAGGTAAAATTAAAAAATATTATTAAAACTTTTTAAATTTTAAAATAAAATACTAACCATTTCAAAAACTAAATTTAAAAATATTAATGAAATTTTAAATTTTAATAATGGATATTTTTATTTATAATTATTTTACATTTGTTTTATTTAAAATCTAAATAAAATTGTTATTATTATAAAATCTTAACAAAATATCAATAAAAATTATGATCCAATTTATTTTTAAAAGTAAATAGAGATTACGAAAATTAAAAAAATTATATAATTTTAGAATGAAATCATAATAAAAGTACAAATTTTTAATTAATAGAAACAAATTTTTAATTATTTAATATTTAATATAATTATGTATAGTTCATTAAAAAAAATAGAAAAATAAAGACAACACTTTGAAATTTCCTTAATAAAATATGCATTCGAATATATTTATTCTTGCAAGCAATATATTCTTTCTCAATATTCTACTCGATCTTATACAATTATTTATTATTTTTATTTTTCATTTCTTTTTAAAATAATAATTTATAAATTATATTAAAATTGTCTCTTTTTTTAATATATAAATTTGAAAAGAAAAATATTCGTACAAATTTCCCAAATATTGGGAACTTTTGGGCATGTATTCTCATTTAACTACGTCATATTAAGGGCAAATCCGTAAATTAACCTTTCATTCAATTTAATAATATATTCATAGACTATATATATATATATATATATATATATATATATATAATGGTATATATATATGTAAAGCCACTTAAATTATTTCAATTTTGCCCTTTAATAATTTTAACAAAGCCCAACAAAATGGAAGCCCACTATAGTAATTAAACAGCCCATCATATTTGAAAACATTATTCCAATTATAATGAAAATAAATAAATTATCCATTTAATTTTAAACTTTGAAGATTTAATTACAATTTTTAACTTTTTTGCTTTTGATTCGTAAAATTCTTTTTTTTTTTATTTAAAAAAAAAAAACCAATTAAAACGAGAAATCACGGTGTAGTGTTAATAAAATAGTAGGTTAATAAGATAAAATAGGAACAGATGAACAAACGGGAAAAAAAATGGTGGTGTAGATGAGTGAACATGTTTTTTCTCACGTGTAACGACCAAGATTCGATACGTAACGATCAATGTCCAGCACGCTTAATCATAGAGTTACTGTAATTCAGCCACTGGAAATGAAAGTGCACCTTGATGGGACAGTAGTGACTTTCAATTCTTTTAAGTCTTTATTAGTCATCCTATTCTCAGGATCGCTCTCATTCGATAGTAGTCTCGGTTCATTCATGTACCTCTCATTTACTCGGGTGTCACATCACATCTCGTAATTTTATTTAGCTAGCGGGTTTCATGGGTCAAAAATGTTAAAAATTGCATTTTATCCATATTTGTTGAAAAAAAAAAGTCATAAGGGCAAATACGACTTTTTACATGTAACAACAATGGCAAATTGGTCCATTTAAAAACTGTTAAAATATGCACTTTTTTCATGCATTGTTTAAATAAAAATATTTCAAAGTCACAAAAACAACATAATTAATTCAATCATTATTAATTATTAATACAATCAATGTCTTGGTTTCAAAAGTCAATTAGTTAATTTATTATTTGAAATTTGAAATAATTATTTTTATGGACATTTCAAATATTTTATTATTATCCATTTTGAATTTAAAATTTTAAAACACATAATTATATTAAAATTTATAAAAGAAAAATCTAATAAATATACTAATTTATGTTAAAATATAATATATTATGATGTTGTAAATAATTATTCTACAAAATTTATAAAAAGAAACATATTCATAAATCAATCAATAATATTATATTAAATATATCATTTCTTTAAAAAGTTAAATCCAACATAATTCAACTATATATATATATATTGAAGATAAGGAGTTTAAATATTAAAAAAAATAAAACAACACCAAAAATAGAAATTTATAATGGATGACATATAATTATCATAAAAATTTGAAAATTATTGGGCCCATTAAAAAGAGTTGACCTTGAGTAGCAATGACTTTGTCCTCCAACCTAGTAGTAGGGGTTGACATTATGAAGTGTCAACTCATTTTAATATTGAAAATATATGGTCCTCATCATTAAATAAAATATGAAATAAATAAATAAATAAACTATGGACAATGCACCATTAATGGTTGAAAACATTTAGGTAATTGATTCATGGAATTGAGACAAAAAGTACAAATAAATTCATTGACTTTGCAAAATAGTTTATTTATTTATTTATTATTATTTTATTTAAGTCAAACAGCTGTGCAGTTTCCACCACAAGTCAACTCAACATCTAAGTCAAACCACTTGAATGTGAACAGAATATGTTGCAAACCCACCTACAAAATTTAACTGATTAAATTAATAAAAATACATTTAAATTTTGCATATTACTTAAAAAAAATATTTAAATTGTAATTTAATTTAATTTTCATTAATTAATTCATATAATTATTTTTATTTTGTATTTATTTTTCGTTTAACTAAAAAAACGACAGCGACCACCACCTATCACAACAATATGTTATGGGTGCTACGTCCATTTGTATACAAAAAATTATTATTTTTTAAATTTAATAGTTAAAATTTTAAAAAGTAATTATCGTATCAGCTTCTCGTTGGCAATTAATATAATTAATAAAAAAAAATACATAACTTTATCTTTTTGGTTGTTCTTGAGATCGAAATGATTAAAAATTTGAAAACTCGTATTAACTTTTAGAAAATTAAAATCCCACGTTTAAATCAAAGGCCAATGTTGAGAATGACTTTCAAATACTTTAATGGATTAAAGTGTAATTTCACAATTGTTTTATTTTAATTATATATATATATATATATATATATATATATATATATATATATATATATATATATATTATTCTAAAATTTGAGTCAAAATTTTAAAAAATAAGACAAAGTGGGTTATAAAAAATTACATTGGATTCTTTTTCTTTGATCAACTTTTAAATATTTAAAATAATCCACTTTTATATATATATATATATTATAAATGACGTCATTTTTATTTAAAGTTATATAATGTGTCCTAATTTGATTGGTTATTTTTTTTCACGTTCAACTTTAAATTATGTCTTTTTAATTAATTAGGTAAGACGATGTAAAAAATATAAAGACGGGAAAGTTTGCGTAGACAAAACAAAGTTTGAAGTGTAAAATTAAGGAAAATATAACTGGTAGAGAATCTAAATCAATCCGAGAGGTCATTCAACCCTAGATGTCTGCTAGTTTTTGCCTTTGTTCGTCTCTTAATAAAAGTAATAATTTTTTATCTAGGTTTTCGTTCTTACTATCAATTTGGTTGTTCTTTAATACCTTTCAAGTAAAGCTAAATGATTGAAACAACAAACGTCTACACGGGTATGATATTGTTTACTTGAGCATAAGCTCTCGTGGATTCTCCAAAATGTCTCGTATCAATGGAGATAATATTCCTTACTTATACCCAAGATCTTTCCCTTAATTAGTCGATGTGGTATTTGAATAATCATCCCCTCAAACAAGTACATCACGATGACTCCACTTCTCTGGAACACATTGCTAGTTCAGGAAAGTTCTACCACGAATCCTCACTATGACTATATGTTCGAGGCTTACACAGACACCTTCGAGCCTTACAATTTTTTTTTGTTGGACACTTAAGTCACATAGTCAAACAAAGACTACACCTTCGAGACTTACAATTTTTTTGTTCGACAATTGAGAATTGTATTGATATAGTTAAGTTAAGATAAAAGACGTGATTCCAATACCACTAAAAAAATAAGACATACGATATCGTAACTTTACTTTTAGTTTTTCATACCTAGAATCTTTTATTTAATTAGCGAACGTGGACTCCAATACTGATGTCATTTGTCAAACGACTGTACAATTAACGGTAACGACAACAAGGCATGATGAAAATAATAATAATAATAATAATAATACCACGAGAAAAATGCTAGGATGAGGAGAGAGAAAAAGAAAAAGAAAGAATAAAAATAAAGTAATCTAGAAAGTAAAATAAAATCAATAAATTCCTCCAATTCATTTAAATTTTGTCACCTTAACTTGCCTTCAAATTATCTCAATCATTTTTCAAATTTGAAAAAATATATTTTGGATTTATTGTTCTTGAATTGACTTGAAAAAACTTTGATCAATCTATGATTCTTGAACAAGGGGATGAGATTTGTAGAACTTTGAGAACATATTGAAACAAGATCATGAGGCAACAATCGATCAATTTGCATTAATGAATAAGAACAATACTCATTTGATCCTCCAAATTGCACAGTATTCAACATGAAATCAGTCTCAAATTCAATGTTCATAATACTAAAATCATCATCAATCAAACAGAACGACACTAAATCTTCTTCAAATTCTAAGTTCAATGTTACCATCTCTTCTTCTTCTTCTTTTTCTTCAGGAAAATCTGAGCTCACAGATCCATTTCCATGGCTTCCTCCGTCAACGTCGTTGTTTCTGATCAAGACCCAATCTCGTTCATCATCCCATTCCCAATCGCAATTGGAAGACAGATTTCCAGCCAAGCTTCTAATCCTCTCTGCCGGAGAATCCGCCAGAGAAGCTTGATGGCTCACCTTCAATGGAGTCTCCAAATCTTCCATTGAATCCCAAAAGCTCTGATCCAAAACAGAGCTTGGAGAAGAACTCGTCGTTTTCTTCCTCGAACATTCAATTTCGGATTCAGAGTCAAATCCCTGAAGAAACGGATGCTCAAGAAGCCGTTTCACACTCCATCGTTCTTTCGGGTCTTTTATCAAACACTTAGCGACGAAATCCCTCGCTTCCTCCGACAACCACCGCGGAATCTCCGGAACCTCGCCGGAAAAACCAATCGTATACAAAGCTGATACCGGATCCTCCAACCCCGTCCATGGATGATTACCGGTAGCCATTTCAATGACCGTACATCCAAACGCCCAAACATCCGCTGGAAATCCCTGTTCTTCACCTCTCGCAACCTCCGGCGCCATGTACGCAGGCGAACCAGAAAAAGCCCTAACTCCATTTCCAGAAACTCCTCCTCCTTCCACAAATTTCGCACAACCTAGATCCGCGATTTTCAAGCCCTCACCACTCAACAACAGATTCCGGCTCTTGATATCACAATGCGCCAATCCATTCGCGTGAAGATACTCCAATCCTTTGAGAATCTGGCGCGAATACGCCCCGATCATCGATTCCTCCATCCGTCCACCGTGTCTCTGAATAGCATCCCACAGCGTCCCCTCCGGTAAATACTCCATAAACAGATTGAAAACCGGCGACTTAGAGCTTTCAACCTCAACGTCGAAACCAAAGCAGTTGATTAGGTATGGCGAGTTCAAATTAGAGAGAAGAGCGTGTTCCTTCCGCAACAACTCCGATGTAGAGAGGTCAGTGGTTTTGACAGCGAATTGGCGCGAGGTGGAAGAGGAGGTGGTGGTGGTGGCCAAATAGACGGTGGCGGACGAACCGCGGCCGACGGCGGGGCCTCTGGTCCAGTCCATGACTGAGAGAGAAGTAGAAGAAGAAAGGGAGAGATGAAACTGTGGAGAAGAGGAAGCAGAGATTGTGAATTTATATAAATCCATCGCAACGCCGCGTCTTTTTCAATGGTAACCAAAAATAAATAAATAAATAAATAAAATCTTATTTATTTATTATTATTATTTTTTGAATTCCCAAACTTTTAATTTTTTAATTATAATACTTTTATAACTAAAAAATAATTAATCAAATTAACAGTCTGAGGACATAACTGTAATTACATACACTTTTGTTATTATTAGCTAAAATTTTAATTTTAAAAAGAATTATTAATTTATTTATTTAAAAAAGGGTTTATTTTGGATAATAATAATAAATAAATAAATAAATAAATAAAAAAGGAGAACCGGCCATAACGACAAGTTGGGTGGAGTTCGTAGGGAGCGCGAAGGGGCAAAATTGAAATGACTATAAAAGTGCCACGTGGCGGAAGGAGGGAGGAGAAGACAGGCCAGCAGGAGAGAGAAAAAAACAAGAGTATTGAATTAGCAAGTATCGAGAGACAGCCAGTTACGTGACGACGCGTGGAGCTGTGCGTACAACAGGTCGGTAACATTAGTGTGGCCCCTAGATTTGATTGATTTACCATTATGACCTTACCCAAGCAGCATGAGCATAATAAGCATATTCCCCCTCTCCCCTTTTTTTGCGGCGCTAAAAAGCATTTGATTTCTTTATTATTTTCAAGTTTAATTTTTTTTTTTAATTAACTTTTTTTAAAAGTTGGGCAACTAATTTTTGTTCAAAATATAATATCATAATAAATTCTTTAAAAGAGAATAATAATCCAATTTTATATTAAATTCTTTTGAATAATTATTCGTTTTTATTATTATTTTAAAATTAAGTTTTTATCCTACATTTATACTTAGACATTGTTTTTACGCATTTTCAAGTGAAAAAGGAATGTATGAATGAACCGAGACCATATTTAAATAAGAGCGATCTTAAGGATAGAATAACCTGGAGTGTATAGGGTTGAATCTAAAATACCCTAAACTCCAAGACCCACGAACACCTCCACGACATCCTTTTCAAATAGTTTATCGATAGATTTTTGTCACTGAACATAGGTCAGGTGAAAGAATTATATATATATATATATATATATATATATATATATATTTTTTTTTTTGGGTATGGGTGGGAAAATGTGAATGAGTAACGTGGAAGTAATTCCAAATGATTTGGGTTTAGGGTTTGCTTGCAGGCCCTTCCATAATCCATTTTTTACAGAATTGCCTCTTTTTTTTTTTTTTTTTTTTTTTTTTTTTTTTTTTTTTTTTTTTTTTTTTTTTTTTTT
>NW_019268524.1:5084509-5099528 GCF_002738365.1 Cucurbita moschata
TTTTTTTTTTTTTTTTTTTTTTTTTTTTTTTTTTTTTTTTTTTTTTTTTTTTTTTTTTTTTTGTCAAAAGGGGCTTACCCCTAACCCCCTAAACTTAAAAAAACAAAAACAAATCCTCTATTCTATTATTCTCTTTCTATCTCACATTTCTTCCCTTTTACCTTTATAAATATTTTTAATACAACTCGTTCCCGTCTTCGTATATGAGATATTTTAAGAGGGTACGACGAAAGAATAAGAAGGGTAATTTCACTATATTTCTAACCAACAACCGGCCCTACCACAATAATATTTTTTTAGTGGGACAATAACTCGAGGAAAAAATAAGAAGGGTGTGATTTCACTATAGATTATCCATCTTTTACCGTTCGTCTCAATAATACCCTTAAAACTTATAAAAATGTCTTTAAATTTTTAAAAATTTTCATAATACTCTTGAACTGTTTTTTTTTTTAATTAAAATTAAAGAATATTCTTATCTAATAAAATTATTAGTACTAATACTCTTAAACATTTAGTTTTTTTTAACCGGACGTTTAACTTTTTAAAACTTTTTCTTTTGTTAAAAGTTAAATGCGTTTTAAAAATTGAGAAGTTAACAGTGATAAATAACAAATAAAAGCAAATAATATTTACTAGCGATAGATTTAACAGTAGCGATAGATTTAACAGAAGATTGCATTAAATTGGACCTTCAAGCTGTGAAAGAAACTTGGCCATTGAGCCCTTTTTTGCATATTGGCTTTTGGAAGCACTGACGCAGAAGGCTGTCGTCATGATTTCTTGATAAAGATGCAAATGAAAAGGGCAAAATATTGCAATAAAAAGCTACACCCTTTCCAACTCTGCAACATGCAGGGACACAAGCATTTTTATTCATTTTTTTGGGGACCAACTTTGGCTTAATTGCGATTTGGTCCCTCATCTTTTATCCCATTTTCAATTCAAGTGCTTCAACTATTACATTTTTTCATTCTCACCCATCAACTTTTAGTTTCTACCACTAAAATCACACAACTTTTTAAAAAATGAGTAAATCAATCTCAACCTATGGGGCCATTTCCAAGGCCACTTGCCCAATTGATTCACGTAATATTCACTGCACATTCCCATCAGCATTTCACTGACGATTGTGACATTTCCTCTAGGCGTTGGGAGGTTGACTGCAAATATTTGTTGCTGTCACTCATACACAGTTTAGCAGTCTCCATCAGATTGGAGCAAATTGCATATGTTTCGTCTTTTAGCTGTCATACAAGAAGATGAAAGTATGAGAAGAAAATATGCTAGACTGTTTCTTCTGCACTGAGAGGAAAAAAAATGATTATTTAGTAATTTCACGGAGTTTCTACAAGAAACGTGCTAGTCCTTGTGTGAGATCCCACGTTGGTTGGAGAGGGGAACGAAGCGTTCCCTCTCCCTAGCAGATGCGTTTTTAAAACCTTGAGGGAAAACTCAAAAGGAAAAGCCCAAAGAGGACAATATCTGCGGTAGAAACTTGCAAGTTCTTGTGTGAGATCTCACGTTGGTTGGAGAAGGGAACGAAACGTTTTTTATAAGGGTGTGGAAACCTCTCCCTAGCAGACGCATTTTAAAAACCTTGAGGAGAAGCCCGAAAGGAAAAGTCCATTGAAGACAAAATCTACTAGCGGTGAGCTTGGGTTGTTAGGAAAAACAATGGTTATAAACATTGGAAGGGGAAAGTATAATTTGCTCCTAATCGACCAACCACCAATTTAAGAGAAGAATGAACCAGATATTGATACAAAATATAAGTTCAAAAAGTTTGTGATTGCATTTATAAACGATATAAACTCCGTAGTTCCCTTATGTTTTTCCTCGATGAATGTGACCAAAATGATGCAATTAAAATAAAATGCTTGATTAAGCCCAAACCCACTACTAACAGATATTGTTCGTTTTAGCCCGTTACGTATCGTTGTTAGCCTCCCGGTTTTAAAACGCATCTACTAGAGAGAGGTTTCCACACCCTTATAAGGAATGTTTCATTCCCCTCTCCAACCGATGTGAGATTTCACAATCCACCTCCTTGGGGGCCAGCGTCCTCACTGACATACTACTCAGTGTCTGGCTCTGATACCATTTGTAATAGCTTAAACCCACTACTAAAAGATATTGTCCACTTTGGCCCGTTATGTGTCGCTGTTAGCCTCACGGTTTTAAACGCGTCTGCTAAGGAGAGGTTTCACACCTTTTTAAGGAATGTTTCGTTCCCCTCTCGATGTGGGATCTCACATTAGAATTCAAATCAACTTTTTGTCGAAAGGGGAAAAAAACCAAGATGGAACCAGATATAAAAAGTTCGACCATCTGCACTAATTCCAGAAATGTCTCGCCAATGATTATCTTTATATCAAAGGATTGAAAATATTAGGTGGAAGATATTTTTAAAGTCTAAAAATTTCATGGGAACTTACAGTGAAAGACGATAAGATGGAATCACAAACTTCAAGCGCCAGTACTCCACGTGCGGCCTAATCAGAACAGAGGGTTAGTAACAATGATCCAATGGTTTCCTTCACAGCACTTCAATTAAGTGGAAATCATAGTTACCCCAGAAGACTCTTGCTGAAGAGCATTAACGAGATTCTGTACAATAAGCTCAGACAAAGAGACAAGTTCATGCAAGTAGGCCGAGTCGCCAAAGAAGACATTGTTCAAACCCCACAACTGCAACCGAGATAGAACTTCAGACTCATTTCATAACAAGCTAAGATATTTTGTTGGTTCTAAAAATTAGGAGGTTCATATGTTGCTCATCAATCAATTTCACATCTCTGGAAAGTTGCTAAATATATTACGTCGTCGTATCATGTAAGAAGATCTTAGAACGGAGAACAATATTTTTCGAGATATCAACTAAAGGAGACAACATACCAGTCCATTATCTGCATGATATGGGAGTCTATTTTGGGAACATGTAGCCAACAATGAAAGTATAGCACATAAAATCCTTGTCCTCATTTTAGGTGTCATCCTGCATTGATGTTCAAGAACCCAGGTACAAATGATAGTGGTGAAGTAGAAAAAAATGAAATAAGATTTGCAACAATTATGATGCAGTAAATGCTCACCATGGTATATCATTTACAAATGATACCAAAATCTTCGGGAAGTATGCACTTCCATGATCAGGATTACCTTCAAAAGAGAGGCAAAGGTATGGGAATTGAGAAACTGTGCGAGCATACGTGCATGTGTGTGCAAGAGTTTAAATTAACATAATCAAAGAAAACCATCGTGTGGAATTTTCTATTGGTTTACTCCCAAACAGTTGGGCACTAAATCAGGCAGGTTGGTGTCATGGTGCAAAGCTCAATAAATATTAATTAATGTCGAAGGAATGCTCACCTCTCTTAAAATGAAAAAAGAATATGAGCAATATAATTTACACTTGCAACGTGATATCAAAGTCATTCTATTCTGGGAGGTCTCATTAATCGGTGTAGCCTATATAGCTATCTTCCACCTTGATCAAATTTATTCGCAGCCTTCATAGTTACCAATCTTCCATCTTGACCAAAATTTATTCGCAGCCTTCATAGTTACCAATCTTCCATCTTGACCAAATTTATTCGCAGCCTCCATAGTTGCCAATCTTCCACTTTAACCAAATTTATTTGGAGTTTTCATAGCTACCAATCCTCCACCTTGACCAAATTTATTCAGAATCTTTATAGCTACCGTTGAAGTCGTGCGATCAATATTACACATCAATCATAATCTTAACCACTATGATATGACAAAGCATATTGAAATTGGTCAATAATTTATCAAGAAGAAATTGGAGAAGGGGATAGTTTGCATTAGTTATGTGCCCTCAGAGAATCTGGAAGATATACTAACAAAAGAACTTCATAGCTCAATGTTTCATGGTTAGTATCCAAGCTGAGAATGAATGATATCTATTCCACAGCTTGAGGAGTGTTGAAGGAATGACCTTAATTATATCTGCATAAACCCTAACTTTAAATATATTGTTACCTAATATCTAAGAATTTAGTTAGATTTATTTTTTAGTATTGTTATCTCGTATCTCGGGATTTAGTTAGCTTTTACTATAAAAGGCACATGTACCTCTCTAAAAAGAGAGAAAAAATGTAAAAAAATGTAAACCCAATTAACTATCAATAAACTTTTTAGTCAATTTTCTAATTTTTCAAGTGTCTGTGGGTTCAGAGTATTGTCTTTCAGCTTTTGTAGTTCTTTGTTATTGCTACTCTTTTGTGTCTTTCAGTTCTATTTCTTAAATGAAAGTTTTATGGTTCTTTTTCTTTTTGAAAAAAAGTATTAAGCAAGTAGGCCAGTCTATATCTCTTGCTATTAGTTGCATGTGGAAGTGTTATTGCTACTCTTGGGAAAGTAGTTGTGAACTTCGAATTTCTTCCAAGTCAAGGTGATCATTTATATGCTATTTGCGATTTTGATGGTTAAGTATTTGATATAATTAAATTCACCATAACTTATCAACTTAAGCTTTTAGGTTGAAATGTTGTTTATGAGGATGACATCATTCTTATAGGTGTTGATGAACTAGAACTTACCATTTTAAAGAAAAAGTTGCCAGGGCCTTTAAAATCAAGGACTTGGGAGTGCTAAGGTGCTTCCTAGGAATGGAATTTGGAATAACTAGAAAATGTATCTTTCTGAATCAAAGAAAATATATCATTGAGTTACTTGGAGAAACATGTTTGCCTGTGTGCAAGGTAGCTAAGATTCCTATTGAACCAAATTTGAAATGGGAAGCTGCAAAAGATGAACAAGTCAAGGATAAGGAACAATACCAAATACTTGCGGAGAAACTCATTTATTTGTCGCACACATATCCAAATATTATAAAGGGAACTCCAGGAAAAGGTATGTTGCTTAAAAAGGGAACTACAAGAAAAAGTATAACCATCTACAGGTTGAAGTTTATACTAATGCAGATTGGATAGAAAGCCAACCCTTGGCTATTGTTCCTTAGATTGAGGTAACTTAGTCACTTGGAGAAGCAAAAAAATAAATTGTTGTAGCTAGAAATAGGGCTAAAGCAGAATTTAGGGCATTAGCTCCCAGTATCTATGAAGGAAGAATATGGATACACATGCAGCTAGAAGAATTGAGAGTTGTATAAGAAAACACCTGTGAAAGTTTACGACGACAACAAGCATGTCATCTCTATATTCTATAATCCAGTTCAACATGATAGGACAAAGCATATCAAAGTTGACAAACACTTCAAAAAGGAGAAAATTGATATGGGTGTGATATATACTCCTTATCATCCAACTCGGATCAAATTGTTGATGTATTGACTAAAGGACTACCAAAAGCACAATTTGATAGAACGATTTACAAGCTTGCAGTGGAAAATATATTTAAAATTGCTTGAGGGGAGTGCTAGTTTATATTAGCTGTAAATATCTTAATTTGGTATAATTATTAATGAATTTTTATTCTTATTTCTTATTATTCTTTCCTTCCTTGCATTGAGCTTTTCTCCTGTGCAAGAAGGTCATCATGTATCTTACTGTTTCATTGTTGGAATAAATATAATTTTATTCCATTAAAAGTTAAAAAGAGAACTAAATGAACATATGCAAGCCTCAATCTTCATCATTTGAAAAGTTATATCATAGTTGGGTTGTAATGTATTTCTTTGAAGTCTTATTGTTGAAGTTTTCAACCTAAGATATTGCTTTGAAAATGGATAGAGGGGAAGATACTTGGCAGTCTACTAAAGCTCATAAATACAGTTTTTTAGCACGATGAAAAACAAAAATTGCACTAAGATATAATAGCAAGTTCTTTTATCAAAATAAGAAAAATTGAAAGAATTTTACTACCAGGAAGCATAACCAAGAGGCTGCATAACTTTTGAATTGAGGAGAGTAAAAGATCAGCGTCGGCTGCTGCACGGGAGCCTATACAGGGAAGTTAATGCTTCTATTAATTTGATACATGATATTTATTTGAAGAATGCAAACCACTCTAAACAATAGGGAAATAATTGGATGCCAATAATAGAGAATCAGAAACATATCGCTCAATTAGAAATAAATCCAAACATTTATGCGGAGCAAACTGATGAAGCATAAATATAGAGTTGCTAAATATGTACATTTAAATTAAAAGAAAAAAAAAGACTCAAATCATTGTAGCCGTAATGTGCATGTTTCTCAAATAATTCTCTTTGGCAGAATTTAAGTTTGATTATTCAACCAATGGAAGTTTTGACTGTGATGTTCGAAATAAAAACTACAGTAGCTTCCAAAAATGAAGTGATGAACTGACCTTCCTTAATGTCCACATTGTGCAAACAGCTGATTGCTGAATCTATTAAATCACCCGAATGAGAAATTAAACCACCTAACAAAGCAACCTGACATAAGAAAATGAATAACGGATCTGGTTATTTATGCAACTCTCTAATTCAGTGTCCACCACTGTAGGTTTGAGAGTAGTTTCATAGCACGGCCACGAAGTTATATGAGAGATTAGCAAGTGTTTAAAATTTTCAAATAATAACATCAACACAGAGGAAAGATAAAATTACCTCGGCAGTCTCAAGGTAAAGATTGAACTGCTTAATATGAGTTGATATTGACGGTAATGTGACTTCAGAAAACGCTATGCAGGATTTGACAAAATTGCCATGCTTCTTCGCATCTTTCAAAGCCTTTACTGCTAAACCATTGCTAGAATGCACGAGAGTGTCCTGAAAGTAAGTCAAAGCAACAACATCAAGAGACTTGAGACTGGTATGGAAAGAAGAATCCATCTTATGGGATATTTCGACATCACAGTGACCTTCGGTGTATTTGTTAACTTTCTCCTTTAATAATCATTAGATAAGTAAAACATATTATTAAGTTTTGTATAGGCTAGGATATTTTGTGTAGCCGGATTAGTCAGTTACCTGTTTTAGTTCATTATAACTGCTATATTAAGTTACCGGTTTTATAGTGAGATTAGATTATTTAAAGCAATTGATGCCTCCTATGTGAAATGGACTTTCATCCAAAAAAATTCCTTCCATAAATTCTTTTACTGATTGTCATCAGTATTTGGTATCAAAGCACCCTCGGGGAAGGGGACTTGATGGCTGGAAAAACCCCCAGACTCGACTGCAGATGACACAGTTCTAACCAGTCTAAATGCTTCAACTTCTGAAACCCATTATCCCCTCAAGCTTTGACACAACGGATGTTGGCAGTTAAAGGCTCTATTGAAGAAATAAAGACAAATATGCGTGAGAAGCAGCAGTTCATGGGTTCGACAGCAAAACTTCTGAAGAAAACAAATCTTCATATCCAACAAATATAGTACAAGAAGAAAAGAAAAATGAAGGGAGATCAACGGTTCGACAAGAAAAATGATTCCCTCATCAAGAACTACCAAGAACCTTCCCTTCCAAAAGACCTGAATCTCGTTTTCGTACAGTAATTGGTGTAATAAGTAGAACATTATTAAGTTTTCTGTATTTTGTACAAGCTGGGATATTTTATGTGTAACCGGGTTTCTAAGTTACCATTTTTAGTTAGTTATATACTGATTTATTAAGTTAACGGTTTTATTGTGAGATTAGCCTACTTAAGGTCTTTGTTGCCTTTTATGTAAGATGGACTTTCATCAATAAAATTTCTTCAAGAAATTCTTTTACTGATTTATATCAATTATACAGTAAACTGCAAGAAGCTATCAGGATAGAAAAAGGTCAATTTGTCAATCACTTTACAAGAAGGAAATATGCCCCACCTTAACCTCATCTATGGTACCAAATGCTCCACGACACTCAACAAGGAATGCTAGATGGCGCTCCCTCTCTTTCCCAAAGTCCACCTGTACGGCGAAATTCACACAAAGCCACCAAAAACCCTTAGACTATAGAAAATGAAAGCTAAGAACCGAAGATATCAACTAACTCAGTTACCAGTTGGACAAAACGAGAAAGCAAATGTGCTGGTTGATTTTCATCATCTTTCATGTTGGCAAAATCAAAGCTATCATTAAGAGCCTGGGAAATTTCAAAAAGCAATTCTACGGTTGCTGGATCACGTATATAGGAGCTCCTGTCCAGTGAAATAATAATTTTACAGGTACCACCAGAAATAGAATTCAAAGGTCAATGCAAAAAGCTATGGTTCAGGAAGTAGGATACATGACATTCGCACATATATATAGAAAAATGAATAAATAAATGAGACCAAAAACATGAAGAGTTACCTTGTAGCCATCTTAAGAATATTAATAATGATAATGCCTTTTGGTCTCCCGACAAGCAAATCCAAAATCTCCAGAAAATGGCTCTAGGAAGAGAGAAATCCAAGAGACTTGGCAGTTAATAAGGACGTCAAACTCTCGATTTTCATATATGAATCTAAAAGTAATTAGATTATTATAAATTTACTTATAGTAGCTCGAATACAAACAATACAAAGAACAGAAACATGGAGAAGAAGTTTGATAAGAACCGAGGATCCATACTAGTGCAAATACATCTTCCAAATGCTGGTAATGAGAAAGAAGCTTCCCCATAATTGACTGCAAACTGAGGAGTCCATTCTCATCTATCCCTCTATTGCATGTTCGCTGTGAAATCACATCTAAAATCGTTTTTACACGGCTATCCTGGAAAGTTCATGATAATTCAAATTCAGATGCGTTGAAACACAATATTGAACAAAAAGTGATATCGGGGGAGGAGAATCTTTTGGAAGATGTCGAGTGAAAACTTCAATATCCGATGTCATCATGATAAACTCATAAAAATGAACAAAATGACAAGTCAAAGTAGCTGAAGAAAAATATGAAGTCAACTAAATTTCAAAAACTGATAAAAGCATTTTGTTAGTTGAACAGTTGCATCAAATTTAAAATTCATAACTTGAAATGTGGTACAGTGAAAATAAAAGGCATTTCTAGGGACTGCCACCACTATCGCCTTGTGGTCTAATTTTTTTTTTTTTTTTTCTTTTCCTCTCTCTAAGAAGAAGAATGAACAAACTGAATGGCCAGGATCTCAGCCTGAAAAAGATCAACCCTCGCAAGAAAAAGGGGATATGCCAGGAAGTTACATGACCAAGATTTGTCACAGTTCTTTTTTCTCTCTTTTCTCTTTTTCATAGAAAAGGATTGAAGACACAGTTCATACAAAAGGCTCGGCAATATAATGTAAGCAAAAAGATAATGAAGTAATAAATGATCCTAATCAAGGTCATGTGTTGACTCAAGTTTACCAAATGGTTTTGAAGTACAATATCCAAATAGGCATCAATGACTGTCAGATACTCGTCCAGGCTCTCATTTTGTGCAATAACCTGGTATAGTAAATAAATTCATGCGGTAAGAGGAGCAAAAACATTGTGCTGCAAAACTGAAAAAAAAAACTACTTCAAGCAACTAGATATGCAAAAAGAATAAGAAAGAAAGAATAACCCATCTCCTTCCCTAAGCCGCAACATTGGATCAAAGAAATTGTTTTACTTTTAATGGTAGAGTGAATATTTCATACTGTAACTACGGCGAAGCTACTAGTTTAGGCACCTAGGCCAACTTCTTATACTCTGAGGTAGAATTATATAGATGGCTAGCGAATGAAATGGTAAACAGCATTATCTAATAATATATTTTGCTAGTTTACATGTATCTCATGGGTATGGGGTTCAAGCCTCACAATATTATTTTCTTGTTAGACCTTATGCAAATTTTCATGCCTACAAGTGGAGTACTAATGATATACAGAAAAAGTTTGATTTACTCCAATCTATTAGCTTAAGTTTTTTGGTTTAAAAATAATAAAAAAATAATTCTCCAAAACTTCTCCTGGAGAAACTTAAAATGAAACTAAATACAATTTCTCACCTCAAGTACATTATGCATTACGGCATCCACAATATCCACAGGAGGTCTCCTTTCACAAAGCCTGATCCCATGTAACCTGTAATTCAAGAACTGAACCAAAAGAAAGATAAGAAAACTGAAAGATCCAAAAGTCACTACAAAAACTTAAATGACCATTATGAAAATCTCATAAATATTGCAGCACTGGTTTTGATGGTTTCAAATGCAGAGGAACTAATTTGCATATCTCCAGATAAAAAATACCTGACGGAAGGATGAATCGTTGCTGCGATCAATAAGGTGGAGAAATTCCATAGCCTTCGAGCTTAATACTTCAACAGGAAGTTCCTTTAGTATGTAATGAAGAACGATTGAGACACACTGTGAATTCTCCATATTTCTTCCCAGTCCAAGCGCTATAAGTGTTCCCTCTAATTGTCTCTTTAAGAAGAAATTGGCAAGACGATGAATATCAGTCAATTAAATTTTTGTTGCTTGAACATTACGTAATATGTATTTTGGTTTTTGAACAGGTTTCAAAGGGCTCACTGATTTCTCGAATTCCATGTTTTGGATGATACTTTTCATAAGTTGCTCGTTAGAAATAATAGTGGTTTCGATTTCTTCTTTCCACTTTTGAAAAATGCCCTTGTTCTAGAGAATCTCTTCCACATTTTTCCTCTCATCCTTTCTCGCTTCTTTCTTTTAAATCTCATATATAATTTAATTCTGTTTTCAAATTACTTCTCTTCTTTCTTCCGACATTGTTAATCAACTTAATTGATAATCTCAAAACATCCCCATCTGCACTTCTTAACATTTTCATTTTAATTTCTCCTGTCTTCTTCAAATTTGTGTCCTCCTCCCCCAAAATCACTGAATCAGAATAAAAGAGCTGTGGTCGGTATTTTGATATCGAGTGTGTATACAGTAAATAATCAAACTGGTTTCGTGTCTATTTTAGGACAATTTCAGGACAGAATGTAACCCCGTGTAAAAACTGCGAACACCTCATTTCATACTCAAAGACAGCATACCTGAGAGACTTTCTTAAATATGCATTTTACAATATATTCGATTGTAGGCTCTATCACACCAACAAGCAAGACTTTGCTATCCGTAGAACTGCCAGTTTTGGTTTCTTTTGCTGGTATGAAATGTTTCAATTGAGCATTCGTGTCATTGACACATGACACTAGCAATCCTGGTAACAAGTGCATGATTCTCACGATAAGAATGAAATCATCAGTTTAGTAGCACATCTAGAACAAAAATTGGCCAATTCGATATTCTTTATGCATCAACCAGAAACTCGACTAAGAAATTTGAGGAAATCTTATGCCCAGGTTTAAAAACTTTGCCTTGGCCTATAAACATGTTCTTTCCAATTCATGTGAAGTTAAATATGAAACTAGCATCATATAGCAAGAATGTAATACATCTAACAGCAATTACACTAAAAAATATTAAGCATCTGCTTTCCAAACTCACGTATAAACATTTTCAAATGAAGCAACCAAAATATCAACTCTTCCTTTTCTTTGATAAGAAACTAAACCCCAAGCCAAGGGAGGTTAAAAAAGTCCATCAATTGGCCACAAGAGAGTTCATGTATACATGTCTTTTTAGTACAGGGAAGCTATAAAAAATGTATAGAAGTATAAACCAAAGAAATTACAAGAAATATCTCTACTTATGTAGGAAGAGGCAATAGGAAAATATATAAAACCCTACAAATAATGTTATAGGGTTGAACTCAATAAATCCAGTCACTAGGAACAGGAAAAATAACCCCGCAAGAATAAGTAATAGTCACCCCCCTCCTGGCCACACAAGCAACAAATATGTGAAAACCAATTGTATGCCAATTTGACGTACCTATATCACAAGAGGGCAACTTCTGTGCACAATGAGTCAAGTACAAACGACAATAAGCAGATGCCAAAGGATCAGCTATTCCTCTAGCCATCATCACCAAGCGCTGTATGACGACAACAGGTTGATCATCCAAGAATTGCCAACAAGGCAATAAGGCCAACTCCAAATAACTGAAATAAGTAGAAACAACCTACTGTTAGTGCTAGCTAAATATTCCATAAAACAAACGGTTATTGCAATTCTACTGATGATAAACTGGCAGTTAGCTCACCAAAAGACCTTGTTGAACAAAACACCCAATGTATGCTAAGAAGTTTTGACATAATCAGGTCCTCTGATCAAGACAAAACTCTGACAAAAAGTTTGGTAAAAAACTTCTCACCCTACTTTAATTCAAGCCACTAGAATGATCCAAATACAGAATTTAATAGTTCCAACTACACTAAGATACACAAAAAAGTAATCTCTAATTCATAAAAGGAGACTCACAAATTCCTAGGCATCAGATAGTTATTAACATCGACACTTTCCTCCTCCTTTTGGCGTTCAAGTAACTGGGGTTAATGTAAGGTTAACGGATAAACTTTGATACCACAAAAGTGACTACAAGAACACACACCTCTAATTCATTTTTACTTGTAGGCCTCAGTAGTCAGTAACTTAAATAGACAAGTTTAAAAGTTAAATCTAACTAAAATATTTGATGATTTTTCATTTATATTTAATATTTCAGCTTCTTTTTTTTTTTCAAGGAAGTTGGTGACCTGATGACAGGGGGCGACCGAAGCCCCGGTGGGAGGATAAGAAACTGATATGGAACATATAAAAGCCACAAAAGAGGGCACACTAAGGGTGGGGCGAGAGAACCCCCTCCCAAAGAGGAACTAATACAAAAGAGCCTCACAGTTGCTAGTAACCATGAACTGGCTATAATTACAAAAGAAATTCTTGTGATTTGAGCATCACTACAAAGCCTGATAGCACAAAAAAATGTATTATCCTTAGACTTTAGTTTTTACTAGTTTTGTGGCTTTATTGGTTACTTCCACGCATTTATTTGTGTTATTTGCAATATTCGAGCATTTGGAGCAAAATCGGAGCTTCTGGAGATACTGTGGTGAAAATAGAGCTAATTAGACATCATTTGCTAATTAAACATCATTTGAAGTAATCAAGTCAAGAGAAGAAGTAACCGAGCCAAAAATCCGAGGGGACAACATTGAGACGCTCCTAAATGCACCAAACAAGCCAAAAGACGTGTACCAAAGCGTTGACATGCTCACAAGTAGTCATTCAAGCCAAAAGTCTAGCAATGCAAGTCGTAGCATCAAGACACTTTGAAAAACCATTCACATGTCCCCTCTGTCAAAATGCGTGTGGGAGTGCCTCTGTCCGGAGCATTGGGACACTACTTGGGATTGTCTCAACGCTCAACTTCCAAATTTGAAGATCGTGGTTTTTAATTTTTATAGGGCACATCAAGACGTTGTCCCTAGCGTCTTCACGTTGTGGCAATATTTTCTAAAAATTCATCTTCTTTAGACTTGTTTTGGAGGAGCCAACTTTGAGAGAACAAACCCTAATTCGAAAAGTTCATTGTGTAGGTAGTGAGAAGAGACTTTTGGGAGCAAGAGGAAGATATTTCAAAGCTTGTGATCATGGAGATTGCAACAACAACGGAGATTAATACATAAACATATTTTCATTCTTTTTCCCTTTACTAAGTGATTTCATTATGGTTTTGTATTTGAGTTTAGCAGTTGTAATAGTGAACAGGAATAGATGCAGCTAGACTTTGCAATTTAATTAATTGAATGCTTTGATTTATTATCTTTCATTCTCTTCATGCTTTTATGTACTTAATGTCTATAATCTCTTGATCACAAATTGTTTGTCTTTTTTATCAAAATTTACACTTGAAAATGGGATAGTCTAGAATAGACCTTAATTACATGACTAAAGGCATTTTTTACTAGTGAAAAATTAGGGCTCCTTTAGAGGTGGTTAGAATAAGAGTTCTAAATTCCTTACATGTTAGTAAAAACTAAACGGTGATGTTGATTTTATAACACTGCATGAGAGTTAACTGTTCTTGTTAGAATCAGTAATGTATATTACTTCTTGACTGATGGAATGATTGCATGATAAGTCTTAGTTATTTTTTTAGTTAAATTGTGAAGCTAATACTTGAAGTCTATTCCCTAGGATATTTTTCTCCTCTCCCAACCTATATTTTCTTGTTATTCTTCTTGAAGTTTTGAACTCATCATTCGATTTTGTTCTCTAAAATAAAATTGGTTGTTCATATTCAAAGTGCTCAATTGAACTAGAAAAACCAATCATATGAACGACACTCTAATACTCAAGTCACTATATTAAAACTTAACTTGTGCGCTTGTGGCATTGCATAAATCATACAATAAATGTGTACACTATTGACAAAAGAATAGTATAAATTCAAATTATTCTGAACCCAAATAAATAAATTAAAATCAGAGATGAACATCATCCAATATCAGATAAAATAATTAATTCATCCTATGTGTGAAGCACCAAGAAAAAAAAAGGCCAACTCTACTTATCTACTTCAATAACATATCTTCAAAGATGTGAAGGACCAACTAGTAAGTATCCATTACTTCACCTTAATATTAATGTGTGAGAGTTTAATGGGTGGGGAGTAGAACTGGGCAAGTAAAATGCATCGTCTAATCATTCACTTCTATTTCTTTTTCATCTTTTTCTCTTAAAACGTTATTTTACAAGTGAAATAGTAACAGAAAACCAGAACAAAAAAAAATGCAAAAACTGACCAAGTACAAGTCCATTTGCCATGGCCAACCAACCCACCAACTCTGCCTTCTAAAAAAATTCTGATCTGATAGAGCCCACATTCTATGGATCATTTACCCCATCAAATTGAATATATCCCATCTTCAAAAAATCCACTTTTCATAAAAGCAAAATGGCATAATTATATATCTACCAAAAATTAAAAGAAACGGGAAACTTTGATAAGTTACAAATGAACCAACAAAAAGAAATGACATTACATGCGCGGAAGAAGTTCTTGAATAGCACCAACTTTGCAAAACCAGTTATAACATGTTTCCTTTGCGTTTTGGCAAATGTCCTTTATTTTGAAGTGCTCTGCATCAAAGTTACGATAAAAAGAAAATCAAGCTGATTATATAGAAATTTTAAAAAATAAATAACAAACATTTTTCTTGGTGTCTCTTACTAAAACCATACTTACTTTTTTTTTTTTTTTTTTTTTTTTTTTTAAGAAGGCATG
>NW_019268524.1:5099667-5106714 GCF_002738365.1 Cucurbita moschata
TTTTTTTTTTTTTTTTTTTTTTTTTTGGTAAGAAGGCATGCTTTCATTGAGAAAAATGAAAGAACACAAGGACATACAAAAAGAAAACTCAAATATTATTTTCTTCTCAATGAAAGTTTGGTTATTCATAAAAACTAATTAATTAATTAATTAATTTAAAATTTAAATAAAAAATACCCATGGCTGTCCCTATGCCTTTCTCAAGACAAACGTTTATTATCCAATGTAGAGGTTATTCCCCACTCCTCCCAACAATAGGAAGGTGGCAACTTATGTAAATCCTACCCCCTAAATACTATTAGAATTTATGGCAATAGTCAAACTCAAAATTATGCTTGAAAGTAAAGATCTTTAAACAATACATATTTGTCAAGAAAGAACCTGGCAAGGAGCAAAATCTGGCCCCATCTTCAGTGAACTCAGCTTTACTCCTGATGCGATCCCACACAAAATTTCCAAGCATATCCAAAATATCCGTGACTAGAACAAAAAGTGTGGGATAAAATTGCAAAACAGACGTATCCTTCAGAAGCTTGGCAACCTAAGAAATCAACAAGAAAAAGAAAAAAGAACAAAACGCTAAGGAAGAGATAAAAAAGCATCCCATGTCATACATATATTTCTAGGAGAATAATGACAAACAAATGAGAGAGAGAGACAGAGCACCATTGTGAAGCTTTGAATCCTATAAATTTCAAATTAAATCCACAAGTTTTCAGCTTTGATGTTTCAAAATGGTAAACTTTGGGAGGGAGCGAGTGGCTCTCCTTTAATTTATTTTATTTTCTTACTTATCATACCAACAATCTAATAGAATACCCTCTTTCTTTCCCTTGTAAATTACACTGCCCAATTTTTCCTCCTTCTACATGCGCGGGATAACATTTCTTTTATTTCTTTTTATCTGATATCTAGTTTCCTTCATGAATTCTCCCATCCAGCTGCCAAATAAATTTCCATATTTATACCTCTGAAAGGACAACAACCTATTAAGCTGCCAAAGAAAAAGGGTAAACCAATATAATCATGACATTGTAGGTGTTAGCAACAAGATGGATGTGAATCATGTGACTTCCTCAGTTAGCGTGTGGTGGCAATAGCCAATTGGAGAAGTTCCCCCCTTTCATCCACTTCTTAGTGTTTAAGAGCCAAACTTTAACTCCCAAAATCGTCTGCTCTTTCAACCACATCCTTATATCTGTTATATTTTTCATTCTCAATTAAGAAATTCTTATAATGCCAATCTCTCTCAGTCTCTACTATTTAGCCTAAAAAGGTTGAAATTTAAGGATGTAAATGTAACAACCTTAGTAGCTTAGGAATGAACTTCAACTCCAAAAATCTTAGTAGCTTAAACACTAACCTTAGTAGCTTAGTGTTTAAGAGCCAAACTTTAACTCCCAAAATCGTCTGCTCTTTCAACCACATCCTTATATCTGTTATATTTTTCATTCTCAATTAAGTAATGCTTATAATGCCAATCTCTCTCAGTCTCTACTATTTCGCCCAAAAAGGTTGAAATTTAAGGATGTAAATTGTAACTTCCTCAGTTAGCGTGTGGTGGCAATAGCCAATTCGAGAAGTTCCCCCTTTCATCCACTTCTTTAGTGTTTAAGAGCCAAAGTTTAACTCCCAAAATCGTCTACTCTTTCAACCACATCCTTATATCTGTTATATTTTTCATTCACAATTAAGTAATGCTTATGATGCCAATCTCTCTCAGTCTCTACTATTTAGTCCAAAAAGTTGAAATTTAAGGATAACAACCTTAGTAGCTTAGGAATGAGCTATATAATTACATTTGTTGGAAAAATTAACAAATTTAACATGAAGAGTGACATTGCAGTAAAAAAAAAAAATAATTACATTTGTTGGAAAAATTAACAAATTTAACATGAAGAGTGACATTGCAGTAAAAAAAAAAAAGTTAAGGATATAGTTGACCAAATTAAAATACAAGAAAATGTATTGTAACTAACATAAGTTTTAGGAGGATTTTTTAATTTGCAACAGAAAAGTAGAATAATATAATAACTCAAAGATAACATAAGTTTTAGGAGGATTTTTTAATTTGCAACAGAAAAGTAGAATAATATAATAACTCAAAGATGCACGGTCATGCACACAACAAATTATGAAATGAACACAAAAGTAGTATGTCTTTAAGTAATACTAACCTTCACAGATATCTTCAAAGATGTCACGCGATCACTTGCATTCCAAGCACGAACCAAGTCATCCTTGAATTCACGCAAGCGGTTGATATAATCTTGGCGTGTAACAACCTTGACTTCATTTTCTGTAATGTTCTGATGATCTTCAATTTCCTCCAAATGCTTGTCAGTTGAAGATCTCTCATATGCTGCTACCCCAAGCCATCAATGTGTAAGTGTAACCTTAAAAAACATGACCTGCTCTAGCAACTTTATGCCACTGATATTGTATCGTACTGACCAATGAAGTGAAAGATGCTAAAAGTAAAATAACAAAAGTAGGTGCCATACTTTTCCCAACTTTTAATATTGCATTGGACACCTATAATCAAGGGGGGAAAAGTCAATTATTACCAACTATAAGATGGATTGAAATTAAAATAAAAAATCTATATTCATGTCATGCCAAAATCTGAACATTTAATGGCTCATGAATTTGAATAAGCTATGTAGAAACATCCATTGTTACACGTAAAGAGCATAATTTCCCCTAAATTTAAGAACAAATCGAAGTTCATATAGCAAGAATATTGAAATGTTTAAAATAAGTAAAAGAAGACGTGAAAGGTTCTTACTGAAGTAACTGAGACCAATTTAGAGGCAGCAAATCTCTGCATCATGAATCTCGTGAACGAGGACCAATCCCTTTCTGCAGGTGGAAAGACAGATTCAGAAGGCACTCCTGTGGCAGAAGAATTTTCTTTGTCTTCCAAATAGACGCCTGAAACAGTTGCATCATCATCTGACGCTCTAAGTGGATCATCATATTTGACAATTTGATCATCAGCAATGTTGGCCTAGAGTAAGATATTAACCGAATTTGTTTCAGCACTTTAAAGGGTTAATTGAAATGTTAAAATAGAAAGAAATAACTGGCATTGCACCAAGGAAACATATTTTGTTTCGTTGAACACCATGGTTTTGTAAGTGTTGCTGAAATTTCTTGCGTGAAGACTGTTCTGGAGGAACCTACTTCTTTTGCCAACTCCCCATCTGCTCTCAAGTAATTGTCTAAATGTAATTTGCTTAACTGCAGACCCAGTGGTGCACACAGTAAAACATGTATAAATAGACAATCACTTCGTCCAAGAACAGGCTATTAATAAACCTCCTAATATTCAGTTTCCTCCATTCTGACGTTCTCACCAAACCCACGCATCACTACTTGAGCTCTCACCGAGCTCTGCTATTGTACAGTGTAATCAATTTTCCCGACTTCTGAGTTATGCCTATTTCTCTGTCCAAATCCTACGGAATTTCATCTCCAAATCTCCCTCCCCACAACGCTCACGCACCAATTAGCATGTTTATAGGCTTCTAATGTCAGCGCACACAAAATTTCCACATGCATGAATCGAAGATAGTGTAAAACTCACTTCCGTATCAGCCAGTTGAGTAGGATTCAATGACGGAGAACCGAACCAAAAAAAAAAACAAAAAACAAAATCTGTACCTGCTGGGACGATGGAACAGAAAGAGGATCCGTTTCTGCGCGATCACGATGCAGCAAAAACAGCTTTGCTTCAGCACTGTAATCCCGAGGTCTGAACTCCATTCAAGACTTGAGATTCCAATTTTTCCGCACACGATAGAAATTGTGCATTCGATCCAAAGCAGACACTTCAAAATATTGAAATTGTTGCTCTATGTTCGTTCAAAAAATTTGTGAAAACCTATTGGCCAATTAATTTGACATTTTTTTTACTTCTTTCTACTTTAGAAATTGACGTATCGTTCATCTAGGAGTTATGATGCGTTAGTGGCTTGTAATTAAGGTCCCAGATCATTGATATTAGGGCTAGAGTCTAATACTCGAGAAAAATCAACGGCGGAAACAATCTATCGGGTAGACTGTGATGTCCCTTATTAGTTTTGGAGGAGAACAAATCACCCTTTGTAAGAGTGTGGAAACCTTCCCCCTAGTAGACGCGTTTTAAAGGGAAGCCCGAAAGGGAAAGCCCAAAGATGACAATATCTGTTAGCGGTGGATCTGGGTCGTTACAAATGGTATCAGAGCCAGACATCGGACGATATGTCAGCCTTCTCGCTGTTCTCCGAAGGAGGGTAGACACGAGGCGGTGTGCCAGTAAGGACCGCTAGCCCCAAAGGGGAGTGGATTTAGGGGTGGTCCCACATTGATTGGAGGAAGGAAAGAGTGCCAGCGATGACGTTGGGCCCCAAAAGGGGTGAATTGTGATGTCCCACATTGGTTGTGGAGGAGAACAAACCACCCTTTACAAGGGTGTGGAAGCCTTCCTCGCGTTTTAAAGCCTTGAGGGGAAGCCCGAAAGGGAAAGCTCAAAAAGGACAATATCTGCTAGCGGTGGATCTGTGATTACAAATGGTATCAGAGCCAGACACCTGATGACGTGTCAGTCTTCTCGCTGTTCCCCGAATGGGGGGTAGACACGAGGCGGTGTGCCAGTAAGGACCACTGGCCCCAAAGGGGGGGTGGATTTAGGGATGGTCCCACATCGATTGGAGGAAGGAAAGAGTGCCAGCGAGGACGCTAGGCCCCGAAGGGGGTGGATTGTGATGTCCCACATTGGTTGGGGAGAAGAACAAATCACCATTTATAAGGTTGTGGAAACCTTCCCCTAGCATACGCGTTTTAAAGCCTCGAGGGGAAGTCTGAAAGGGAAAGCCCAAAGAAGACAATATCTACTAGCGGTAGATATGAGTTCTTACATAGACAAACTAAACGAGAAGCCTTTCTACAGGGACGAGGTTTGTGGTATCACGATATTGTAATTCTAAAAGATACTCTATGAATTTTCGAGGCACGAAAAAGGTGAAAGGTCGAGTATACGAACGTATGATTTACTTTTATGAACTTGTATTGACAACGAGTATAAAGAGCACGCTCGTGATGCAACGTCATGAAAACAAACACGAGACACGCTCAAGATGTTGCAGTGCAACGTTAGTGTAACGAATTTGTTGAAACGACTCGAGGTAGTCTGTCTGTTTCATAATGGTTTTTCAAACATATGATTGCGTTTTGTAATTTCACAACTGGACATGGAGGAGTTTGCCAGCGACGCTCGTTTACGTATAATATATAATGTTTGTATATTACAAGGAGTTTAATCGTCTATCTTTTTGATATACGAACATTATATATTAAACGATGAAAACATTAATTATTATTCCAGATGTTATTAGAACGACAATAGGACTCGAATGGAAATAAAAAGATATTTTACGTGTGGTAATCTCGGATTCACCACACGTGCACTGTGAAGGTGTAATGCATTGTCGTGGTGGGAAACGAGTAGTACCAGACGTATTTTTCGGTGAATCTCAAAAACCATAACATAAATGTTGCACATTAAAATAAGAAATTCACGCTATAAAATCTCGTAATTACTTAATCGTTAATGGTTAATGATTAACGATTTTGATTATCGTAAAAAAAAAAATTAAAGTTATTAGTGTAATTTTGAACCGACCTGACACCAAATATAAGGCCCGATGGGGAGTACGAGGGAGGGCAGACAGGGACCAGGAACGCCCCAGCCCCCAGGCGGACATCTAGCGGCTGCACCCAAACAAGGTTGTCTCTGATAAACTAAAACGAACTTCCATACTTCTCCTCGCCGGCGTGAAATCGGAGAGCATCGTAGAAGCTCGAAGGTTCTTGAGCGTCGAGAATGTCGAATCTCCCTCAATCGCTCTCCATGAGTGCTGCGTTTGGAGGTCCTGGTCCTGGTCCGTCCATCCCTAGTGCCTCTGGAGCTCCACCGAACAAGGAGCGTAAAATGGCTTCTTCGGAGCAGTTGGTGCTCGACCTCAGCAATCCGGATCTCCGGGAGAACGCTCTACTTGAACTTTCGAAGGTAAAATTCCTTGATCTTTGAAGACTCAGAGGGGTATTCGGGGTTTGGTATTGGTGCTTTATTTGGTTCTTTCTTTCTTGTAACTTGCTGTGGCTGAAAGTAATTGGGGTGAGCGGCAGTGTTTATTTGATATTAAGTTATCGTTGCTGCGTGATTCATCACAGCCAATTTGGGGATTGATGCGAGGTCGAACCTAGTTCTCATCCTTGGACATGTTAGTGCCTCTCTGTGAATTGTTTCGTATGGAATAGACTGAGATAAAAGCAAATGAAACTCAACCCAACCGATTAAGAGAAAGAAAGGAAGAATTGGACCTTTTGATTCCAAGCTAATAGAGCAGCCTTCTTCCTCTTTTCTTGTATATACATGCAGCTAATCATATCTGATGCTCTAATTTGGTTCTGTTTTTATTTTTAGAAGAGGGAGCTGTTTCAAGATTTGGCCCCATTGTTATGGAACTCTTTTGGAACCATTGCTGCCTTATTGCAAGTATGCCTGCTTTAGTTGTCAAAGTATTGCTGTGATCAAATGTTATGTTCTTTATGTCACCGTGTATTTTGTTAATCTTTTGTTGTTGTTTGGGCTCTAACAGGAGATTGTATCAATATATCCTGTTCTTTCACCCCCAAATCTAACACCTGCGCAGTCGAATAGAGTTTGCAATGCTCTTGCTCTTCTCCAGGTCACTCCTTGGTGAACTTGTTACATCATGGAATGAAATTGTATATGGTTTTGTGGACACATGCACATGTTATATAAAACTACAACTTATGCTGTCTTTATCTCTTTCTGCGCGTCTTTTGCAGTGTGTAGCCTCTCACTCAGATACAAGGATGTTGTTTCTCAATGGTAATGTTGTTGGTCTTGTTAATGTTTGAACTCTTTTTGCTCTTTAATTCATTCATCAATGCTCCTCGATACATCTTCAACACACGGTCAACGTGTCCTTGAAAAAATTTACAATGGTTACTCTTGGGGGGGGGGGGGGGGGGGGG